>NW_009970727.1:676828-680202 GCF_000747805.2 Chaetura pelagica | reverse complement strand
TCTTTCCCTCCCTCTCTTTCTCTCTTTCCCCTCCTTTTCAGACATTATGGAACAGATGGAAGACATGAAGAAAGGGACATGGAGAAAACTGCGAGAAAAGTTTTCTGCCAAGAAACCTGAAGAGGACTCCAAGTGACAGGCAAACTCCCAGGTTCTCCACTGTATATATTCCCAAAGCACTGTGTGTTGCCCTGATGAATAAAGACATTTATTCCTCTTAGCCCCAGTGTTCTTGTTCTGACCTGCACCTCATTCCTTTCACTTTTAGTGCCCCTTGTTTTTCCTGAAACATCCAGCTTGAGACATCTGTGCCACTCTGGAGCAGTCATGTAGTGTGGAAGGAAGAGCTTTGTGGTGTGAGACCAGACCCTTTGTTACAAGAAATAGAACAGGCAGGGCATGTACAGAGCAAGTGGATGCAGCTGTGGTAGCTTTAAATTTCCTTGTGAAGGTACCAGGGATGATGTGAAAAGGCAGCTGTGCTGGACTCTGTGCTGGCAACTGGGAAATGGAGGGAGGGGTGACTTGAATAATTACATTTGTTTTCCTTTTGAGACAGGTCAGAGCTGAGGGTGAGTTTGCCATGGTGACAGAGGAGCAGGGTAAGACTTGGAGATTTCAATCAAGTGCCACAGCAGCAGGAGGCTGGCCCAGCTCTGTGCACATCTCCCTCAGCCTGAAGGGAAGGTTCTGTGTGGGTTACTATCTGAGGGATAAAGATAGGTTTTCATGACAATATAGGGCCATAAACAAATTACAAGTATGATTTGGCCTGGTTTTATTGCTTTTTAAAGCTTTCATGCTTGCATTAGTGACTATTCTTGGGAGGCAGAGGCACAGGGCTGTAGGCCCTGCTGCTTGGCTGGGGAAGGATGAGTGGAGCAGCACCCTGCTCCTTTTTTCTCTATTTGAACAGTGTTGTCCTGGCAAGTGGTGAAAGACTTTGAAACTTTGCAGCAGGCTCTAACCCCAAGTTTCAGGAAACAAGGCTGGTGGTCAAGGTGGTTCCTCATGGCAGGATTCTTCTTCAGAAGAGCATCATACTGTATTTCAGTGTATAGCTGAGGCTGCTAGGTTGTGGAACACCTTGGATCTTTGCATTGCTCTGTATTTCTCCTTCTAACAACCCCAGCACATACCAGAGTGCACAGGGAGAGGGCTTTCTTTACCATGTTTAAGGTTTTATTATAACATGATTTGTGTTTTAATTTAGTTAAGGCAATTTACACTTTAGTTCTTAAGTAACAACAACAACAACAAAATAACAACAACCAAAAAACATGACACCAGAGATGAAACTAAAACACAGGACACCCCTTCACAGTGAACTCCTGTAAACCTGCAGTCTCCTACTCCTACTGCCCAGATATCCTTGGTCCACAGAAGGCAAAAGACTAGTTCACACTAGTAACAAGCTTACTCATCTGGTGAGTTAAATTAACAAAATCCACCTCCTTGAGTTTAGCTCCTCTTTACTGCACCCCAGTGATGAAGAGAATGCTTTAAAATGGAGAGGGATCAGCATGGAGCAGGTACAGCAAATAAGATGGCTGGTTTGCAAAGATCCAGGGGCACTAGTGCCACTCTGGGAATAAGTTAAATATTGCAGCCCTACAACTAGTGCCACCACACCTGGGGGGGACCTCGCCAGGATGCAGCGCGGGGAGATAAAGATACACCCCTGCCCACTGGCAAAATAAGGAGTTGTTGCAATGAGGAATAAAAGTCCTGGATAATTTATCTTCCTACGAGGGTGTTAGAGTAATGTGTGGGTCCAGGGATGGTGAGGAATCCTGGGCAGTCCTTGGTTCCTGAAGTGCTCACAAGTGCTCTAAGGAAAATGTTGCCTGTGAAGCCCTTTGGCACAGTCCATCTTCCTCTGGCAGCAACATCCATGTGTGGAACCCAGGAATAAGCAGCCTCCTTAGCTGATACAGGTGTGCAGCCTCTTGGTGAGTGAAGCTGAAGCTTCTTCTCCATCTTAGTGGTTCATGGAATTCTGGACATCCACAAAACCCATCCTTTGCCTGCGCTTCCGTTGCTCTGTCATCTAGAGTGCAAAGAAGGACACGGGTGAGGGAAGAAACCAGGTCACCCCACTGTGCACTAACTGCTCCTCTGACCTGGCTGCCCTGGAAACCTGCCAGGAAACACTGAGTTTGCCTCTCTCTGATGAGGAAGTAGCAAAAAACACATCCCAAGTGCCCCTGACCCTCCCAAAAGAGCTGCAAGAGCAGCCTTGTGTCTGAATTTGTACTGGCTTGGGCTGGTTCTGCCTCCTGTTCCTTGCAATTAGTGCCTTTGTTGCTGAGAACAGTGGGTTTCCTCAGAAGTTCCTATGAGTAAAAGGTATTTAGTACCTGTTCCTTCAGCTCGTTCAGCTGGGAGGTGAGGTGGGACACCAGCTTCATGGTGGTGTTGAGTTTGTCTTGCAGGTTTCGGATCTCGTTCTGTTCCCCTTCCCCTTCATTGCTGACCAGCGACATGGCTCGCATCCGGGGGAACCAGTCAAGGTTCTTGTTCTGGAAAGGTGACCATGGAGAATGGGAGTTGGAGAGGGGGTGAGGAGGAGGAGGGAGAAGACCAGGTAGGATTTAACAGGAAGCCTGGCTGTGCTTAAGGATTGCAGGAATTCCCAAAGGCTTATTGGTATCTTTGCCAATTTCCCACAAACGTCCAATTTCTGTTGTTTTTCTTGCACCCTGGGCTTCAGTTGAGAAGGTTTTATTTTCTAAAGTTCCTTTCCCTCCCTTTTTGCCTCATAATCACCTTGAAGTCACACTCTGTGCTGCCTGGTTCTGCCCTCCCTTCAGCCCTTAAACACACAGTACAAAGCATCACACAGACAAGGTGGTGGCGGCTGAGATTGCAAAGGTGGAATAACCAGCTGAGAAGGAACAACACTATTAAATATTTCTTCTCAAAACTGTTTTTAATTTGCCAAGCCCTTTGCTCTCAAATATTCCCCTGGGGAGCAGTGGTGGAGGTGCTGCCCTGAGAGGACAGGTACCTTTATCATCTGTGCCACGTAGCTCTCAGGCCCCGTGTAGTCCGTCTTGTTCTTCACTCGCACCAGGACGATGAAGTACAAGTAGTTCCACATGTTGTGCTCATATTTAATGTGCTCCTCAAAGGACACAGTCTTGTTGTCAAACTTGTCCCTTTCCAGTCCTGGGAAAGGCAGGAGAAGGTGGAGGGAGGAGGTGGAGAGGGGAGGAGAAGGTGCAAAGTGAGCAAGCAGACCAATGTGGGAGGGAGCAGAGCTCATTGCATCCTCTCCCAGGTGTGACTTTCAAGAAGTACTTTTAATAATTAGTTGGCATTTAGCAAACAACAAGCATCCAAAACAAGGGGGAAATAACCAGCTGTGGATT
>NW_009970727.1:671985-676756 GCF_000747805.2 Chaetura pelagica | reverse complement strand
GACCCAGTGGATCTCTTAAGAAAAAAGCAGCTTGATTTTTATTGGGTTTGTTCCTTCCACTGGATGCCTTCTGGTGGCTGAAAGCCTTCCAGAACCTTGCCTGGATTTTATTTCCTTAGTACTATGGTGCTTTTTTCCTAAGTGATGGTCTCAGCAGTGACAGATGCACAGTGACAAGGACTCTACAACGGTTTGGTTTAACACCCCACTAACAGGAACAATATAGACAATTTCCCCTCTCAGTCTGTGTCCTTGTTTAAGCCTCACACTGCAGTGACCCATGGCTGAACAGGTTTAAGTTCTGCTGTGAATCAAATGAAAACCAGAAACCAGCTGAACTTTTCTTTCTTCCCCTCAACCTTAGAAAAGAGGAAGAGCTCTGGGGAAGTTCCTACACCCCGAGGTCCCAGTGCTCACCACATATGAAGCAGGTGGTCTTCAGTATCTCCTCCTTCTTTTGCTTCTCGCTCCTCAGATCAGCGAAGGTGTCAATAATGACCCCAAAGATGAGGTTAAGGACAATGATAATGACAATGAAGAAGAAGAGGAGGTCATAGACAACCCGAGCAGGAAACAAGGACTCCTGTAACAGATCATCATAGAATGCTTTGGGTTGGAAAGGACCTTAAAGATCATCCAGTTCCAACCCCCTGCATGGGCAGGGACACCTCCCACCAGCCCAGGCTGCTCCAAGCCCCATCCAACCTGCCCTTCAACACTGCCAGGGATGGGACAGCCACAGCTTCCCTGGGCAACCTGGGCCAGGCTCTCACCACCCTCACACTAAAGGGCTTCTTCCTAGTATCTCACCTAATTTTCCCTCTTCCAGTTTTAATCCTTTAATCCCCTTGTCCTCTCCCTCCCTGCCCTTGTCCCGCGCCCCTCCCCAGCTTTCCTGGAGCCCCTTCAGGCACTGGAAGGTGCTCTAAGGTCTCCCTGGAGCCTTCTCTTCTCCAGGCTGAAGAACCCTGGAGCTAAAGGGACAACGTGTCTCTCTTGGACACTTCTCCTCCAGCCCCTACAAACCTGCTGCCTTGTGGCACAGACCATAGGCTGAGGGGGAGAGGAGGAAAGCACCCAAGGCCAGTGTGTGGGATAGAGCTGGAAGTGTCCCAACTCTCAGGGAGGTAGGAGGACAGGACTGAGCAGAAGGGGGTGCCCAAACTCACATCCTTGGATGGCTTCCTCAGGATGTCCCCCACGCCCCCGCCGTTCCTCAGGCCGTGGTTCAGGACAGTGACAATGCACATGAGCAGCGTGTCACAGGCACGTTCCCACTGGTCAGCCTCTGCCTCTGCAGCACCAGGGGGGGAAATAATATAAAAAAATCTCAGAGCACGGACAGGGCAGAGGCACCAGGTCCTTGCAAAGGATCCCGAGCTGCAGGGGTGACTGTTGCTGCAGAGATGCAGCAGCAAAGCTCTTGGGAACAGCTGCTCCTTGTGGATTTCCCCACCAGCAGCTCCTCCTGCTGCCTCCTGCTGTGGAGGTGTTTGGCTGAGCCCTCCTGAAGCTCCCACTTCCTTTATAACTAAATTGAATCTACTTCAACATGATTTTTACATTTTTTTGTTATGCCAGGGTCAGTGCAACATTTGCAGGCCTCTTGCTTCAACATGTGCCAGAAAAGGGGTTGTTCTTCCTTTTTCCCATCTTTGAAAAGTTACTGTAGAACTTTGATCTGAGCTCACTAACAAACCAGGCAGCCAAGCTACTCTGCCACTAACAGACTTGACCTTTCTAAGGAGCTCACTTACCTTCCAAGGCAGTGGGCACAGCAGAGCAGCTAATTTTGTCCCCGCTGCATGATTCCATGAAGGTCTCCATGTTCCTTTGCATCCCCAAGGGGTCATCTGCAAGTAAAAGAGCCCACAGGCTGGTCAGAGCCTCAGCAGGCCTTGGGAAAGCTCTTCCCTGCTGTCACTGCTGCTTTGAAACTGCCTCTTCTTGTAGCTTTCAAGCTTCTTGGAAAGAAAAATTGCTTTGCATTTTTTCCCCAGGCTTTTCCAGGTGTGGAACCTTCTGCTCAAGCCCCAGGAAGGCCCCTGCAGTGCTCAAGCTTCAGCTGTAGCTGCTCACCCCCCTGGCAGCCCCTCCAGGCCCCCAAACCCAGCTCTGGCAGCACAGGCAGGTGTCTTCTCTGCCAACCCCAAACTCAAGAGCTACCAGGAGCTTGTCTCAAGGGTCCAAAACTCACAATACACACACACACAGAGAGACACGTGTGTGGTTCTGCAGCAGGGAGGGAGCAGCTCCCCAGCTGCAGGAGGGACCCACTCCCTGCTTGGCCCCTCTCCCCCCAGACACCACAGCCACCCAGGTCAAGGGCTGAACAACCTTTGGCTTTGGTCTCTGGCAGCCGGTCCACCTCCAGGATGAAGTCATCCTTCAGGAACAGGAAGCCCACGATGGAGAAGAGGTAGACGAGGATGAGGGCCAGCAGGGCTGTCAGCAGGATGGAGCGGCCGTTGCGCGTCACGCTCTTGATGACATTAAACAAGGTCTCCTCACGGTAGATCAAGTCAAACAGCTAAAAAAGGACCAAGGAGCAAAGAAATGCCATGGGGTGCTTCTCTTGATCATGCCTGGCCTACCTACACCCCCTTTTATCCTGAGATCTTGGGTTGTTCAGCAGACCTTGACTAACTTTCACATAAAGCACTTAAGTTTCCCAGCTCATTGTAGGGAAGTAGAGAAGAATGAAGTGACTTATGCTCAGCAGGAGAGCCAAGAATAGGACACATGCACAGCACCTCTGCCCCCACCAGCTCACGTTGTCTCCCAGCTGACCCAGATAAAGTACACAGCAAAGATTAGAAAAGGAGAGAGAGAGCAAAAGACCAGGAGAGAGACAGTAATAGATCCTGTCGGAAGGCAGACCAAGATTAGAGCACAGCAAACTCTTCTCACTGCTGTTATCAATCAGCCCCTGGAAGGTGTCTCAGGAACCTTCTAACAGGGCAGACAGGCCATCTCCGTGCCCCAAACATCTGCATTTATTGTACCAGGATGCTGTAGAAGAGTTCGTGCACAAAGAGGCCCAGGACGCTCGTCACGATGTAGCCAACGTGGTAAAGAAACTCCACGTCCATGATCATGGCCTTGTAGCCCCGGATGAAGGTCCCACGATTGCCCACGAAGCTCACCACAAACACAATCTTGTTGGTCAGCTGGGGAACAACCAGAAACGGGAGGGAGTGGGGTTTGCTGCCCTTTGGGAATAGCAGAATGCTGGGTGAATCCTGGGTCATTTTTTTTTTTCCAGCAGGTGGAGAACTTACATTGAGGGCTCCCAGGATGTTCAGGGTGAGCCCGATCCCCAGGTAATAGATGGACCTGAGGATCAGAGCCACGAGCAGCGGCCGCACACCGTAACGCTTGGTGAACAGGGCCATGATGGAGAAGCAGATCAGAATCCAGAAGAGCAGTGAGATCAGTGGGGAATCCAGCACTCCTGGGAAGAGAAGACCCACAGCAATGAAACAGAACCGGGATTCAACAGGTGCTGCTGCCCAGGAAAGCTGATGAGCTGATTATCAGAATCATAGAATGGTTAGAGTTGGAAAGGACCTTAAAGATCATCCAGTTCCAACCCCCCTGCATGGGCAGGGACACCTCCCCCCAGCCCAGGCTGCTCCAAGCCCCATCCAACCTGCCCTTCAACACTGCCAGGGATGGGGCAGCCGCAGCTTCCCTGGGCAACCTGGGCCAGGCTCTCACCAGCCTCACACAGAAGAATTTCCTCCTGATCTTTAACCTAAATCTCACTTATTTCAGTTTAAAACTGTTACCCCTTGTCCTCTCACTACAAGCCCTTATAACAAGTCCTTCCCTAGCTTTTCAGAGGAAAGAGAGAAATGGTGCTTGACTGCAAAGACCAGTGTTGACTAAGAACCTGCTATCTGCTACGTTTTTCTAACATCTTCTAGCTGAGATCCCCAAACCACTGCAGGTGGTGGTGGCTTTCCCTGTCAGCAGGTACATACCCTGTCATTGCTTCCCCCCACTTTACAAACAGGGAAAGTGCAGCACAGGGAGAAGAGAATTCCCTAAGAAGGAAGCAGTGGGAGGGCTGGCAGCTGAAGTCCTGCCTCCATCCCTCCCTTTGACCAGCAGAAAGGACTTGGGGAGACAAAAGACCAAAGGTGAGGGGAGTACAGGCAAAGGGACCACTTATCCTGCACATGAAGGTCCCCTCTTTCTTCCACCTCAAGGAGCAGATGATGCTGGGGCACTTACCCATGGAAGTGGCTTCAACATAGGGGTAGAAGAAAGCAATGATTATGTTGATGAAGACAGCCAGGTTGAAGGAAATGCTTCCCCAGAGGGTCATTCTGCGGGAGAACCAGTACATCAGCGGCATGCCTGGAGGGAGAGGAGGCAGACACACACATCTCAGCCAACCTGGGCCAACCAGGGATGGTTTTCTCCTCCCAGGCACCCAAAGGGCTCAGCTCAGTATGGTTAGCAGGCCCAGAGGGACCTTCATCTCCCACTTCCTTCAAAACATTAAGCTCCCTCCTCATGTTCTGGAATGGGAGTGCAAGTTCAAAATGTTTCTGCTCACATTTCTGGGCTTCTCAGCCCTTTGACCTGCTCTGGCACCTTGGAATCAGATCTGCTCCATTCTCCTGCCCACCTCCCACAGCCTCCTGTCCCTCAAAGCAGCAGTGCCTTTGTGGTTTCAGCACTGGTGCTCAGAAGACCCAGCCAGCAATTTCCTATCCACACTGGAAACTTGTTTCCTGCTTGATTCCTAAGATTGTTTTGA
>NW_009970727.1:665073-671454 GCF_000747805.2 Chaetura pelagica | reverse complement strand
GAATCTGTGAGGGTTTTTTTTTTCAGAGCTGCTGTACTGCCCCTCAGCTGCATCCCAGGATTTATAGTGGGACTCTTTATTGAGCTTCTGGTATTTTAAGCCAGGATTTCCATTCTGATGCAGCCCTGAGAGCAGCTGAGCAGGTTTGCAGGGGGCAGAGAAACCAGTTTTATTTCCCATGTGCAGCTGTTAGATCCTGGCTTAGGATCAGGCAACCAAAACCAAGTGGAGAAAGGGCTTTCCTGGGGAAAACACCTGCAGGTGTATCCCTAGGGAATGTGCTGGAAGGTGCACTTCAGGCTGCTGAGGAGCTGCAGTGTCAGGCACGGAGGGAACACACCCCCGGGCTCTGGATTAACCTGCATTCCCTGCCAACAGCCAAGTGGGATGTGCTCTATGGAGCAAGGGGCACAAATAGCTTGGAGATGTGATTTCCTGGCTGCTCCCAAGGTTTGCAGCCCTTCCCAGCAGGGCTGCCTCCCCCTTTCCCAAAACGGGGGCTGTTCCAAGTGCCTGTGCTGGGCAGGAAGGTCTGGTTTGCTCTTACTGCGCAGCTTCTTCTGCCATTCCATCTCGTTGTGCAGGAAGGACGACTGGTCGAAGAAATCACTGACTTTGCTGCCTTGCTCATCCTGCTCCGTGGTGGTGAAGAGTCGGTACTTGGTCTCCTTGGTGAGGAACTCACAGATTCCAGGCACTGGGAAGATGATCTGCTCCATGCTCCGGTCCAGGCGCACGATCTGAAGGAAGGGGGGGAAGGTGGTACCATCAGATCCTGCTCTGCCAGGCTTTGGTTTCCTCTTTTCCAGGCCCAGCTGTGCCTTTCCCCTCCAACTCCAGCAGGATCCAAACATCATCAACCCCTCTTCTATCATGATCAAATGGGCCAAGCAAAGGCAAGATGACAACTAGGAGCATGGAGGAGAACTGGGAGCACAGGGACCCTTGCTGGTCCATCTGCATGGAGATCCAAGCTGGCAAACAGGGATGAGGCTGCCAAACTGGCTGCATCCCAGCTGCTTCTGGGAGAAAAAGGAAGGGTCCAGGGGTGAGCTCCTTCCCCCAGCTCCCTGTGGGCTCTGCTAACACCTCCAGCAGAGCCAATGGCTCATCTGTTCCCTGCTGGCACAGGGATGGGAAGGCTCCTAGTGTGAATTAACAGGGCATGGGGCAGCTGGAGCACAAGTGGGATTCACAGACCCTGGCAACCCAACAACTCCCAGGTCTTGCCTCAATCTGGGAGGTGTGTTTCTCATAATATGCCAGTGGATCCTCCTCTTCTTCCTGGACTGGGGCCGTCGACTTCAGCATCTGGGTCAGCTGCTTGTTGTTTAGGCTGAGCTGGGATGTGGGAGAGGGAGAGGGGATGAGAGTGGCTCAGCCTGGGGAGTCAGGTCTAACTGCCCTGGAAACAGAGTTCCTCAAAAATCTACCAGAGATGATGAGTTTTCAGGGAAAAGCAAATGAATTCAAGCTTCCTACGAGCCCTCCCTGAGGTGACAGACATTCAGTTCCCTGCAATAATTACACCCAAATGCTGCTAATCCACGAATTACAAATCTATGCCCATTAAACCCCAGGGAAATCATCCTACTGCTGAATCTCATTTGGGATCTAAGGTATTCAGGCAAGAAATGGTGGTGAAGGACTCAGTTCTCTCTTTTCAGAAGTGAAAGGGAGAAAACAGGTACCAGCCTGTCCCTCTGGATGTCACCCTATGGCTGAGCCCCACAAATATGGGTTTCTGCAGCCTTTGAACTTGTAGTTTTGGCTACAAGGGCACTGATAGTTCTTTCTTTCTTTAGTCTCCCCATGGGAACACCAGAGCCCATCAAATCTTAACCAACATAAGCCACAGAGGGTAGGAGGAGCTGCTCCTTTGAGCCTGTGGTCAAGGGTGGGGTGGTCAGGGTGGGCTCTGCCCCCATTCCCAAGGCCTCTCTGTACCATGGATGAGATCCCCTCCTCCTCCTCTTCCTGGATTCTCTTCACTGGCTTCAGGAGCTGCTGCAGAGACTTGTTGTGTCGTGACAGCTGGAAGAAGGACAGTGAGAGCTGGGTGAGCAGCTGCCAGTGCCCACAGCAGCAGGACAGCCCGCGAGCTGGGGGGCTGGCTTCTCCCAGGAGCCAAAAGCACATTTCCCAGCCATCCCTCCCCCAAGGAGACCAGCCTGGCTGAAGGAAATGGAAATTCATATAGAGAAACACGTGCAAATTGGTGAGTGGGAGCCCAGCACAGCATTGGGAGCCCAGCCTGGGAGGGACCCTGCTGGCACCTCAGGCTGCAGCATCAGTACCTGCAGCGCCAGGATGTAAATGTTGTGACCAACTTCCCGGGGGGAAACCTCAGCATTTTCACACTCCTCCTCCTGCAGATAGGCCTTCTTAATCACATCGACCTGGAAGGCAGCAGAGGGACAGTGAGCTTCTCCCTATCTCCTTGTCTTGTTTTCCATTCCTTGAGGAAAGGCTCTGGGAATGGCAACAGGCAGGAACGCTGCTGCAGGTGGTGGTGTGTGAGCAGGGTTAGGGCACCAGCTGAGATGTTTATTGGGTTGCAAACCAGAAACGGCAGCAGGACCTGGATGCAGAAGAGACCCAGGGAAGCCAGGGGCTCCCTGGGACCAGGCTGGGGGTGCTTCACTGTCAGCCCTTACCAGCTCCTGCGGGCGGAGGCTGATGAGGATCCTCTCAGCGTTTTCGCTGTCGTGTCTGCTCTCCATGAGGGCCAAGAGGAGCTTGGAAGCATTGTCCTGGTAAGGAGAAGCCCTCAGTGAGGGGAGCTGTGCCCTGCCTCTGCCCAGGGTGGGCAAAACTCCCTCCATGCCCCCATCAGCCACAACACCCCCGTACCAGAGACGTCCCCAGACTCTCACGGTGGAGATGCATCAGCCCTGTCCCACCAAGCTCCCGAGCTGCATCACCTGCTGCAGTGGCCACCTCACCCCACAGCACACCCCATGGCCACCTCACCCCACAGCACACCCCACGGCCATGCCCACGTGTGCAGCCACCAGCCCAGCCCTCTGCCCACCTTCAGCTGCAGGACCAGGTCCATGCGGTACTTGCAGAGGGGGCTGATGTCGTTGAGGATGAGGGCTGTGATGATGTCAATCCCGTTGGACTCGTGGGTCACGATGCAGCTCTGGGGGAGCAACACAACATGTTATTCCTCTGGTGCTGCCAGTCCCCCCAGCTGCCCTCTAACACAGCCCAGGCCCAAACCATTGCCCTGCCTACAGCACCAACCCTGCCCATCCCAGGAGCTCCAAATCTGCTCTGCCCATGGACAAGGAGCCATTTGCATCCCTGTATTATTTAACCCCCCCATGTGCATTTAGTGATGGGGGGTTTGGTCTCTTCTCCCTAGTAACAAGTGATAGAACAAGAGGAAACGGCCTCAGGTTGCACCAGGGAGGTTTAGATTGGATATGAGAAGAAAATTCTTCACTGAAAGGGTCATCAGGCACTGGCACAGGCTGCCCAGGGTGGTCACCATCCCTGGAGGTGTTTAAAAGCCATGTAGAGGGGGTGCTGAGGGACGTGGCTTAGCACCAGACATCTTAGAGTTGGAGTAATGTTTGGACTTGATGATCTTGAAGGTTTTTTCCAACCAGAATGATTCTGTGGTGCAGCTCACACCCCAGGCAGGACTCCTCTGCACCCAAGCATCCTCTGCTGCCCACGTGCTGCTCCCACTCACACCCTGACACCAAGAGCTTGCTTTTTCCCCCCCCCCGCTTTCCCACCTCACCCCACCCCAAATCCTCCCTCAGGGGTCCCTGATGAGCATCAAAATGGCTCAGCCCCACCAGGAGTGCCCCAGACCTGGTTCTCATGGCAGGGCCCTTGGCAGTACTCGGTCAGGGTCTCCAGGGTCTGGGTGATGAGGGCCACGTTGTACTCGTTGATGTAGAGGCCCAGCAGCCCCAGCCCCCCTGTGGTGCTTCCACACATGATGTCAAGGAACTGCAGGGTCTCACACACCAGGTTGTAGTTAGTCTTGTTGTTCTGGCACCGGAGGAAGTTCTGTGGGGGAAAGCATGGAGTGATGGCACTGACCTGATGGAGGGACAGTCCTGATCCCCCTCCCAACCCCTCCTGCAGCTGCAGTTTGGTGGAGAAGCAGGCTGGGGCCACCCTGGGAACATACAGACCCACCAGAGTAGCAACACGAGCAGCTCCTTCCTCAACGCCAAAAATCATCCACAAGGGATGGTGGATTTGCAGATGGGGAAACTGAGGCAAGGCAGCTGGTGTGATGCCATGTGGGACCAAACTGAGGCAGAGCCCAGCCCCAAACCCTATATCCACCCCATGTCCCCCCCATATCCCCCAACCAACCTGCAGGTCCCGGTTGTGGTTCTCGCAGAGCAGCTGCAGGAACCTCAGGATGGGCTCCATGATCAGGACTGTCACCCCCATCTCATTGTTCTGACCCTGCTCCCCCGTGTCGTGGCCCTTCCGAAACCCCATGGCCACGGGGAAGCGGGTGGGGGTGCCAGGCATCAGGAAGGTCTCTCCTCGTCCTGGAGGGCAACCCAACCCCGTTAGCACCGGGTGATCCCAGGGGACACACTGGCTGTACCAAGGGGACACAGGCCCCTACCTTTGGTGGCAGGGTCAGGCTCCTCCTTGTCCTCACGAGGCTTGTTCCCGATGTCACTCATGTTCACAGACACTGTGGACTTGGTCTCCTGCTGGGCCTTCTTCATCCGGTCGTGCAGAACTTTGAAGAACTTCTCAGACTTCTTGTCGCTCGTCATGAGGTTGTAAAAGGATTTCTGGGAGGAGGCAGGACAGTCATTCAAGTCTCCAGCAGTCCCAGCTGTCCCCCTGCCTGGTTTGGTAGCATCCAGCACTCAAGGCTTTGTCTGAGAGAACCTGGTGAGCAGGTTTATTTCTGTGCACCAGCCCTGGACACCACAATCCTCTTGGATTTACAGAGGAGGATTGTCCCGGTGCCCCTGTGCCCTCCTTTACCCTAAAAGCAGGGTTAGGGACAGAGCAAGCAGCCATTGCAGCAGCTCCAGGTCTGGAACCCTACTGGTTTTAGGAATACCCAGCAGAGGGCATCAGCAGCACTCCAGAAACAACCCACAGCCACCTGCAACTCTGGCATCTTCCAGCCCTCCAGCCACCCAGCTGGAAAACCCCAAAGCAGACAAGATTCCTGCAGTTCTTCCTCTGGATGACCAGCAAACACCTGCAACCAAGGTCTGGCAAAGCCCAAGGACCAACCCAGGACTGCAACCACACTCCCATATGTTCCAGGTGCTGGGATGGATACGCAGCACCGACCCAACCCTGGCTGCCCCACCCCCTGAGGTGGGGTTGGTGCCCACCACCCTCAGCACCTGGATCTCCGTGTTGCCCCCGTCCAGCAGCCGGATGGCCAGCAGGATGCTCTCTTGGAAGATCTTCTCGTTCTTGGTGTTCATGATGAGGTCAGCCACCAACTTGGTGGCCCCTTCTCGGTCCAGGCGGCACTGGACAGCAGCGATAGCAGACCAGTCCTGGTCTTGGCCTGCATGAGAGGACATGGAGTGATGTGATGCTGCTGTGGTGCAGGAGAGTGAGCACAGCTACATCACTGCCAGGGGCATCTCACTCCCACCCCTTCACCTCCCCAGATCCACGGGGACCAGCTACAGGCCTGATCCAGTCACGGAGCTTGATATCGAGGTGTGTGTGAGCAGTGCAGAGGGACAGGGAAGGTGCAGGAGAGGGGCACTCACCTCCCCCAGCAGCATCTGCCATTTCTCCTTTGGAGCTGGACTTCTTGTTCTGCAGGTAATTGTTCATGAGCATTTTCCGCAGCAGGTTGCCCTGCCAAGACAAACAAACATCAGGAGTCTCCCAATGCCAGGACCAGCACCAGATAGGAATGAGGCTGAGCTGCAGCAGGGGGAGGCACCACCAGCCTGGGCTACACAGACAAGGAGCAGGACTGGGGACCTGTCAGGGGACCACGGTGCTCACCCTCTCGCCGTATCTGTTCCTCTTCACCAGCATCTGCTGCAGCGTCCTCAGCACCTTGATGCACAGCTTCTCCTCCGTCTCCATCAGGTCCTTGGTGTGCTGCACCAGCCTGGCACGGCAGAGCCACGGTCACACAGAGCCAGGAGAGACAAGGAACCAGCCCTGCCAGCCCCCCAGGCTGACGGCACACAGCGGGATGCACAGCCCACCAAGGATGAAGGTCACCAGCCCTTCCCAGCACCCCCTGAGCAATGGGGAAGCGTCCTCACTTGGAGAGGAACCCTCCGCTCTCGCACCGCTGAAACGCCTCCGTGCCCTCCATGAACAGCAGCTCCGGCCGATGCAGGACGTCCACCAGCACGGACAGCTCAGCCTCCACCAGCGGCTTCCAGCGACCCT
>NW_009970727.1:650512-664760 GCF_000747805.2 Chaetura pelagica | reverse complement strand
CCTCCAGCAGCACAGACAGCTCAGCCTCCACCAGCGGCTTCAAGCGATCCTCCAGGGCATTGATGATGTCCTACAAGTCACAGCAACAAACCTTGAGGGCCAAGGCACACCCAGGAGACAGGAGCAAGGGAGAGGGACCTCTGCAACGCCAGCACCTTCTTGCTGTCATGCACCATCAACCCCACCCCCAGCCCGTACCTGCAGCTTCTCTATGATGTTCTTGTAGTCCCACTGGTTGGGGGTGGTGGAGACACGGGGGAAGGTCCGTGTGGCTGCCTTGTAGTTGGCTGTGTTCCTCTGCACCGTGCTGGTGGAGCTGCTGTTGAGCAGGGAGCTGACATGGGCATCCAGGTCCATGGGCAGCGCGATGGAGCGGCTCTTGGCTGCAGGAGATGGAGATGGGGTTGGGGACAGCCATGAGCCAACCCACCCCAGCAGCTGGGTCCCACCCCACCTCAGGCTGGGCACCCCTTCACCAGCCCTTCATTTGCAGCAAAGAAAATTCAGGTTAAAAAGAAGAGTAAAGTCCTCCAGGCTAGTGAGGGGTGGAGTATTTCCATCCATCCCTCCCCACCGCAGCACAACTTGGCCCACAGCCCCCCCAGCCCAAAGTGGGATGGAAAGAGGCACCAGCTCCAGTTCTTGGTTGGGAAAGCCCAGCATGGAGATGTTGTAAGCCACCAATTACAGAGGGAAATCCCCACCCAGTGTCTAACCACTGAGCAATCCTTTCCACAAGGTGACTCAGTGCTAACAACACTGGTCCTAAGTCAGGCAGCTGTGGACAAGGCTGAGGGCAAAGTCCTGGAGAGGGAAAACCACCATCAATGCTGGCTTTGTTTCCAGGCCCTTCAGCAGCAGGGACACTCCAGGGATCTCCCAGCCAAGCTCATTTATCCCCACGCCACCCTGGTCATGCCTGGAGAAGTAGCTCAAAAAAACACCCACATCCCAGAGCTGAACCTCCCTGTTCTTGGCCAGCAGCTTCTCGCCCTGCCCAGCCCCGCAGAGGGGACGATGGCTCCTGGTCACTGCTGGGGCAGGGACAGCCAAGGGTGGTTGGGGGACAGAGCTCCTTACCAACCATGGCCAGCGTGCGGATGCAGGCTTCCAGTGAGCTCTTGTGCTGCTGCTGCAGCCAGGGACACTCCAGCAGCCTCATGGTGGACTGGAGAAGCTGCACCACAATGGTCTGGTGGGTCTGCGGGAGAGAGCGAGCAGGGGTGTATCAGTGGGAGATCTTGTTCTGGGGGGCTCAGGGAGCCCCTTTCCTCCCCCAGCCACAGGGGGAGGCCTCACAGCCCCTCATCACCTGCAGAGAGGTGCTGTTCTCTGAGAAGGGGGAGCTGAAGAAGGCGTTGATGGTGTCCAGCACCACCGTCAGCACGTACTTCTCCAGCGTGGGGTCCGGGAGGCGCTTCTCTCGCTTCTTGCACATCTGTGAGGAGAAGGGAGGATGCTGATGGCACCAGGGCAAAGTGAGCACGTACCCTGGCCAGGTGCTGCTGGGACCTTGCTAAGCCAAGCGATGTGGCCATTGACACAGCTCCTGGGCCTGACTGCTCCTCAGCCCATAGCGTGGCAGCTACACTTGTCCCCACAGTGTCCACACCCCACGACTGGCTCCCCAGGCTTCAAGGGGACCTTGGTGACATCAACCTGTCCCCACCCAATGGGGCAGCTGTTCCTGCCGTGTCCGTCTCACCCAACCCTCCCCACACACCTGGGCCATGTCCAGGGTGAAGTTCTCAAAAAGAGTCCAGATGTGATTGCTGGTGTAGATCTCCTTCATCTCCACCTCCGTGTCCACATAGCAGTGGTTGACAAAGTTGACATAGGCCATCTTGACCTGCCAGGGAGGGAGGCAGAGAGGCACAGGTGCTGTCAGGAGAAGGCAATCAGAGCAAAGCCACCAGCACCCTCCTCATGGGCACTCTGTACCTCCGTGATGCAATCCTCATGTGTCACCACCCGCACCACGTCCTCCAAGGGCAGCAGGGACGTGCACTTGATCTCAGTGTAGACATTCTTGCCCTCGGCACAGGCAGCCAACAGGTCCACCAGGGAGATGTGGTACATCAGCGGGCTGTTCTCCTCCACCCCATCCCTGGCTGCTGTCATCATCTCCAAGAGGGTGGCCAAC
This sequence comes from Chaetura pelagica, assembly GCF_000747805.2. Classification (NCBI taxonomy): domain Eukaryota; kingdom Metazoa; phylum Chordata; class Aves; order Apodiformes; family Apodidae; genus Chaetura; species Chaetura pelagica. Next base: position 662,617 of record NW_009970727.1, on the reverse strand, counting down.
GAAGCCTTGTCATTGTAGAAAACCACCACGTCGTCCCCAGCGTTGGTGAGCTGCAGGGGAGGGTCAGTGGTCACTGCTCCACAGAAGGAGGGTCAGAAACCTCACAAGGCAGAAAATGGTGTCCTCTGCAGCAGGGTGATGAGAGGGAGCACCCAGGGCAGGGTGAGGGTGCCTTGAGTGCCCAGGGAAAACCAGGTGTTTGCAGGGCAATCAAAAATCACAACTTGTGGGGATCCAAACCCCACAAGTTTGGATCTTGCATTAAACTCCTGGAGATGTTCATGCCCTGCTGAGAAGCCAGCACGGCCAGGAAGGCTCTTCCTCAAGAAGAAGCCAGCCATGCACCACCCAGGAGCCGTGCCCTGCTTCACCCCACCCTGATGCCCCATGGGCTGGGGGGAGAGGGGCTCACCTCAGTCATGATCATGTCCTGGCACTTCTTGACGTACTTGCCCTCGGCCTTGATGATGGTGTGCAGGAAGTCCAGGTACTGCACGTGGCGGCCATGGGTGGCCACACAGTGGATGAAATGCTGAGGCACCGTCTCGTTGATCTCCGAGCAGAGCTGGTAGTTGTTGAGGAAGATGTGCTGCATGGTCTCAGCCTCCAGGAGCTGTGGGACCAGGGGAAGAGAGTGAGGAACAGCCCACCCCCATGACCTGACCCTTCCTCTCCTGGGGTCTCCTTCTGGCTTTTCTATCTCTTGCTCTCAGCCCCAGGAGTGGTACCAAAGTCTCTCCCTGTGACTGCCCTTCAGTCCCTTCTCCTTACCCCTGGGGTCAGGAACAGGTTGAGGTGTTTGTGCAGCAGGGCCTGGTTTTCCTGATTGCCAGCACAGAACTTCTGCAGGAACTGGTGGGTGAATTTCAGGATCTCCATCATCTTGGCATCACCCTGAGGAAGGGCAGAGCAGAGGAACATCCAGCGTTGGTGAGGAGCAGAGAGCAGCAGTAGGCTGCCCACCCTCCTGCCCTGCCCAGCTGCAAGACCCAGCCATGGGGAGGTCCTTGCATCTCTCATCACTCACCCAGGGCACTTTGGGACCAGCTGGCTTCTGCCCACCCACCTTCTCGTACGGGATCTGCAGCAGATCCAGCATCACTTTGTGGGCATCCATGTTCTTCAGCAGGCGCTGCTGCTTCTTGCGCACTTGCTCTCCCACCCCACACATCTTATTCAGCCGCTCCAGGATCTGGGGAGAGAAGGACCATGGCAGAGGGGGACTGAGCCTGGAAGCCCATCAGGATGGCCATCAGTGCCAGGGGCTTGCCTGCAACCTAGATGTGCCCTCCTGCAGCCCAGGTGATCCCTGCATGCCCAGCTTTTCACATCACTTGCACATCTTGGCACCCCCCTCAGAAATCCTCCTTGCAGGGCCAAGCAGAGAAGCCCTCATGCCCATCACCAACTCTCTCCAGTCCTCCCAGTGCAAGAAGCCTGGGGACATAACAGGGCTCCTCTTTGTGCTGAGCTAGCAGGAACAAGTTGTGGTTTGGACTCACTTCTTCCAAACTACAGGAGAACCTGGAAATCCCCCCCCGTGACTTCACCCTTTCCCCTCTCACCAGTGTGGCTGTGCCAGCCCAGGCCAGGGCAGATGTTGCTGGCTGTGTCCCCAGGACAGCCCAGGGGACAGGACTTGGTCTCACTTACCCCTTTGACTATCTGGTAGTTCTCACTGCTCTTCTCTCCTGGAGCAATGACCTCTTCATCAGCAGTGTGCTGCAAGGGGACAGAAACAGCACCAGGGTCCCACTGCAGCTCTCCAAAGCCTGGGGCACAACTTCCCCCTGCAGGACCCTCCCTGAGCCTCCTCTCCAGGGAAGGGGGAACATGGCCCATCAGGAGGGGCTGGATTGAAGCAAGCTGCACCTCTGCCCCCTGCTCCTCTCCCACCTCAGTTCTCAGGGTCTTACTCAGGGTGCTCACCTCTTTCTTCTCCTTCTTGTTGCCCTCCACTGTGCTGTCCCCTTTGCTGCTGCCCTTCTTGTCCACCCAGAGCTCCGATTTCTCCACCATGGTGCGGAGTTTGTCCAGCTCTGACTTGATCACCTTGTAGTTCTCCACATCCTGGGCCGAGATGAGGAGCTGAACCTGCAGTGACATTCCCAAGGGTCTCTAGTTTGGGGCACAAACCCCATTCTCCTCCCTTTCCAGATGTCCCTCCCTCCCCAGGAAAGGGGCCAGGACCCATCCTATGTCCTGCACCCAGAGCCAAGCCTGGGTTTAGAGCTGCTCCAGAGCATTGTCCCAACAGGGTTACCTGTTTGAAGGTGTTCAAGACCTCCTGCCTCTGGCTGAAGTGCTTGAAGAGGAGCTGCAGGGAGCCGGAGATGAGTGGTGGGTAGTCGTGCATGGTCAGGTGGATCAGAACCCGCAGAAACATCCTCCCTCCCTCGTCATCCACCTCTAACATGCTGCTCGTCTTCCTGAAGCCGGGATGAAAGCGTTGGGTGTTACAGGGGCCAGGTGGGAGCTTGGGTGCACTCAGCCCCACCTCGGGGCTGACAGGGACAGCTGCATTGGCCGTTAGAGCCTCATCTTCCTCATCACCTGCAGCTTTCAGCCTCGGCAGAATGGACAGGAGAGGAAGAGCCCTGTGGCCAGGCTAACTATGCACTGCAGGGGCAGGGACTCACCCCACACCAAACATGGCTTCTGCGTGCTCGCCAATCCGGTCCAGGTTCATGGCTGCAGCTGCAGGGAGAGGAAAGGGAGATGGAAAGGGTGGCCAGCAGGATCTCACCAGCAGAAACCCACAGGAACCAACCCAGCTCCCTGCTCTAAGCGTCCACAGGGCACCTCATCCCTCCTGCACCAACCCCAGTCCCCCCACCCTGCTCCTTGCCAGCAGCAGTGGTGGGTGCAGAGCAGCTGGAGCTGTCACCTCCATCCCCACTGCGTCCCCAGCCTGTGGGGTTTTGCTGAGTTGAAGCTCTACCAGGAGCAAAGTGGAAGAGTTACTTGTGGAGTCAAAGGCTCCCCAACCAAACAGGGCTTCCGGGGGCTCGCCAATCCGGTCCAGGTTCATGGCTGCAGCTGCAGGGAGAGGAAAGGGAGATGGAAAGGGTGGCCCAGCAGGATCCCACCAGCAGAAACCCACAGGAACCAACCCAGCTCCCTGCTCTAAGCGTCCACAGGGCACCTCATCCCTCCTGCACCAACCCCAGTCCCCCCACCCTGCTCCTTGCCAGCAGCAGTGGTGGGTGCAGAGCAGCTGGAGCTGTCACCTCCATCACCACTGCGTCCCCAGCCTGTGGGGTTTTGCTGAGTTGAAGCTCTACCAGGAGCAAAGTGGAAGAGTTACTTGTGGAGTCAAAGGCTGGAGCTGTCCCATCAGCTGCACTGTCCTGCATGGGATAGACTTCCACAAACTCCTTCTTGAAGACAGAAAGCAGGTAGGAAATCCTGTAGTCCAGCCGCACATTCAGGATGAACTGGCAGCAGCAAAGGAGAAGGAAAAGTGAGTGACCTCTTCATGGAGCTCTCTCTTTGCATCAGAAACCCATGTTGTCACCTCACCACCCCATGCCATGGGTCCCATCCACAGCTCCACAATGCTTCTCCCTTCCCACCAACTCCAACCTGCAAGATCTCCAGAATCTTCAGCTTGGTCTCCATCACCACAATGTTCTCATTCTCAATGCTCCTCCCTCTGTCCACTTGCTCTGGGGCAGACCCAGCACTGAGGCTTGGAGGGCTGAAGATGGACTGCTTCCTGCTCAGCACCATGGTGGACATCATCTGCCCAACTCCCTGGATCGATCTCCTCACGTTCTTCCCTACAGAGGTGGCCAGAGTTAATGCAGATGGAAAGGGAGGTGGCAGAGAACCAAGAGAAGGCACCACTTAGATTGGGAAATGCTGTAGATGTTAATCAGAGAACTAGTAAGAGGGACTGGCCAGTTCTCTGGCATTGCCAAGGACTTGGTGCCTCCTGTATCCTGGATCAGACCCAGCCAAAGGTCCCATGCCAGTGAACCAGTGGCTTGATTTCCTGCACCTAAAACTGGAGAGCACTGGGCAGACCATGGAAAACACCTTCCTGTGGGACCATGCCTGGTTGTGGAGCAGGGACTCACCTGTCACCTCGTCGTTGTAGACTGTCTGCATCATCAGCTGGGGGTTCTGGACACAGTCAATGATACCCAGCAGTGTCCGTGTCAGGCGCAGCAGCTCACTGAAGCTGTAGAAGCCGAAGTAGATGAGGTTGTGGGCAAGGCTGACAACCTGGGGAAGGAGAAGGCAGCTCCAGACCTCACCATGCTTGGGGCTGAGCAGGAGAAACAAACAAGGGGAAGAGGGATCCCAGGCCGCCCTGGTTGCAGAGGCAGCTGCAGCCAAAGTGTGTGACATCCTGCAACGTGCCAGTGGCACCGGCAGGTCCCGCACCTCGAAGGTGAGCTTGTTCTTCTCCTCGTTGGCAAAGGGCACGGCCTCGCTCACCACGTTGTTGAGGTAGTCCTCCACAAACTCCATGGTGCTGGCAAACTTGTTCTTCTTGTCGTCCCGTGAGGCATTGAGGTTGGAGTCATAGCTGCGAGGGGAGAGGGTAGGGGTGAGCTGGACTGCAGCAAGTGTCTTCACAGCCAGCCAGCAAGGAGCACTGGCCAGGCAGCTGCTGCCATCGGGGCCAGAAGTGATGGTCACAACTGTGATGGAGCTCACTTCCTCCTGAAGGCTGAGACCTGCTAAATTCGCTCCACAAATGGCCCCTCCCAGGCTCTGCTAAAGCAAAGCCTGTCCCTGCGCCTGCCACCCCATCTCCTGCCCTGTCCCTTAAAGCTGCTGTGAACCTCAGCGTGTCTCACTCTTTGATGGTGATGGCTGTGGGGATCTCGGTCCAGAGCCGTGCAAACTTCACGGGCATCACCAGTTCCTGGGGGTCCCTGTCCACGTGCACGTGTAACATGAGGTGGCAGAAGGACGCCCGGAGATCAAAGGGCAGCATCTCATCTGCCATGCAGAGGAAGATCAGGTCCACACCCAGCTGCTGGGAGATCTCCTTGATGGCCAAGTACTGGCGATCCAGGCACATGCGGGCAAAGAGCTTCAGCTGGTACCTGCCCAGGGACAAGGAGGACAGGGAGTGAGGATGTGCAATCTTTACATCCTCACCTTGGGAGATGATGCCACAGGATCATCACCTGTAGTAGCTGAGGACATTCTCATCGTGGGCATTGCCAGCCCGGGCCTCCTGTGCCAGCTGCCGGATGCTTTTCTCGTGGTGATCGTTGTTCTTGTCCGTCCAGGTGAGCCAAACCTCCTCCTCCGAGTACTCGATGCTCAGGTACTCGTGGGTCTGGGACATCTCCTTCACTGGCCTCAGCCTGCGGCAGGAAACAGGTAAAACTGGAGATGTTCCAGTGGACAGGAAGTGGCTGCACCTCGAGGGGTGATGGGGCTTTTACCAGGGCACCACAGGAGCTGGTGGAAGGCAGGACCAGGCACCAGATGTGAATGTGGTCAACATCTGTGCTCAGCTACTCACTCAGTTTTGATGAGGATGTCACTGTTCTTCGGGTCCAGCACACACTTGCAGATCAGCTCCTGGGTGACAGGGATGGCAATGTGGTTGGACACGCACAGGTCTGAGAGGTAGTCCAAGAACCTAGAGAGCAGACACAGCTCGCTGTGAAAGGGTGTCCCAGGCTGGGAGGGGCTTTCTCCACCTCTGGTTGAGGCACATCCCACCCCTGACGCTGCAGAGAGGACGGGACCTTCCCAGACACCCACCGTGGCTCACGGTTCTTGCGCACCAGGCTGACAAAGGTCTCCACCTCGGTCTTGGTGATGTGCTTCTCCAGCAGCTTGCGGTTGTTGTGCAGCAGGGCCGTGATGGTGTCCTCAGCCAGGATGTCGTAGCCGATCTGGGACTGCATCATGCCAAACTGCTTGGCGATGTGCTCCTGGAGCAGGCAGAGAGGTGGTGAGGGCACAGGGCTGGCTGTCAGCTCCCCCGTGCCCCACCGCGACCTCGGCAGCTCCCTAGGGCTTTGCAAGATGTGGTGGGGATGGGAGATCTTCCCATCACACCCCCGCGCACCTGGTTCTTGCGATAGTCCTCCTGGGAGTGCCGCAGCACGCGGTAGCACAGCCGGAACATGTACTGGTAGGGAGCGTTCTTCTGGTCCGACAGCTCCTCCAGCCGCACCAGGGGCCCTTCCCCACCCTTGTCCTTGAAGGGGGCTTTCAGGATCCCAAAGATCTGCCCAAAAGCAAAGATCATGAAGTGCTGTGTCCCCCTCCACACCAGCACCCCCATGCGTGGCTGGACATGGACACTAGCCATGCTTGTCAAGAGGGCCTGGTGCTCCACCCTGGAGACCAGCTACACCTCCTTCTTGGGCGTTCCCAGATCTCTGGCCTCCAGCGTGGCCCTGGCCAGAGCAGAACATCTCTGTAGGACCTCAACCTTGCTCAGATGCAAGGCTCCTGGGCCACTCACCTGCTTCAGGATGTTCTGCTCCCGCATCAGCTTCTGCCGCTCCCGGTTGGGCTTGGTCACCACAATGTCCAGTACGTTCTGGCCATTGTTGGGGACATCACTGACAAAAAACACCAAGTCCTCCAACAGCTGGATCACAAACCTGCAAAGGGGCACGGTACAGGTTGGGAGGTGGGACTCTCTAGCTGGGGGGTGCTGCTGTCCCACCCCACCCAGACCCAGCTCCCTGCAATGACACCAGCACATCTGGGAGGACCATGTCCAGGATTCAAAACACTGCCAGGGAACCTGCTGGCCCATCCTCCCCTCCCTGCTAAAGGTTAATGGCTGAAGCAAGAGGCTTTACAGCCTCCTAAGGGAACCATACGTGCCAGGGTAAACTCCAGCAGCCTTTGCTGGGGAATCAAGCTGGGAATTGTGCATGTAATGCCTCTGCCCCTTTGTCACCTTTGCGGGACGGGCTGGCAGGGCGGAAGCGGCTCTGTGGGGATCTGTGTTTGCTCAGGAAGCCCCAAGAACCCACCCACCTAAAAATAACACGGTGACTAACCCGGCTGCCCCTATCGCGGGGCCATCTCCCAGCCCCTCGGGTATTTTCCTAGCAGCAAAGGAGGGGCCGCAGCGGGGCTGCCGCGTTATCTGGTTTCCTCGCCAGACTCCCAGGAGAAGCAGGCGTGGATTTGGGTTGTGGGCAAGGAAGCAAGACAGGGCTGGTACCACGACCCAGGCAGGGGCCCCATCCTGTGGTGATGCTGAAGAGCCCTTGGAGGAGCCCAGCACAGCCCCCAGCTCCCAGGGGAAGTGACTTCGTACCTCCGGTCATTCTGGCTGAGAAAACCTTCGTTCATCTTCTCCACCACATTGGCCAACATCGAGCTGGCATCGTTTGCAAAGTCCAGGTCCCGGATCTCAGACACGGGCACGGAGACGATGGCAAAAGCTTCTTTGTCTTCTTTGGTGGGGCATGTGCCCAGCTGGGAAACAACAGGGAAGCAGCATCGCACAGTCAGGGCAGTGACCCCACCAGCTTCCACCAACCAGCGTGAAGTCTTTGACCCAGTTTGTCCCCATCAGAAGGGCTGGGGTGGGCTCTAGGTCACTGGGATGGGCTCTAGGCTGGTGTCCAGCCACCCCCTTGGATATTTATATTTACATCAGGGTATTGCAGTCCCTGGGTGCTGGGGTGGGAAGGAGCACGCTCAGAGCTATCAAGGCCCAGGGGACAAACCCACACCCGGGAGGATGTTTGGGGGCAGTACCATGAGGCGAATGGGCCTCTCCTCATCGATGTCAATGGGTACATTGGTGCTCTGGATCCAGGTGTTGGTGCAGAGGTGGCGCAGCCGCACGTAGGAGTTCCTGCCAACACCACAGTGTCCCACTGAGCCATCCCACGCGGATACACCAGCACCCACCGCCTCCCCCAACACCAAGGGCAAAGCCCCTCCAAGAACAGACTTGCCGAAACGTCGTGATCAAGAATTAAGCCTCTCTCCTTTCTTTCATCCCCCCCCTTGGCAGCCTCCCACTTACCGTGGGACGAAGGAGTCTGTTTTCTGCAGCGTGGTGGGGTCCAGCTCGAAGAGGGAGGCGATGTCGTTGCCGTGGGGCACGGCCACCAGCCGGTACTTGATCTTCTCCCCCGTGTTCCTGCGGCTGGCGCGGCTGCTGCCCCCCTGCAGTGGGGAAGGCAGCTGTGAGCCCCACCAAGCCCAGTTTCCCCCCGCATGTGGCACTGGGAGGGGACACAGACACGCGGCAGGAGCAGAAGCTTTTGCTCGGCCACCGGGCTGAGCCTCACAGTGCAGAGATGCATCAGGGGCTGCAAGAGCACAAGCGTGAGGCACCTGAGCTACCAGAGCATCCCCCCCCGCCCCTTCTCCAAACCTCACCAATGGCAAAGAGGGCAAACATCAAACAAACAAGCAAACAAACACAACAAACACCCTGAAAAATCAAAAAATCTCTCTTCTACCAGCACTTCCCCATGGCCTGGGGGATCCAACATGCACTGGGACCCCTCCAAAGAGATTTGGGCAGGGTCCTCTCGCAAGCAGGATGCTACTCTATGGAATGGGGACACTCTGCTGGGCAGCAGGACAGCCTCTGGCTGCAGCCTCAGCACCAAGGAGGGCACGGCGTGGGCACTGTCCCCAGGGTGGGCTCTGTTTTGGGGGCATTTCCCTGCTTTCAGGCAGAATCTAAGAGATGGCGTGATTTCAGGCGGCGGCAGCAGCGTGTCTGCTAGCGAGGCTGCACACAGCTCACCGTGGGCGCTGCTTTGGGCTCAGCCACGTCTCCTTTATAACTTGGATTTTCCTGAAAAGTTAAAGAGGGAGATGAAAGGCAGCTGTCAGTCCTCCCGCTCGGTCCCTCCAAAACCCTGAGCACAGGGTGTTATCTCCATTCCTGCCTTCCTCGATCACATCGCGCAGGGAGAAGCTGCCCTGGTGGGGCTGGAGGACACGTCCCGTCCCCAGGGCACAGTGTTCTGTCCCCAGCAAGTGGGATGGGGTCAGCCCTAGTGAGCAGACCCAGGACCTTGCCTGGCAGCAAGACAAGCTCTTGCCATAAATCCCTGGAGGCCCCAGGCTGATCAACCTGCCAGCTTTTCCTCTGCAGAAGATGTCACCTGAGTTGTCTTTTGACTTGAAGCAGCCCTTTCAGAAACCCAGTATTTGCTGTTTTCCATTGTGCACTGGTGGAAAGGGCCCTTGGTTGTCTTCTCCAGCTATGGAGCACTTTTGGCACATAGTACACCAAGACCCCCCCCAGTACCTCCCTGCTCCCTGGCAGCAGGGTGTAACACTCTCCTTCCCTTGGTGCTGGAGTCCTTTGGGTCACATAAACCACACTATGTGAATATGGAAAACAATTTGTGCCTCTATCAGGAGGCCTTGAACTGGCCTTAAAAGGGATCCAAAAAACTTGGCAAACGGTGTTTCCAAGCCCAGATTTTGCCCGCAGCCCCCACAGGCAAGGATAGCCCTGGATGCTGCCGTGGACCAGAGGATGAGGTTGGGCAAAACCTCATCATAAAGAGTGAAATGCAGCAGGATGAATGATCTCCCCCTTCCATCTCAGCAGGAGGTTGTGCACAGGGTCGCTTTGCCCAGAGAGAGAGAGACAGGAATAAGAGGGCCACCCCCCCTTGCTCCTCCCAGGCCAGCAGAGGTGAGAGCTAGGAACAACAATCTTGGCAAGCAAACCCCTGCACCATGGGACCAGGGATTTCAGGGAGGGGAAAGCCTAGTCCTGCAAACAGGCAAATGCAGATGATGCTCCCAGCCCCAGCCCAATCCCTCCTGCCAGTGAGCAGGGGCCAGGGTGGCCCAGGACAGGACAGCTCTGAGGGCAAATAAGAGCAGGGCCAGAGGCAACCCCAGGTGGCCACTGCCTTGATGGGATGGGACCATCCTTTCAAGGGCAGGGCAGGTCTCTGCATCCCTCTGCTCACCCCCTTACCTCTGCTGCCAGGTAGTTGCCCGTGGCGAGGTGCTTGAAGCGGTACAAGCCGTTCCAGTGCCCGGCTCCCCCCCGGCACGGGTCGTGGTGAACAACCTGGGAGAAGCAGAGGAGAGATCAGCTGGTGGCACATGGGGCAGTGGGGAGCAGGTTTGCTGGTCCTATGTCAGGCAACACACTGATGATAAGAGCCCCATCCTAGCCCCAAGGCAGCCACGAGCAAATATAGGAGGGGTGCAGAGCTCAGACAGAGCCCAGTGCCCACCCACCCACAGCCACCACTCCCAGGGCTCTCCCAAGCCCTGGGAAGTCAGGATGACAAAGGTGGAAATATAGAGAAATAACAATTTTTTTTTCCAGCACCCCACCCTTGGTGAAAGCACAGGGAGATGCACCAAAAGCCCCCAGACATGCTCTCAATCCCCTCCCCACTCACCTCCACCTCCCACAGGGCGTTGGAGCTGGTGGCCGAGGTGGCCGACTGCCGCAGGGTGGTGCGGAGGAAGACGTGCAGCTTCCCTTTGTACTCATCACACGTGAGGAACTTCTCCTGCTCAGCATGGAAGAGCCTCACCACGTCCCCCTGGACCAGGAGATGGTGGTAAGACCCAGGGATGTGGCTCTGCTATGAAACAACGTGTCTCTCCCCGCCCCCACCCTGCAAGGGGATGGGATTTTCCCAAACACAGTCTGGAGCAGAGCCAGAGCTCCCAGCTGTAGCATGGCAGGACCACAGGAACCTGGGCATTGCAGAGCACCATCAGCTTTTTCAGCCCCACCTACCTGAGCTGGAAAAAATCCTGCCTCTAGCAGCACAAATCCTCCTGCAAACCCAGGGGAGGGCACCTTGCATGGGCACAGGGCACCCTGGACCCTGCAGTGTCACTGCTCAGTGACCATATCATAGAATCAGAATCCCAGACTGGTCGGGGTTGGAAGGGACCTTCAAGATCATCTAGTTTCAAGCCACCTGCCTGGGCAGGGGCACCTCCCACCAGCCCAGGTTGCTCCAAGCCCCATCCAACCTGCCCTTCAACACTGCCAGAGTTGAGGGAGCCACAGCTTCCCTGGGCAACCCGGGCCAGGGTTTCACCACCCTCACACTATAGAATTTCTTCCTAATGCCTCACCTAAAGCTTCTCTCTTACAGTTTTAATCCATCCCCCTCATCCCATCCCTCCCTGCCCTTGTCCCAAGCCCCTCCCCAGCTTTCCTGGAGCTCCTTCAGGCACTGGAAGGTGCTCTAAGGTCTCCCTGGAGCCTTCTCTTCTCCAGGCTGAACACCCCAAATCTCCCAGTCTGTCCCAGAGCAGAGCTGCTCCAGCCTTCAGATCATCTTTGTGGCCCTGTGCAGGTCACTTCTCTCTGCTTCCCCTCCCTGGGCTGTAAAATGGGCACAACCTCAGTGTTTCACATCCCTGGAGCAGGTGGCAGCTCCGCTCACTGATGTGTTTAAGGCATTAATCCCCCAGGGAGGAGGATGCTGTGGATGTGGGAAGCCAGGGATAAGTGCCAGAGCCTGGGGACGAGGGGCTGTAAGATCATAACAATCAATATCCATCCAGCTGCTTCCTGGAGGACCTCAGCCCTGAACAATAGCTCTGCAGGGAAAGCTCCTTTCCCAGGCAACAGCCAGCCCTGCTGCATGGCTAAACAGCCAAAAATTGTCCTCACAGCTCGAAGCCACTGCTGGCACTTCATGTGCCTCGTATTGCCCTCAGGAGACAATCCCATACAATAAGGGGGAGGGTAATTTCATGTCCCCCTGGGTGCCTGCTGCCAGGAGATACTACAATATCCAACTCTAGCTTGCTGTCAAGTATTCCAGGTGATGAATTCTAGAAATTGAAGGCTTCATGACAGGATGTCTTTCTTTGGCCCTTGTCACACAGCCAAACAACTGTTCACACGTCCTGCCCAGACAGGGGATGGGGAACAGGTCCCCAGAGCCCACCATGGCCAAACCTCCTTCCTTACCCCTTTCAGTACTTCCTCCATGTGATCACAGAACTGCATGAAAAGGTTGATTTTCCAGCTGGTGTTACAATTGACCGAGTTCACCTAAGGAGCAAGACAGCAAGGTCATGATCCCTGGGACAAGTTAGAAAAGGAAGAAAGAGGAAAAAAAAACAACAGGCAAGCCCCAAAAGCCAGACCCGCCAGGGGCAGCCTAGCCCCCGCCCAGCCTCCCC
>NW_009970727.1:644467-650373 GCF_000747805.2 Chaetura pelagica | reverse complement strand
CAGGCAAGCCCCAAAAGCCAGAGCTGCCAGGGGCAGCCTGGCCCCAGCCCAGCCTCCCTGTACCTCCTTGCAGCCAGCATTGTCAGCAAGCTCATAGTTGCTGGCATGGAGGGGCTGCCCAGCGTTGACAGGGTTCAGGATGACTTTGTCTCCCACGACTACCTGGGGAGCAAAAGGGGAAAGAGGGGAGCGAGGATGAGCCCGGGTGCCCGGTGGGAGGTGAGCCCTGGCAAGCAGCACACGTGGTGCTTTCTGCACAGCTCCATCTGGGGACTTCTCAGCCCCGCGCTCACGTTATCTCCATTGCTCCTCAGCTTCCAGAAGGGCTGGATGAAAAGCCAGGAGCCCTCATTGCCAGTGGCATCCAGTGTCACCCTCATGGCGTTTTTCTCCAGCAGGGCCGGCAGCCGCTTGTTCACCGTCAGGTACTTGTTGCTCTTCATATGGAGGAGCTGCAAAAGCAAAGGCAGGGCTGAGCAGCTGTGGCACTGCAGTTCCCGATGTCCCCAGGTTGGTGGCACCCAGGAGTGATCCTTTGAGCCCCTTCCCAGCAGCTGCTTGATCCAGACAGGCTGGATTTGTGCATCTTCCCCCCAGAAGCCACAGCCCGAGCGCCTGTACCTGTATCACGCTGCCGTACTTCACCACGTCCCCGTGCACCTTCTTGTTCTCTGTCTCATTCTGCTTCTGCTCCATCTGGGCTGCATGCTGAGCACCAAAAGGAGAAGAGCTGAGTGTAGCAGCACCCTCCTCATCCCCTGGAGCAAGCCCCACCAGCACCCTCAGCTATGGGGAGGGTGGGACAGGCTGGGATGCAGCATCAGCATCATCCCCAGGCAACATGGGACAGAGCTGTAATACTGTTCTCAGCAGCTCAGAGCTCAGCCTGGGCCCTGCTGTGGCCTTGAGCAGCTGCAGGGAGTCCATGTGAGCTTTAAACTGAGGATTTCAAGGGACAAAAAGGCATCAAAATTTCCCCCCAAACCCCAGCAGGTCTTAGGAGACAGTACCAAAAAGAGATTGTGCAGGTGCTAGGGCCATGCACCCAGCTCACCCCTGGAGACCAGGGTCTCCTGGCAGCACCAGGACCAAAGAGCACACAGTGCTGTGCTGGCAGAGCCTGGAGCAGCTGCAGGCCCAGACCTGCTGCTGTGGATGCAGCAGGATGTGTCCCCACCAGCCCGGATGCCCCAAGAGCAGATTGCTCAGCACCACTTGCAGCCCCTCTCTCCAAAAACACAGACATTTTCCGTGGAGTGGCTCTGGCAGTTGGAAGAGTGATGTCAATGTATGTGGAGCAAGGCAGGAATTTGCTCCAGCAGTGGATCTGTCTGGGAATGGTGAGGGTGTGCCACAGGCCCTGGCGCCAGCCTGGGCACAGCCTGGCAGTGCCAGCCCAGTGCTCCCCCGCAGCTGGGGAACAGTGAGGAGTGATGGAGCTGGGAGAGCATCCTCCCTTTCCCATCCTTTCAGCCCCTCTCACTTGAGGGCAGAGGAACTGGAAAACACAGGTGGTAGAATCACAGCCCCACACTGGGAAGATGGGGCAGGTGGTCCATGGGTGCCTGAACAGGCAGGGCTTGCCAGGGCTTGGAATGTGCCTGGCAAGCGCTGCTGCAGCACCAACCCTTCGCTCCTTTGGATGTTGCCACCAGTTCAGTAACCCTCGGTCCCCACGCAGCTCTGGGTGCCACCTGGGGGACGTGAGCCCCGTGGTGGTGGCTGCTGCTGGCAGGAAAACAAACCTGCTGCCAAGAAATCCCTGACTGATGCAGAGCTGCGAGCTCAACAACAACCCCATGGAGCAACCCAGCTCCGGGAAGATCCGGCACCACGGCGCGTCCTAGATCTGTGTCCAGATCTGAGCTCCTCCCTCGCAGGGAGCAGGAACCATCTGCCCCAAGCACATGAGCCCACAGGGGCTGCTGTTCCCAGCGTGTCCCTCGGATGGGACAGGGTCTGTCCCCAAGCCATGGTGGGGTGTGAGGGAGGTGCAACAGGGGTGGGCAGCCCAGGAGGGTGCAAGGAGCCATCAGCAGAGCTGGGGGAAGCCTCCGTGGCACGTCTGCACTGTGCTGAGCTGCACCTACAACCCACCAGCCGAGGAAACACCGAGCTTGAAATCCACTTAAAAACAACAGCACAAGGACACAAGCTCAGAAAAGCCACCGTGGGCAGGGCAGGGGGCTGGGCAGGAACACTCCAGACCCAGCTGCTTCTGCTTCAGGAGAGTATCTCCAGGGGCTGGAGGATGTTTTCAGCCTGCGAGAGATGCTGATAAATCACAGCCTGGTGTCCAGCATCCTGCCAGGACAGCCAGGGCCCTGATGGCAGCATGGGCAGGGGTCTGCAGAGCTGCCCCCCTGCCCGGCCTCCCCCGGCACTCGGCTCCGCACACGCGGGAACATTTGCCAAAAGGGCAACACCAGGAGCAGCAGAAAGGAGCAAGGAAATGACAGAATCTCTTGAAGACAAATCTTAACCAAGGCACAATCCATCAGGCTCAGAAATGAGCCTCTCTGTCCAGTCGTGGCCAGGACAGCTGTCGACATTACAAGTTACAGTCTAAGCGGAGCAGGAAATCAGTGTTTCCATGGGCCAGAGCTGGGCTGGACATGGCAGGAGGCACTGACCCTGTCCCAGCATCTCCACACCAAGCTGGGATGCCCTGTCTGGGCACAGCATCAGACCCTGCTTCCCCCAAAGGCAAAACTGGGGGACCTGTGGGGCTAGGCTTGAAGACTGATGAGATGATTTAATGAATCTCTCCTGAGCTTCAGTTTTATGAATCATCCCCGGGGCCTCGCCAGCTGTCTGAGGCAATTATGCAATGTTTAACATGGGCCTTTTCCAAACCTCATGGAAGTCAACAGGAGCCTTTCTCTTCCCCAGCCCTCTGCAGCACATCCTGGCCAATGTGGCTCCTTCCCCCATGCCAGGCACCCCTGGGTGCTGGGGGGTGCAGGGCTGTGCTCACACAGCACTTCTCCCTGCTCTGCCACCAGCTCCTCTGCACAAGGAGCATCAAAAGGGCTGAGACAGCAAAGGCTGGGCATGGCAGTGATGGGGGAGAGGCAGATGGACAATGCCTCTAATCCCAAAAGGAGTGTTGTTGCCCTTCCTTCCTCTCCCTGGTCCTGGATCTGTCTCTGCAGGACTTCCCTAGGACATCTTCCTATAAAAATTATCTGGGTCTCCTTGGTTGCTGCTGTAGTCATGGAATCATAGAGTAACAGGCTGGTTTGGGTTGGAAGGAACCCTGAAGATCATCCAATGCCAATTCCCTGCCTTGGGCAGGGACACCTCCTACTAGACAAGGTTGCTCATAGTCCTGTCCAACCTGGCCTCGAACACCTCCAGACACAGCTTCTTTGGGAAACCAGCTTGCACAACCAGAGCATGGACCAGGGACAGGAGAAAACAGAGCAGAGGGACACCCTGAGGACAGCAAATCTCAGGGCAGGTCCTGGCTTCCGTGCAGGCTGTTTTCTGGGATGCAATATGCATCAGGATTTGGACATTGAGAGGTTTGGCCACCACCACACGACCAACCCATGGGGACTGTCTGCTCTGGGGAGGATGGTCCTTCACTCCTGCTCACCTGGAGCTTCTGCAGCAGCACCACATCCGCGATCTTCTCCTTGTCCTGCTTGGTCTGCTTGGCCTTCCAGTACTGCTTCTGGGCCGAGTAGCGGTTCATGGGACACACTTTGAAGAGGCAATCTGAGGGGAGAGGAAGGCAAGCGTGAGGCTGCAGCAGCCACGTGGCCACCAGCCAGCAGGGCCAACGTCACTGAGGGGCCAGGAGGGAGAGCTCCTCTGGGACTCTGCTCCCACCCACCCCAGCAGGACCACGAGATGTGTCTCCAAACCCACAAGCAACCCCCTTGGCTGCTGGGGCTCCAAGGGAGACGTGGCTGGGACTGGTGGAAGGTCACATCACCCTTGTATTAGCTGGTGGCTTAGTTTCAAATGAGGGTCAAAAATGCATCCAGGAGTGACTCCGCTCCTTGGACTCGCAACAGGAGTGTTCCCATTGGAAACAGCCATGCAATTTGGGAAGGAGAATTCAGGGGGAGAAAAAGCACTGATGAAGCCCAGCTGTACCAAAGGAGGAGAGGATCCTGCTGGGAGGGAAGGAGGGGGAAGGAAGCCAGCAGGATGTGTGCACCACGAGACCAGGACACAATCGGATGTTTTCACGTCTCATTACCCTGCCCACCAGACACCCTGAGCTGCCAGGACCGTGGGTTGCTGCCCCACAGCACCTGTGCCATTGGGATACACCAGTTTGCAAACACCCTGTTCTCCCAGGGAGCCTCCACCACTAGTGCTGGGAGCTACAAGCAACTGCTCCTAGAATCAGCATGTTAACAGCTGCCTTGGAAGTCCTGAAAGAAACACTTTGGAGACGTGAAGGGCACAGGTTTGCATCCCAGCTCCCCCAAACACTTGCAGTGTATCCATGATCTGTAGCTTATCCTTGATCTGCCTGTTTTTCCCCAGGCTGCTGTGCCTGGGATGGGGGTCAGAAAATGCAAACTCCCAGGTCCAGGTTTGGGAACTGAAGCACAAGAGCAGACGTCTGGAGCTGAGGAGGCATTTAGGTCTCCCAAACCCCCATTCAGGGCTGGAAGCTAAGTGGGGTGAGGGCAGGAAGGGCTCCACAGCCCAGATCACCCTAATTATGCCTGAAATAGCAACCCAGAAACTTCAGACACAAAAAGCAAAAAAAAATACCCAAAACAAAACAAAATCACTTCCATCTCTGGCCCAGGGCCCGAGTCCCTGGCAAGCACGTATTTATTTACCTGGGAGTGACGAACAAACAAGAGCAGAGCACAGTTCTCACCGGCTGGGGCTGCTGGGCAGAGGCCAAGTTTCACATTTCATTTTACAGGTCTATTTGCTAATGGCACATCCCGTGCCAAGGAGGCCGGGACACCAGGCTCGACAGCGGGAACTGAGCGGAGCTGCCGCAGAGCCCGGCTGCCTGTTCCCACTGCCTCCCCAGCAGAGCTGCAGCAACACCTGGGCCACCTGCAGCACCCGGGACCGTTTTCATTCATTTGCTAATTAGGCTGCAAAAGGAGAAAGTAGGAGCTGGGGAGGAGGGGGGGGAAATGAAAAAAACCCCACCCAATGTAGCTATTAAGAGGCGCAAATTCAACCCCTGCCTGACATCCCCATCTCAGTGCTAAACCTTGTTTTGCAAGGAGGGAAACTGAGGCATGGAGTAGTTTTGCACAAAAGAAAAGCTCCAGCAAAGCCTGGAGATTCTGGCACCTGCCAATTTTTTGCAGGATGGATGGTGGGTGGAAAGAGGGAAACCAAGGAACAGCTCCCACGCCAGCGCTGCCCGGGGAGAGGGACCCGTGATCGGCTGAACTGCCACGACCCAGTGTGGCCACAGAGGCACAACCTGCAAAAGTGGGGACTTTGGGCAGGGCTGAGGGGTCTCGCTGCCCCCTCTCCCTGGGGTCACAGCCTTCTCTTTATTTTTTTTCCTCACATGCTTGAAGGCAGGGCTGGGAAGAGCCTTGGCAGGGGGAAAAGAAACGGCGGAGAAAAGCAAAGAGCCGAGTGGTGCTGGGTGGCTCCTGGAGCAGCCAAGCCCTGCTGTGCAGCAGGGACGGGCTCCCGGCTGGGTTTGGGCCTTCCTAAAGAAACATTAGACCTGATTCCAGGAGAAGAATCCTGGCTCCCCACTGGGAAGTGGAACCAGGCCCCCGGAGTGACCTGTGTGAGCCTCCCGGCCGCGCAGGATAGGGCAGGGTCCGGCCACAGGATACGGGGAGGGCAACCGCAGATGAAAATCCTCTTAAGCCTCTCGCTGCCGAGGCAGGGAAACAGCAGCAGCCCCTTGTTTTCAGCTCCCTGGTGGTGATAGCTATCGAGGAGGCAGG
>NW_009970727.1:632375-643032 GCF_000747805.2 Chaetura pelagica | reverse complement strand
GTGCTAAACCTTGTTTTGCAAGGAGGGAAACTGAGGCATGGAGTAGTTTTGCACAAAAGAAAAGCTCCAGCAAAGCCTGGAGATTCTGGCACCTGCCACTTTTTTGCAGGATGGATGGTGGGTGGAAAGAGGGAAACCAAGGAACAGCTCCCACGCCAGCGCTGCCCGGGGAGAGGGACCCGTGATCGGCTGAACTGCCACGACCCAGTGTGGCCACAGAGGCACAACCTGCAAAAGTGGGGACTTTGGGCAGGGCTGAGGGGTCTCGCTGCCCCCTCTCCCTGGGGTCACAGCCTTCTCTTTATTTTTTTTCCTCACATGCTTGAAGGCAGGGCTGGGAAGAGCCTTGGCAGGGGGAAAAGAAACGGCGGAGAAAAGCAAAGAGCTGAGTGCTGCTGGGTGGCTCCTGGAGCAGCCAAGCCCTGCTGTGCAGCAGGGACGGGCTCCCGGCTGGGTTTGGGCCTTCCTAAAGAAACATTAGACCTGATTCCAGGAGAAGAATCCTGGCTCCCCACTGGGAAGTGGAACCAGGCCCCCGGAGTGACCTGTGTGAGCCTCCCGGCCGCGCAGGATAGGGCAGGGTCCGGCCACAGGATACGGGGAGGGCAACAGCAGATGAAAATCCTCTTAAGCCTCTCGCTGCCGAGGCAGGGAAACAGCAGCAGCCCCTTGTTTTCAGCTCCCTGGTGGTGATAGCTATCGAGGAGGCAGGCTGCTGCTTTTCCGGCCATTAAAACAAGCGGCTGGATATCCTGATAGGGGCTGCAGGGAGCAGGGCTGAGCCTGGAGCAGACCTCTCCCTGGAAAAGGGATTCAACACCCTCCCATGTGCAGGCAGGGAGGCTGCTGGGATGAAGCCACCCATCCTGCTGCTGCTTCCAGCTCTTCCCATCCAGGTGAAAGTGGGATGGCTCCCCAGGCTGGGAAGGAGACTCTGGGGAACTGTTGCATGGCTCATTAATTAGCCCCATGTACAAATTAGTGGTCACAGCTCCCACGGAGAGGCAGGCTGGTGGGGGCTCCCCATGGGGAGAAGGTAAGAGTACCTGCGTGGCACCCTGCTGCAGGGTGTTAAAGCCACCCTGAGAAAGAGCTGGAGGCACAGAGCAGAGAGGTGAGCAGGGAGTTTAAAAGGTATTTTTCTAAAGGGGCCTGAAATGACAGTAGCTGGGATGAAAGGAGTGGCTGCCCTAAAGCAAACCCCAAACCCACCAGTGATTGCTCAGCGCAGCCTCTTGCTCCCTGGGGAGCCCAAGGGCCAAGAGCACCTCACTGGCCAACCCCAGGGCTGGCAAACTGGGGAAGTGGGAGGCACATTCTGCTTTTCCCAGTCGCCTGTCCTGGCTTCTCCAAACCATTTCCACAGGCCAGGAGCTGCCCTGGCTTCCACTGACTCATTCCCTTTTTTCCGCTTGGACCTGCCCGCTCCCGCCCGGGGCTGCTCCCTGTTCCAAATGGGGAATAAGGAGTGAAGCCCTGAGTACTGGAGGAGGCAATATGACCCAAACTGGGACAGCTGAGGCCAGATGGGGATTCACTGTCTCTCCTGAATCCCTGCCTGCCTTGGAAATGGGGGCGGAATCCCCCGACGCTCTCAGGTGCAGCCAAGCAGAGATGTGATGGGTGCCAGGTGCTAACAGGGTCACCTTGAAAATAGTTTACCTGTTGCCACTGCCCCTACATCTGTCCCCTCATGTCCTTGGCTCCTGGTGGGTTGACATCCAGCTGCCAGCATCCTTAGGGATATACTTTGGAATGGTCATTTTTGGACCCTGCTCCTGGCCACCCTTGCTCCTTCAGGCTGGGCTAAGGGGTCCCAAGGACCGTCCCACCACAGAGGTGGTTCCAATAAATACATAAATGACCTCAGAAGCAAACAGAGGAGGGTAGGTGGTTTGACCAAACCACAGCAACAACGCTATGGTGAGTGTCCAAGATTCTTCTGGGCTTCTCTGCAAAGGACAAGTAAGGCGGCGAGCTGCTGCTTTTCCGGCCATTAAAACAAGCGGCTGGATATCCTGATAGGGGCTGCAGGGAGCAGGGCTGAGCCTGGAGCAGACCTCTCCCTGGAAAAGGGATTCAACACCCTCCCATGTGCAGGCAGGGAGGCTGCTGGGATGAAGCCACCCATCCTGCTGCTGCTTCCAGCTCTTCCCATCCAGGTGAAAGTGGGATGGCTCCCCAGGCTGGGAAGGAGACTCTGGGGAACTGTTGCATGGCTCTTTAATTAGCCCCATGTACAAATTAGTGGTCACAGCTCCCACGGAGAGGCAGGCTGGTGGGGGCTCCCCATGGGGAGAAGGTAAGAGTACCTGCGTGGCACCCTGCTGCAGGGTGTTAAAGCCACCCTGAGAAAGAGCTGGAGGCACAGAGCAGAGAGGTGAGCAGGGAGTTTAAAAGGTATTTTTCTAAAGGGGCCTGAAATGACAGTAGCTGGGATGAAAGGAGTGGCTGCCCTAAAGCAAACCCCAAACCCACCAGTGATTGCTCAGCGCAGCCTCTTGCTCCCTGGGGAGCCCAAGGGCCAAGAGCACCTCACTGGCCAACCCCAGGGCTGGCAAACTGGGGAAGTGGGAGGCACATTCTGCTTTTCCCAGTCGCCTATCCTGGCTTCTCCAAACCATTTCCACAGGCCAGGAGCTGCCCTGGCTTCCACTGACTCATTCCCTTTTTTCCGCTTGGACCTGCCCGCTCCCGCCCGGGGCTGCTCCCTGTTCCAAATGGGGAATAAGGAGTGAAGCCCTGAGTACTGGAGGAGGCAATATGACCCAAACTGGGACAGCTGAGGCCAGATGGGGATTCACTGTCTCTCCTGAATCCCTGCCTGCCTTGGAAATGGGGGCGGAATCCCCCGACGCTCTCAGGTGCAGCCAAGCAGAGATGTGATGGGTGCCAGGTGCTAACAGGGTCACCTTGAAAATAGTTTACCTGTTGCCACTGCCCCTACATCTGTCCCCTCATGTCCTTGGCTCCTGGTGGGTTGACATCCAGCTGCCAGCATCCTTAGGGATATACTTTGGAATGGTCATTTTTGGACCCTGCTCCTGGCCACCCTTGCTCCTTCAGGCTGGGCTAAGGGGTCCCAAGGACCGTCCCACCACAGAGGTGGTTCCAATAAATACATAAATGACCTCAGAAGCAAACAGAGGAGGGTAGGTGGTTTGACCAAACCACAGCAACAACGCTATGGTGAGTGTCCAAGATTCTTCTGGGCTTCTCTGCAAAGGACAAGTAGAACCTCCCAACCCTGGGTGAGCTGGGACACTGGGGACCCCAGTCCCCATCCCTGGCATGGATGCTGGGGCCAGCATCACCCCCAAGGTGGCTCACACAGCCATGGAGCTGCCCCAGCCAAAGTCTCACCTCGAAACTTCTTGGGTGGGTTGTCCAGGTCACCAGCAGCTGGCTCCACCACGCACCGATCATCCACCAGCCTGCGTGGGGACAAGAGCAGGGTGTCAGTGACAAGAAGATGACAGGGGGGCCCAGGCCAGCACAGCAGCTTCGCCACAAACCGCAGGGCTGTGACACCGTCACCTGGCCCAAGGTGACAACAACAAAAGCTGCATCTCCTGTTTCCCACCCGTTTGCACTCTGTAAATATTGATCAGGACAACACTCAGCTCCTGGAGCCAGCAGATCCTCTTGGGCTCCTGCTCCAAACTCACCCTTTTTCGCCACCCCTCTCCACTTCTTTGCCTTGTCTTTTGCATCCCTTGGTTTAATTTTAGGGCAAACAGATACAAGTTGGCAGCAAAGAAACACGATGCTCTGTGTCAGCCTTTGCTCAGTGACCTGTGCAGGAGGCTCTAACCCTCATGTCCTGCTGGAGCCAACCCTGCCCTGCCCAGCCCCGGGCAGTGTGCTGGCTGCTGTCTTATTTACTGTTAATCTGGCAAAAATGTGATCAGTTCACCTTCCATTCTATGGGTGCCAGGCTGGGACCTCAACCCTCTGGGCCCCAGAGGGTGCAGCTGCTGCAGGTGGAGCTGGCAGGGCCCCCCCAAACCCAGTTATTAGTTATTATCTGATCAGAGGTGGTGGCTCTGCCCATCAGATGCAAAGGGCTTTGTGCCTACTCCCCTGCCCACCTCTTTTGTTTTCCCAGCATTGAGCACAACCCTGCGGGCTTGGCCTTGGGTGCCGAGGGCAGATTTTAGGCTAGAAGGGACGTGGCTTTTCAAAGCTTTTGAGAATAGTGCAGCAGAACCTGGCAGGGGGACCTGCTCAGCCCCCAGAGCGTGGAGGGACGAGCAGCACCCGAGGGGCTCTCAGCACCCGGGGTTTGTCTGCACGGGCCCCACGAGGCTTTCAAGCGAACTCGGTGCTCCAGCAAGACAGGCTGTACCCGCTCACCCGCTTCCTCCCAGCCCCTGGGAAACGATGCACCCAGAGAAATTACTCTCCTGCCCCAGGCGAGGAAGTGAGAAGCGTGTCCCCACCTGTGGAGGCTGAATTCAGGGAGCGGGTGCAGGAACACACCCAGGACACCATCCCGGGAGGGAACATCCATCCCTGGGACAGGGGGAAAGATGCAGCCTGGAGAGAGGAGCTGGCGAAGGGCACAGTGGAGCCCGTGCTGCCCTGGGACTCTCAGCCCTCCCCAACAAACCCAACAGCCCAGCCCTGCTGGAGGTGGACACGCTGCACTGCTGGGAGTTGGCAGGAGAGGCAGAAATCCCGACTGCAGCTCCAGCTTCCTTCCCCCAGCCCAGCCGCCCTGGGGAGGAGGGGAAAATTCCTTGCAATAGCTCGGCAGAGAGGAATTTGGCCTCCCCGCTGATGGATTGGGACCCTGGGGACTCCAGCACTGCTGTGTCCTTGGCAGCAGAGGTGTGGGCTGGCAGGATGCTGAGCACCCAGAGCAGCCACTGCCTCCACCACCAGCTCCCTTTAAAGCTCCCCAGGGTCAGGGGAAATTAACCTTAGACTTCAAATAAAGAGAGAGAAGCAGTTTCTCTGACGCTTTTGGTGGCAGCAGCAGCTTAAAAATAATTTGCAAAGATCTAGAAGAATGTAATAAAAACCTGGGCTCCCTACCTGGGACTGCCCAAACACAATGTCTTTTCCACGGGCCATGACAGCAGGGAAGGAGTTGGGCACATTCCCAAACTCCTGCAGGGCACAGAGCCTCAGGAGAGAGGCAAAGGGGGAAGGGAACAGAGGGGAACAGAGGCAGCCTTGGACAGGGGCTGTACCACCCCTCTCTGCAGGAGATATGCAGCCCAGCCCTGATGCCACTTGCAGGCAGTTTTGGTTTCTATTACCATTATTTTGATGGGGGACAGGGAGGAACAAACACTTCTGATGCACCTGGGAGCAAAGACCCCCAAGGGCTGAGTCCCACAGGTCAGGCTCATTGAGCAAACCAACCACCAGCACGTGCCCAGGTCCCACCAGTGCCTGCAAAAGCAGAAAGTTCAATTCATCTGTGCACTTCCCAAATTAAAACCTTTCCATCATCGTGGCTACGGGTCTCCCAAGAAGAGAAGCCACCTGCATGGCTCCTTTTCAGGGCTGAAACAAACAGCACAGGAGCCTCCCAGCTACACCAGCTCTGCCTGCAGCATCTCCTACCCCCTGCCCAGTGTCACTGCTCCACCAGGCAGGAT
Source organism: Chaetura pelagica (assembly GCF_000747805.2). NCBI lineage: Eukaryota > Metazoa > Chordata > Aves > Apodiformes > Apodidae > Chaetura > Chaetura pelagica. Next base: position 637,420 of record NW_009970727.1, on the reverse strand, counting down.
TAGAGATAGTGACCTGCCAGGCTGGGAGTCTTCATTAGTTGATTATCTCCAGGCAGTTTCAGCATCTGGGAATCATCTTTAATCATCATCATCATCTTTAATCCTGGGATTACACACAAGCATTATGTTGTTAAATTGATACTCCAGACTGACACCCCTCAGTTCAAAATTCCTGAACATAAAAGGATTCTGACAGGCTGGACATGAGTCACCTGGGTGGCTGCTGGGGCCAGGATGCTCTTCCATCTCATAACCCTCATCAGCACAGTGGGGTGGGGGGGAATGGAGCTCCCCCAGCTATGGGAGCCACAGGGACACACTGAGCTGTGGGGAGGGTGCCAGGCACGGGCAGAGCAGCTTTCACTTCTCAGGTGTTGATGTGAAAAGGGGCTGTTGATGCCCGAGCACCTGCAGGAAGACCCTGGGTGAGGCTGCAGGGGGGAAAACTTCACATTTCACCCTTTCAAAAGGGAGGGCCAGGGGAGGGATGGATCCTGTGCACTGATGAGCCCGGAGAAGCCCAGGCGAGCATCTGGTTAGATTTAAGCCAGTGCAAGTCACTGCAGTGGTTCCAGTGGGGCTTTTCTGCAGGCTTTATAAAACCAAACTGGAACACAAAGTGATTCCCTGGCCCGGGGCCAGCGTGCCTGGCCTTGCAGGGGCTGAGCCTTCCTGGAGGTCAAGGGAAAAGCAGCTCATCCAGCACTGCAGAGGTTGGACACCCCGGGGATGGTGGCCAGATGGGGCTGACGTGGATGTGCTGCTCCTGCAACGTGAACCTGGGCTGGGGAAGAGGAGAGAGCCTTCCTGAGAGCCTTCCTGAGAGCCCTCCTCAGCCCCAGCACACCCACTGCCTGGGGAAAAGGGGAGCTCTGGGAGAAGGGGGAGCCCCACCCCAGGCAGGAGAAACCTGCTACAAACCCACCAACCCCTGGAGGTGAGGAAGAGGAGGAGAGAGAAAGAGGAGAGCTCATTGTTGGCCACGGGGCTGAGGCAGCCTGGAGAGTTTAGGGTGCAGGATGAGTGCTGAGCCCGCAGGGAGGGATGAAAATGAAGTGGGTGAGCACAGGGCAGCCCCAAAAATGCAGCTTTTCCCCCCACTCTGTCCCAGCACTGGGAGGAGGAAGCTGCTGTCACCCTCACATGCTTCTCCTCCCCACAGAGACGGGTTCATCCTGACCTGGCAGAGCTGGAGTTACCCTTTAACCAGCTGCCTTTCCCTGAACGGCTCCACCCTGCAAATCCACCTGCAATCACAATTACAGCCTTCAAAGATGTTATTTCACCTCAAACAGGCAACAGCCATCCAGGCAGGTTTGCCACCAGCCCTTCCCCTCTGCAAGCCCACAGTGCTGGACCCTGAGCCCCCTGTGGGTCCTGGATCCCCCCAGGGATGGAGCAGCACATTCCCCTGGCAAACACAGGCACCTGAACTGCATTTTTACTCCTCTCTGGCTCCAGCCATTTGGCTTATCAGGGCCACCAGATAACGTGGGGACACTCAGGACAGCAGTGTCCCCCAGGGCTCACAGCATCACCTCATCTATCACACTGGAGCAAGACCCAAACTGAGGTCTCTGAGCTCCTTTCCCAGCTTGGCCACTGGTTTGTTTTGCCTGGATGATCCTCACAGGACACCTCACTTCAATAGCTGTTCCTCTCATCCCAGCCCCACAAGTTCCCTCTCCCAAGGCACTGCAGTTACCAGCAATAGCCCTTAAGAAGCAAAGCAGCTGCACACACCAGGTGCCCATGGTGGGGTCCCATGCCCTGGCAAAGCTGCTGCTGAGCCCCACATCCCTGACACACACAGCTGCTTCTGTCCCAAAATGTTTCCAAGCTGCCATTTCCTTGGACACTGCTAATTTGCAGCAGTGGAGCCACAGCAACAAAGCTGGGCAGCCCTGCAGAGCCCTTCCCCACCTCTGAGCTGGGAGCAGCCTTGAATCCAGCCGAGAGGGAAGACTAAACCACCCTGGGGTTCCTGTATCTCACAAACCCCTCCTGAGCATCTTCCCATATCACCAAAACCACTTCAGGCATCTCCAATACACCCATCCCACCCCCTCCATCTCCCCCAAGGGACCGCACTGTTCTCTTTTGGGAACCACCTCTTCCTTTTGGGCTGTCTTTAGTGGTTTTAGCTAGTTTGGGTATTTTGGCCCAGTGGTTCCCCCACTCAGCCCAGTGCCTGAGCCCACAGGAGCTCTCCCCACCCTTCAGAGGGATGTTTTTCCTCCACAAAAGCAAACGCCCACTGCAGAGAGGGGGTGTGGAGGAAGGGTTTGTGCTCAGGGGCCTTCGACACTTTGATCTGGGGGGCTGGGAGCAGAGGAGGCTCAGCCAGGGGCTGCAGGGCTCCCCCCACCTCTGCTCCAACCCCCTCCACCATCCTCAGCAAGGAGAAAAGGATTTTTAAAGACAATACATTGAGACTTCGTGTTAACAAGGGGCGTGATTCTTCTTCCCTGCTGAGGCTCCTCATTGATTGTCCAAGTCCTGCACTGCACGGGCAGCCAGTCCAGCCCCCAGGTGCCCCCAGTCCAGCCCCCAGGTGCCCCCAGCCCAGTGCCTGAGCCCACAGGAGCTCTCCCCACCCTTCAGAGGGATGTTTTTCCTCCACAAAAGCAAACGCCCACTGCAGAGAGGGGGTGTGGAGGAAGGGTTTGTGCTCAGGGGCCTTCGACACTTTGATCTGGGGGGCTGGGAGCAGAGGAGGCTCAGCCAGGGGCTGCAGGGCTCCCCCCACCTCTGCTCCAACCCCCTCCACCATCCTCAGCAAGGAGAAAAGGATTTTTAAAGACAATACATTGAGACTTCGTGTTAACAAGGGGCGTGATTCTTCTTCCCTGCTGAGGCTCCTCATTGATTGTCCAAGTCCTGCACCCCAGGTGCCCCCAGTCCAGCCCCCAGGTGCCCCCAGTCCAGCCCCCAGGTGCCTCCACATACCCGGGGCTGCAGGGAAAAGAGCCTGGCAAGCTCCTGCCTCCCACCTTAACCCTGGCTGAGACCCTTCTCTGCCCATTGCCCCACAGCCCAGGGCAGGGCTGCACACCATGGCTGAAGCTCCCAGGCACGCTTGGGCCAGACAGCACCAGTGACAAAGCACTGGGGTTAATGGGTTTAATGGGAAGTCTGAGCTGCAGCAGAGCCAGGCAGGAGGAAATACCCCCAGCATGACCTGTGCTCTTGCCAGAGCCCTTTCCCCTTCTTCAGCCTCTCTGGACATTTTGCAAGCACAGCCCTGGAGGAGCTTGGTGCAAGGGGCTCTGAGCTCTGCTGTGCCTCTTGCCACTGCTGCATCCCTAGCACGGATGGACAAAGCCTTGTGTGTCCCCCAGAACCACCTGTAAGCACCATCAGGTTGGCCTTTAGTCGACATTGACATCTGTATCTGCCAGGAGACCCAAGGAACCCCATCAGTGCCCTTGGGAACAGCTCACTGTCCTTCCAGGACACTGGCACAGTGATGTCTCAGTACCTGAGCACATCCCTTCCCGTGACACTTGTGCCCAGCACCTGGACACACTCCATAGCATCCCAGATAACCAGAAAATCCTACTGGAAACTCCCAGTGATCCCACAGCCAAAACCTTCCCTTGTGAGGAAGGATGGAGGGAACATTTCCAACAGGGTGCTCATCCAGGCACGGGGCTGGCAGAGCTGTTTGCCTTGCAAATGAGCTAAATAAGGTCCCAAGCTGTGGTAGGAGGTTTAGGGAGAAGCACTCTCAGTGAGTCACCCAGTCCCTTATCACAGGAGTGATTTAAGGTGTGGTTGGGTCTCCCAGGTTGAAGGGAATAAGGGAAAACACTTTCAGAGGGCAGGAAACAATCTGGAGAAAGCAGGACACCAGGAAAAGGGGGCTTCCCAGCAAAAGCCACACTGGGGCCTGGGAGAAGAGGCTCTGCAAGCAAGCCCTGCTTTTCAAATGCTTCTAAGTCAGTCTAGAGAAGCACCAGGCAACCAGGGGGACATCTGGGGCAGATCTGCAAAGCAATGGGAGCTCCACAGAGTCTAAACATCTCTTAATTCAGCCCCAGTGAGCCACTGGGACACACTGTGTGGGCTAATAGCCAGTGCTGGGTGAGCCTCCTCCAGAGCCCATTTCACAGGTGGGCTGGAGGGGTGCTCAGCACTGAGCTGCCAAGCCTGCAGCCCCTTGCAGGGGACCAGCTACCAGGAGACCTCTCCAGAAAGCACCGTAGGGATGTCCTCCCTCCCAACCCAGGAGGGCTGGGCACAGCCAGGCTGCACCCTGCACATGCAGGACCTTCCTCCTGACACCCTGTGGTTGCACGCAGAGGGATCTGGAGCCAGGTCTGCAGCCACCAGCCCATTTTTGGGCAGCATCCCTCAGCCAGTTGGAGGAAGCTCTGGTGGGCACTAACCCAGGGGCTGCATGTGCCCAGCGGTGGGTGCCTGAACACGTGTAGGCGAAGGTATGTACAGCTCTGGTTGTACAGAGGCATGTGGGAGCAAGTGCATTCATCACAGATTATAGAGCCGGGCCAGGGAATCCCATCCAAGTCAGCATCCCTGCCTGAGCTCAGCCTCTCCTACACGCAGCGTGGGGCTGGCACAGACCCACGGCCCCCCGCCCGGGGCTGCAGGCAAGGTTTGGGTCTTTGCTTTGGGGTAAGGAAATAAAAACCCCTACCTGTGGCCAGGGGCATCCGACAGCCCCAGCAGAGCCCTCAGCACAGCAGGGACAGAGCCTCTCCCTGCACCACAAGGCAAACAAGCCTGGTAGGATCGAGCAGGCAGTGGTTGGCACCGGGCATCGCTGAAGGTCTTGGCCTGGCTCTGCCATTGGCTTGCATGGAAATAGCAGGGACAAGGGACAAGTCCCTGAGCTCTCTTGTCTCCCTGGGTCAGGCTGTGAGATCCCCTCACCCACGCTGCTGGAAGCACCTCAGTCCCCCGGAGCCCCAGGAGGGATCCCAGCTGCCTGGGCTGCCCCACTCAGCCCCACACACCAACCTCTTCCCAACCCTGCCCACCCCTCACGCTGCTTTACCCCGTTTCACCTCTCATAAAGGGCG
>NW_009970727.1:629350-630582 GCF_000747805.2 Chaetura pelagica | reverse complement strand
CTATAAGCAGGGAGGTGTCTCCCCCACCCACCCCCCAAAGCCCACCCAGCCCCTCCTGCTTTCCACAATCAACCTGACACCGCAGGGCTGAGCCAGCAGCTCCCAGTATAACCCTGGTGGAAAAGGACTGTGTCCTCAGAGCATCTTCTGGACACCACAAGTGCCCTAGTTCCTCACTTTAATTAAAACTTGCCTGCTGTAAAAAACAATATTGGAGAGGAAAAAAAAAAAGCAAGCATGATGCTTTTCTCATTTATTTCCTTTCTGTCCTCTTTTCTCACAAACAAACACCCAGGTTTCAGGAACATAAACCTTGCCCTAAATAGTGATTTTTCTTCTTTCTTTTTTTTCCACGAGGAAACGGACGGGTCCCCTGGCAGAACAAAGGGAAAAAAATTAGTGCAATTCCTCTGGGGGGAGATGTGAATTCAGGTCCATCAGGATTAGCTGCGTTTTCAGCACAGGACAAATTTAGAAGCCTTTATCTCAGGGCAACAGAGGGGGAAAAGAGAAGATCATAAGGAAAAAAAACCAACTTGCTGCTGTTAAAAGCCAATGGAGGTTTCACAACAGGAGCTCAGAGGAACCCACCCCCCCCAGGAATCAAAGACCAAAAACTTTGTGCACAGATCAGCAGCTTTGATCTGAGGCACAAGTGGCATCTCAGCAGCACATTGTGCCCGTGCTGGTGGCCACACCAGTCCCTCCAGCCTCGCTGGGCACGGCTGGGACAGACACCACCTCTCCCAGCCTGGCCCAAGTCTGGCTTCTCATGCACCCACCCTCCCTCAGCCCCAGGGGTGGCTCGTGTTTGCAGAGCACCAAGCAGCAAAAATCATCTGGAAGAGCAAAAAAACCCATCACCCTAAAGAAACAGGTGTCTGGCCTGGTTCCTCCCACCCAGGAGAATGGGGAACAGCAAGCCTAAGCCTCTTGAAGTCTCCTTCCCATCCCATCACCAGACCCTGCACCATGTCCAGCCCATGCTTGAAGCTTAGTCAAGGATGGGGAACCCAAAACGTTTCAGGGATGCACCCCTGCCCACCCAGCACCCTGGGGATGGGGACATGGTATCTCCAAATCCTCCTTGGATGGAGCAGGGATGGATGAAACCTTCCCCATCCTCCAGCTCCCTGGCCAAGTGGCTGGGACATGACAGCTGTGCCCTGGGGTGGGCACAAACAGGGACTCCCAGCATCTGCCACCCAAGCTTTGCCAACACAGGCAGCAGC
>NW_009970727.1:626391-626933 GCF_000747805.2 Chaetura pelagica | reverse complement strand
CCCGCCAGCCTCGCTGGGCACGGCTGGGACAGACACCACCTCTCCCAGCCTGGCCCAAGTCTGGCTTCTCATGCACCCACCCTCCCTCAGCCCCAGGGGTGGCTCGTGTTTGCAGAGCACCAAGCAGCAAAAATCATCTGGAAGAGCAAAAAAACCCATCACCCTAAAGAAACAGGTGTCTGGCCTGGTTCCTCCCACCCAGGAGAATGGGGAACAGCAAGCCTAAGCCTCTTGAAGTCTCCTTCCCATCCCATCACCAGACCCTGCACCATCTCCAGCCCATGCTTGAAGCTTAGTCAAGGATGGGGAACCCAAAACGTTTCAGGGATGCACCCCTGCCCACCCAGCACCCTGGGGATGGGGACATGGTATCTCCAAATCCTCCTTGGATGGAGCAGGGATGGATGAAACCTTCCCCATCCTCCAGCTCCCTGGCCAAGTGGCTGGGACATGACAGCTGTGCCCTGGGGTGGGCACAAACAGGGACTCCCAGCATCTGCCACCCAAGCTTTGCCAACACAGGCAGCAGCAGGCATCTTCAG
>NW_009970727.1:622763-626363 GCF_000747805.2 Chaetura pelagica | reverse complement strand
CCAAAAAGTGCATTTTTCCCAGTCTCAGTCACTCTCACTCCCCCCCACCATAGCTATGACCATGCTGAGCCATCACACTGCCCACCCTGATTGTCCCCTCCTCTGCCCAGGACCCTCTGGGCTGCTCCCAACCTGCAGTGACATTTTGTGCATGGGCTGAGAGCCCAAAATACTGTGGGGAAGCCTGAGCAGCCCTCAGGTAGGGACCAGCCTGGCCATGGGGATGCTCAGGGCCACACAGAGCAGATCAGTCACCTCGCTGGGCCAGCACTGGCTCCCCCTGCCCTGGGGAGATAGAGGAGTTAAAAATAAGAGCGTTTCCTTCCTTACCCCCCACTTTAAGCCACATGATAAATAAAAAACTGGGAGTTTCTGCCTCGCAGAGAGGAAGGGCTGTGGAGAGGCAGCCGGGGAGTCAAGCCAGCAGCCATCCCCATCCCTCAGGCACAGCCTCCATCCCTGGCAGGGTCAGAGCCACATTCCTTTCACATGCTGAAATTGCTCCTTTGCAGGCAACTGCCCAAACTCCAGGGGCACCTCCCTCCCCAGGCCCCCCAGCCCTGTCCTCAGGATGTTCCCCTCTACCTGCCCACCCTTCCTATAATCATTCCCCGACATGAGCTGGTGGTGGCTTCCCAAACGTGCCACAAACCTCTAACAAGTCAGCCAGGATTGTGTCCCCCCAGGGCTGGATAGGAGCCCTGCTGGAGCTTACATTGGTGCAGATGCTTTGGGAGCAAATACATGGCTGGTGAAGAGGATGGGGAGCAGAGATGTTGGCTGGGGAGGCAGATGGGGCAGTGGTACCTGAGCAGCATCCCAGTCCCCTGCCAGGTCCCCATCTGGCTTTTGCATGGGTCTCCTTGAGCATCCAAATCAAGGCTGGGAACTGAAGGGTTGAAGCTTCTTGGAAGAAGGAAGCAAGAAATAACTGTAGCCTTCTTTGTTTGAGGAGGAGGAAGGGAGACACTCAGTCCCTTGTGCGTGAGCAGAGCAGGGAGCAGGAAAGCTTCTGTCAGACATAGAAGAGGGGGATTCTTTGGCCAGGAGACAAGTTTGCTCCCTTGTCTTGCTGGCTCTGGGTGTGCTGTGACCCTGCTGCTGCCTACAGATGAAATCCAAGGCTGTCCAGGCTCTGTATGGTGCCTTTCACACTGCTGCACCACCCACCCCACCAAAAGCAGCAGAGCTGGGCCAGGATCAACTCCAGACTGCAGCTAACAAAAAGAAGAAAAAAAAGGGCTTGTTTCAACCTTGTTTCTCTTTCTGGGTGAGGATTTCAGAGCCCAGAGTAACAACCACTGAGAGAAAATTGCTCCTTTGGTGCAGAAGATGCTACGTGCACCTGCAGTGATGAAGGTTAGACCCCAGATCTGCTTTTCTTGAGCTGTAAACCCAAACCTCCCCCCCCAGCAGCCGTTTGAAAGGCAACCCAAGGTCTGCCAGGGCAGGGCTGAAACCCCCTCAGGCGACTTCATTAACTGGCAGAGCAGAGGACCAGTTCCCTCCTGCCTGTCCCATCTGTGCCTCTGCTCCTGCCTGGCCGTCTCCAACTGTGGCTGTGCCAAGGGTCTCAGGGGAGCAGGGACACTCCCCCAAAATAGCTCTCAGACTGGATGACTTTGGCCCACATCCTCAAAGGTATGGAAGCTCCAGGTTACCTCGGAGAACCTGAACCTCCATCCCTGCAGGGGTGGCAGGAGGTGGCCTGGGAAGGAGAAGATGTTGGTGCACATGTGGCCCTGCTCAGCCTGACCAGGCACACGGGGATGCCCACACGCTGCTCTCACCCCTGCCAGAGAGAGAGGAGGATGCGACAGGAAAATAGGGCAAAAGAGAGCAATTCCTCCAGTCCCCACGCTCACTCCTTGCCCACCCTCCTGCTCACACATCCAAGCCCCCGGGTGGGTGCATCCCACCCTGAGGATGGGCAGAGGGAGCAGAGGAAAAGGGAAGGGCCCTCTGTTCCCACCCTCCCTGAGAAGGGTTAAGTGACACTCATGTCGAAGACACTTTGTACTTGGATTTAAAAATACAGCCAATGCCCCAGTGGCTCAGCTCCGTGCAACTTGCAGGTATATTTCCACACTTGAGCCAATAACCTTCCCCGAGGGAAATTTAGGCTTTTTATGATTAAAAGGGGAAAAAATAATAGTGGGGAATTAAATATAGTACAGAACAGGAGAACAATTAGCAGTTGCCGTTAGCGACACCAGGCCAAGTTTGGGACAAATGCCATGGTTGTCTGGAGAGCAGTGGGGCTGGGGACAGCCACCAGGATGGCCAGGTGACATGGGAATTGGCCAGGTCCTCGGGGCAGGGAGGGACTCTCAGGCCTTGGCAGGTGGCCCTCAGGAGCCTGGACCCAGCACCATCCGGACCCAGACGAGCAGCCTCCCCAGGACTGGCCACACCTCATGGGCACCATTTTTTTCCCCTACCTTCACTTTATCAAAAGCAAATGGAAGTGTTTGCACAGGCCTGTAGCTTCCCTAATAAGCAAACACAGGTTAATTGTGGGGTGGAGCAGGGGCTGGGGCTGCCAGCCATACCCTTGCCATGGGCCAGGATGGCAGCTGGTGGCAGGGAGAGAGCAGGCAAGGAAGAGCCCCGTTCCCCATTCCCCATTCCCATCCCTTCTGGTGCATTGCCCAAGAGATTTTGCAATGGCCACTGCTGTTGCCCTACCATGCAAACTCTCTCAGGGTTGCACAACCTTTTTGCTCCAAATCAGCTGATTTGCTGTCCACTACAGTCATGCCCATGTGAGAGCATCACGAAAGGCTTTGCTGTCTCATCTCCAAAGGGCACACACTGATTTACACCCTGGGCAAAGCCTCCTCTTATTTCCCCAATCCCCCCTGGCTGCAGCCCATCAGGGCAGGGTCCCAGACCAACCTGCCCCACACGATCCCCATCAATGGGCAGGTTTTCAGGAGCAGCCAGCAGCTTCAGAGTGACCCCAAGCACTGCTGGAATCAGATCACACCAGAGTGTCTCAGCCCCTGAGGAACCCCAGAGGGATCTGCTGCAAACCCTGCTCCAGCACTGAGGAGCCAGCAGCACAGCCTCTCCTTTCAGAACCTCTTTCAGAGATGGATCACCATGCCAAGCAGCATTTCCTCTCCCTCTGTGGGCCACGCAGGCCCTCTGGCCTGGCTTGTGGTCAGCACACAGCAATGAATGAACAACTCATCTTATCAGAGAGCAGAGGGGAAATGCACTCCAGCCACGGCCCGGGATGGGCAGCCTGCCCACCTCTGTGCTGCTGGAGGCAGGACAGGCTCCAGCTCCATCCCACCACCTCCAAGCTGGGGACAGGGATGCTCCTCTGAGCTGCTTTAACCAGTTCTAAACACCATTGCAGCCCAGCCCAGCTCCTCTTGGGGTGCATCTGCTCTGAAGGACATGGGATGTCACGGGAGAAGGGACAGAGCACAGAGGAGCTGCCTTCCCACTACAGACCTGCCCAGACTTCCATTTCTCCCTGTAAAGTTTCATATAAAATGGCTCTTCCCTCCTCCCTGTCTTTTTGAGACAAGTTTGAGCCGAGCAGCCTAATTACAGCCTTTGCTGAGATAACCACATGCCTTCCTGCTG
>NW_009970727.1:615524-622081 GCF_000747805.2 Chaetura pelagica | reverse complement strand
CGCGCGGCCGTCCTGCTCTCCTGGGGGGCTGCCCGTGCTGCTGGGGGGCTCCCTGTGCTGCTGGGGGGCTGCCCGTGCTGCTGGGGGGCTGCCCGTGCTGCTGGGGGGCTCCCCGCTGGGCTCAGAGCACCCCATTTTTGGGGGGACACGAGGACACAGGCACAGCAAGGTCCCACGCAGGGCTCGGTGCCCTTCAGCGTGGGCACCCCACGGATCCCGGCCCCTGCGGGGAGCTGAGGGGAGAGCAGGGGCTGCGTGGGGACACAGCTGAGCCCGCCCGGGCAGCAGGGAACTGGGGCGGGACCCAGGGCTGGCTGTACAGGGTCACCTCGAAGGCAGCTGGGACACAACTTCACCGTCGAGCTCCAATCCACATTTCTGCTTCCGTCCCAGAGCTGAGAAGCAGCTTCCCAGGCTCACGTCCCTCCTGCAGCTGCCCCAGCAGATTCCCAGCAGATTCCCAGCAGATCCCAGCTGCTCACCAAGGCTCTCCCACCAGTGTGAGGACTCACGGTGCAGGTCCCACCGTGCTCAGGCTCCACAGACCCCATCAGCCCAAGCTGCCAACAGGAAATTCCCACCCCCAGAAGGGAATTGTTCCCCCTGGCTCCCTCCCCTTTAAAGGCTCCCCAGCCAGCCCTGCCATTAAGGGGCCAGGTTGGGCTCCTTTGGGTGTTGTTGGAGCAGAAAATTGGGCTCTCAGCTTCTTCCCGCTTAAATTTGCCCAGTAAAGAGGGAAAGGAAAGGTGGGCTATGCCATAGAGGTGCCTCAGGGGGCACATTTCCCCCTCAGAGGGATGGATGTCCCAGGTGAGGGACATCCTTGCTCCCAAACTCATTCTTGACACGCTGGGGGGGGGTGAAGAGAGGCTGGATACAAACCCCAGCAGCAACCAACTTTGTGGTGAGCAAACCCTGCTGAGAGTCCAGAAGGTGCTGGGGAAGAAACAGCCCAAACAGCCCTGGGAGGTTTGATCATAACTAGGCCCAGATCTTATTTCAAGGGATTGGTCACATCCAGTTCTGGGAATAACACTCGCTGGGTGTGAGCCAGGGAGTGCTGGGCTCAGGGAGGGCAGGAGAAAATTGGCTGCTCTGCCTGCTGAGAGCCCAGCAGGGCCACGTGCATCCCTCCATCCAGAGCTGCCCCAGCAGGATACGTGCAGAAGTGGTGCTGGAGGACCCGGACATCCTCTGGCACCTCCTGGGGTGAGTCAGGCTGCTGTGCCAGGGCGGCTCTTAGGCAGCTTCCACCAGCACAGAGGAATGTGTTGAACAAAGACCCAAAACCCCTATTTGTTGTAGAGGGAAGAGTTAGTCACCCTGGTGCTCCTGGCTGCTGAGTCACCCCATGGCCATGGAGCTGTGGGATAAGGGGCTGGAGAGGGTGGGAGTGACTGTTTGCTGACTTGACCTGTAAATCAATCAGCAGGTTGTGACGATGCCATAAACCAAGACAGTCACAAGCTGACAGGGAAGGGGAATAGCTGAGCAGAGTTTATAGCTGTTAGAAAAGATAAAAGGAACCATAGAGGTATTTTATTTGCAGGACCGAAGTGAGCTGTAAAAATTATAGGTAACATTATATAGCATTTTATATACTACCAACAGACCCCAGAGCTCTTCTAGATGCTGTGGCAGATGCAGCTCCTTCCTGCCTGATTCAGGGCAGCAACTGGGCCATGATTTCTGAAGGCACCAGCATCTGGGCTGGTGCTGTGGAAAGGCAGTGGGTACTGGGCAGCTGATGGTTGAGAACCCATCCAGGCTGTCCCTGGAGCACCACTGGTTTGGTGCAGCTCATGATCAGGAGGCAATTGCCTCTTTGCACTTTTAAACTGGGACACAAAGCATGTTTGTGCTGATAAAGTGGAGTTTTCTTTATCATGGATGCCAGCTCAACATCTAGGATTGATTTTTAACACCAAAGGCTTGAGTCTCCAGTGACTAATATTTCCTTTGATCAAAGTAATGGCTCTAGCCAGCAAAATTCCCTAGTGCTGTTGGAGGGAGGTGTGAGCAGCACACAGGCACCTCACAGAGCCTGGCCCTGTGAAGGACACACTTGCTGGAAATGCTGAGTTGGATTTCTCCAGTGAGGTTGGACCATGGGTGTTTGTTCCTCACCCCAGCCAGGAGCAGCTCTGCTGCTCTCCAGCTTGATGGGGTTTCCCTGGGTCTCTGCTGCTTTGTCCCATTGCACAAGCCTGGAGTGTCCCTCTGGGGTGCAAACAGAGAACAGGTGTATTTACAGCCTACATCCAGAGGGATTCAAATGACTCCTGAATGTAAAGCAGGATTGATAACTGTTGGTAAAGTAGCCCTTGGTCCCATCACAGACCAGGCAGGAGAACTGCTCAGCCCATGACACAACAACTCCCTGCCCACGGCTCTCTGGCCACTTGCCTCCAGAGCTTGAATCATTTCTCTCATTCAATGCAGAAGTCAGAGGATTTCCTTGAAAATAAGTCTTTGTTTGTCAAATATTTCTGCTGTCTGGTCCGGGGCTGTAAGGACTCTTTGTCATTTAATCAAGAGTCTCTTTCTCAGCCAGTGTGACACCAGCAGCAGAGGAGAGAACTTCTGGGGCCCATCTGACTTGTCGGGGAAGGGTCGGTGCTGGTGCAGACACCCTGTGCAGAGGAAGTGCTCTGTGGGTCAGAGAACAGGTTTGTTTTTAAAATATACCAGGCTACATCCTTAGCGGGTTTGAATTTGGGGCACAGATTGTTGAGCAGTTCTGTGATTTTAGAGCACCTGAAATAATGGGGTCTGAGGCTGGAGATCATCTCCTGGAGCCTCCCAGCCACCATCAGGATACAAATGGATCATCATAAAAAATAAATCAGTGTGAGTCCACAGAAGCCAGCAGAGCTCTATCCCTCTCACAGGCTGAGGATCCAGATGAATATTTAATATTAAATATTCTATTATGTTGGCTCATATCGTTGTAATATCCAAGTGTCTCACATTTTTAATGCAGCTTTATGTCAGCTTTGTGAGACTTGGAAATCTCAGATTGGAAATGATTTCAGGCACCAGCCTTCTATTTTTTTCCCCCTGTTCCTGCAGCATCTTGCACAAAGGAGTCCACGACTGGAGCTTGGTGGTGTTACTGAAGGTGCAGACAAAGCAGAGTGAGACTGTGCATCTCAGGCCAAGGATGCATCTGACTTCAGGAGGATGCAGGAAATTAGATTGAGCTGCCCAGGGCCAGAGTGTTCCCAGTGTCCCATCTATCTCCACAGCTGGAAGAGTTGTAGCAGTGGATCATTTCTCAGCACACAGGAAGGCAACCAGGTTTGCAAAGGCTTTTCTGCCTCACAGGTTGGTGAGCAGCCTCCCTTGCTCCAGCACCACATCAGTGTTTGTAAACAACCTGCTCAAAATACACCGAGCAGGATGTGGCAGCATCACGTGAAGGTGCAGCTTCTTGTCAAGGCAACAGGCCTGACCCTGCCCTTAAAGGGTAAAGTGGAATAAGTCACCCAGCTCATTCCCACCAGCCTGCCCCAAACATCACCCAGGGCAGCTCAGAGCTGGTGTCTCCACTTCCCACCTACGCAGTGGGAACAGCACAGGGACAAGGGCCACGCTGACCAGGGATGCTTGGATGCTGTGGAAAGGAGTTGCTGTCTCTGCCAGACCTAATTTAGCAGCAAACACCAGCTGCTTCCCAAAGAGGTGCACATCACCCTGGAACAAGCTGCTGTGAGGTGGCTCAGCCAAGGCAAACCCTTCCTCCTGCCACCTCCCTGCCTTGTGCCGGTGTTTGACATCTGACCTGGCAGAAGGAGCCTGCTAATAATACCTACATTTTATATAGCACTTTTATTTGGGAAATCTCAGACGGTTTCACACAGAAGTTAAGTCTATTTGGAGCTCAAGGCTTCTAAGGATGTGTCAAGGACAGAGAGTTTTGGTACCCAGACGGGCTACATGGGAAGAGTCTCTTGCCAGGACAGATCTGCTAAACTAATCTAGCAGAAAGCAATGCTGGCTGTGGGTAACTGGCCATTGTTAGGGTTCAGAGTAAACACCCCTGGGATGGTGAGGGAGGGAGTTCTCTCTTTCACAGCCACAGTTTCAGTTTAGCCAGCACAGTTTAGGTGCTACAGGCCCATTTTATGAAGTGCCTCATTGGCAGGAGCACAGGGTGGCTGTGAGAGCATCTCCTGCAGTGCCAGCCCAGGAGCCCTGTCCTGTTGTGGGAGGACCAAGCTCTGGCACTGCACCCAAAGCAGGTGCCCAACCCTGGGGCAAGGCTGGGAGGGAACCAGCAAGGCCTCAGGCACTGGCAGCCACTCGGGAATGGCCCTGAGCCACACAGAGGAACTCCTGGGGAGAGCTGGTACATACACTGCAGGCTTTGTCCCAGGCAGGTCGGCTGGGTGTGTGCTTCCTGGCATACAATTCCCAGATTAGCAGGAGCTGGGCTGCCAGCAGCTCCTCCACTCCAGCCAGGAATGAGCCACTTGGGGCTGGGAGCTGCTGCCCAGGTCAGGGGTTCAAGCTCCTGGCACTGCTGAGCAGCTGGGACAGAGAACAAGCAAGGATGCAGGGATGGGACATCCCCTCCCATGCACCCAAGGGAAAACGAAGGGGCACTGGGGACACTTCACCCCATGGGAACAGGACCCCCCAACCCTTCTCTGATACCTCTACCTGGAAGCCACCACTGGCCAAGGTGATCTCACCCCTCCTTTTGCAGTGGGTGGAGAACTGAGGCAGAGCCCTGTCTCTTCTTACCCTGAAATGAATAAATCAAAACCTTAAAAGCCACAGAGAATAATGAACGTGGAGAATATGAAAGAGCTGGAGGGTGGGAAGGTTGGGGAAGGAGAAAAAGTAATTCAACACAGAACTGTTTAATAAGGAAAGGGAATAATCAGAGGGAGAAGTGAGGACAATTTATTCACACTATATGCTCAATCTAAAAAAAAGAAATAAAATAATGAAATAATTCAAGGTAAAGCCTGGCTGTGCCAACCAGGGGGTTGAGATTCAGAAGTGCTTCCCAAGGAACAGGAAAGGAGAAAGCAAAAGGGGAAATGTGGGATGTTCATTAAAGAGAAATGCACCTACGCAGTGGGAACAGCACAGGGACAAGGGCCACGCTGACCAGGGATGCTTGGATGCTGTGGAAAGGAGTTGCTGTCTCTGCCAGACCTAATTTAGCAGCAAACACCAGCTGCTTCCCAAAGAGGTGCACATCACCCTGGAACAAGCTGCTGTGAGGTGGCTCAGCCAAGGCAAACCCTTCCTCCTGCCACCTCCCTGCCTTGTGCCGGTGTTTGACATCTGACCTGGCAGAAGGAGCCTGCTAATAATACCTACATTTTATATAGCACTTTTATTTGGGAAATCTCAGACGGTTTCACACAGAAGTTAAGTCTATTTGGAGCTCAAGGCTTCTAAGGATGTGTCAAGGACAGAGAGTTTTGGTACCCAGACGGGCTACATGGGAAGAGTCTCTTGCCAGGACAGATCTGCTAAACTAATCTAGCAGAAAGCAATGCTGGCTGTGGGTAACTGGCCATTGTTAGGGTTCAGAGTAAACACCCCTGGGATGGTGAGGGAGGGAGTTCTCTCTTTCACAGCCACAGTTTCAGTTTAGCCAGCACAGTTTAGGTGCTACAGGCCCATTTTATGAAGTGCCTCATTGGCAGGAGCACAGGGTAGCTGTGAGAGCATCTCCTGCAGTGCCAGCCCAGGAGCCCTGTCCTGTTGTGGGAGGACCAAGCTCTGGCACTGCACCCAAAGCAGGTGCCCAACCCTGGGGCAAGGCTGGGAGGGAACCAGCAAGGCCTCAGGCACTGGCAGCCACTCGGGAATGGCCCTGAGCCACACACCCAGCCAGGTCGGCTGGGTGTGTGCTTCCTGGCATACAATTCCCAGATTAGCAGGAGCTGGGCTGCCAGCAGCTCCTCCACTCCAGCCAGGAATGAGCCACTTGGGGCTGGGAGCTGCTGCCCAGGTCAGGGGTTCAAGCTCCTGGCACTGCTGAGCAGCTGGGACAGAGAACAAGCAAGGATGCAGGGATGGGACATCCCCTCCCATGCACCCAAGGGAAAACGAAGGGGCACTGGGGACACTTCACCCCATGGGAACAGGACCCCCCAACCCTTCTCTGATACCTCTACCTGGAAGCCACCACTGGCCAAGGTGATCTCACCCCTCCTTTTGCAGTGGGTGGAGAACTGAGGCAGAGCCCTGTCTCTTCTTACCCTGAAATGAATAAATCAAAACCTTAAAAGCCACAGAGAATAATGAACGTGGAGAATATGAAAGAGCTGGAGGGTGGGAAGGTTGGGGAAGGAGAAAAAGTAATTCAACACAGAACTGTTTAATAAGGAAAGGGAATAATCAGAGGGAGAAGTGAGGACAATTTATTCACACTATATGCTCAATCTAAAAAAAAGAAATAAAATAATGAAATAATTCAAGGTAAAGCCTGGCTGTGCCAACCAGGGGGTTGAGATTCAGAAGTGCTTCCCAAGGAACAGGAAAGGAGAAAGCAAAAGGGGAAATGTGGGATGTTCATTAAAGAGAAATGC
>NW_009970727.1:608228-614474 GCF_000747805.2 Chaetura pelagica | reverse complement strand
AAGAGGAAAAAGATGGAGCCAAGGAGCAATCTGGGACAAATTTAAACATGGCTGGCACTGGGATGGGGAGCAAAGAAGCAGCATTGGTGTCTCCTGTGGGAGGGCTGATGATGCAGGGTGGTCCATCGTGGGCTGCTCCCCTTCTCTCCCAGGAGCTGGAGCTGAGGGAAAAGGATGCACCTCAGGGAGCAAAGAGGCTGGTGCAGAGCAGCGTTGCCTCCCACCAGCCCTGCTGCCCATTCCCACCACCTGATGGGGCTCCCAGGGCTGCCCCAGGCCCCACAACAGGCTTTTCTGTCACCTGCAGCCACTGGGCAGCGTGGGGGCCCTGGGCACCTCCAGCCTCTCTCACCACAAGAGCTGGACTCGTGCAGCCACGTTTCAACCACCAGCATGAAACAAGGCTCTTCCAATACCCCACAGCTGCCTGGCTGCTTCCAGCTTCCAGCTGGAAAAAGCTGGACACCAGGAATTTCCTAGGAACATGGCTCTGGGAGCTATGCCAGGCGTGCCCCTGCCTCTATCTGCCTGTGAAGACCACGCTTCTGAATCAGCATCTGTTTGCAGACACCCCCTCAGAGGCTGAAAGGAGCTACTGTGCAGGCTCCTGGGATGAGCCCAGCACCCTGGAGCTCCTGGCAGATGGGTTCAGACAGAGAAGCATCCCCATTAAACTCCAGGGGGTTTCCTAAATGCTCCAGAGTCTGAGCCTGCCCACTCACTGCAGAGCAAGGTGGCTGCAGAGAGAGGAAAGCACAGAGGGGAAAAATAGAATTAACCAAGCAAACAACCCAGTAAAACTCCTGGCCTGCTCGGCCTGAGACAAAGGAACCACCTCCAAGCTCTGTTTTCCAACGGTATTTTGGAGTTTCCCACCCTCCCATGGCAGCTGCTCAAGAAGGACAACACAGGAGGGAGAAGATGTGATGCTGGGGAGTGACCCCACACACACGTGCCCGGTGGGCAGCAAGGGCAGGCAGCCCCCCAGCATCCCCCCACCTCCCAGACATGCTTTTCCTGTGTGTGTGGAGCAGAGGAAGTTGCTTTTTCCTCTCTCCTGGCTGTCCCTGCCTTCAGGAGGAGCATGTTGGTGTCCAGCTGCCCTCATCTCACCCCACTGAGGAGCAACACCCAGCATCATGGATCTGCCTTTGCAGAGCTGGGCTTGGAAACTCCTCGTGGGTTTCCACAGTTACTTGGCTGGTCCTGCCCAGAGACCTTGTCAGCCCAGATTTCAGAGGCATTTGGAAATATGGCACTGATCTATGCAGTGCTTTGCAGGGGAGGAGTTGGGATGCAGCCCCCTGCATGAAAGGGGAAACTGAGGCAGGGAGTGCAGAGCCAGCCTTCTTAAAGGAGGAACTTACAACTAGGCTCGTGTTTGTTTGTTTTCCATACAGAAGCCACCAGCTTCTCTAAAATGGATTTATGGACCTCACACGATGCAATTTTAAGCATGTTGGTCCAGATTTAAGCACATTGGCCCCAATGCCAGGGATGTCCCACAGCAGTGCCCCAGTGGACTCACCTCAGCCATTTCCAGGGGCTCCTTCTCCACCTGCCCCCAGCTCCACCCAGCTTTTCCCAAAGCGACCAGTGGCTTCTCCTGCTTCATCTTCAGAAAACCTTGGTTAGAAAAAGAAATATGTCAGAGCCAGACACCCTGAGCACTTCAGCAAGTTGGAATAACACTTGGAATGTGTCCTCCCAGCCAGGAGCTGACCCCAACTACTGATCTCTTTGGCCACATCACTGCAGACCTGCAGGACCTTACAAACAGGTTGTCCCAACCTTCTTGCCTGCAGAGTTCTGCTGTCATGCTCAAGGACTCTCTGTGCTGACATGCCAAGGATTTGAGAGTCTTCTCAAGGTGCTTGCAGGAGCCCTGCACTTCAGGACTCACACTGGAATGTGATGGGTTAGACTTTCTTACCCAATTAGCAAAAATACCCTGGAGACTGTGGGGTGATTCCCAGGGGGACTGGAGCTCAGTTATTTGAAATACTTCAAATCCAGCAGGTGAAGTTGGAGGGACCAGTGTGGCCAGAGGAGAGACTGGGAGTCCCTTCCCTCCCCTTGTGCTGGGAGCCCTTACAATGACACTCAGCCCTGCTGAGATTTATCATCTCTCTGACAGATACAGTCACTCACTGAAACCCTCTCTCTTCCTGTAGTGATACAACAGATTATCACGAGGTGTATTTAGATATTATTTTCTCCTAAACAGATTATATCTTGACAGCTCTTCCAATTCCTGAAAAACACAAGCTGGCTTATGCTGGCTTCACTGGACACCACCAGAAGGTTTGATTAACATCCAACAAGCTCCAACAGCTATTACAGGAACAAGGCCTGGATCTATTGTGGGTTTTTTAATCAATTTGATAAATCTGGTGCATGTGAGAAGCACTTTGCCTGAAGCCTCATATTCTCTCTTCATCCAGAGACAGCAGAGCTGTGATAAACTCAGCCTGGGGACTCCCATGGTCTTGGCACTGCCACCACCTCCCACCCTGCCCATCCAGGAAGGGTGTTTTGCCCCCCCCAGCAACCCTGGAGGGAACCAGGAGGAAACTCTGTGGATAAAACCTGATGAGGAAAAGGGGTTTTGCTGTTCCTTTTTGCAGTTGCAATTGCTGTCCAGGCTGCAGCATCCCTGGAGAGCCATCACACCCTGCTGAGCTGGGTGCTGTGGAGCTGGGAGAGCTGGACCAGCTCCTTCCTGCTGGGGAGCAGCAGGTAGCCCAGCTCCAGGGCAGCCAGGGGAGCAGAGGGCAACTTGCCCTTAGTCACATCTTCTAGACAGTTGAGCAACACTGTGGTGAGGCAGATTGAGCCCCAGGCACCGTGGCCAGGGGCTGTGCAACCACAGTCACCCCTGGGCAGGGAGCTCCAGCAGCCTTACTGAATCGTTCTGCTTGGAAAAGACCTTTAGGATCATTGATCTGCCAAGTCCAGAGCTAAACCACGTCCATAAGAACCACATCTTTTAAACATATGTCTTTTAAACACCTCCAGGGATGGTCATTCAACCACCTCCCTGGGCAGCCAGTGTTTAATAACCTTCAGTGAAGAAGTTTCTTCTCATACCTAATCTAAACCTCCCCTGGCACAACTTGAGACCATTTCTTCTTGTCCTATCCCTTGTTATTAGGGAAAAGAGACTGATCCCCACCTTGCTACAACCTCCTGGGGGCAGGGGCTGGGTCTACCCTGGGGTTGCAGGTCCCCCTGCCCATCCCTGGCACCCACACTCTAAGGGGTGACCAGACCTGATGGACAAACCCGTGCACTGCTGGTCCCTCGACTCGCCCCATCCTCGTGTCCCCACAGACCCCCCGGGGTGTCCGTGTCACCCAGCGGGTTATCCCGGCCCGGCTCGGCTCGGTGGGCAGTCAGACACTGCCACCTGGTGCCCCGAGGTGTCTGTGCCCGGCAGGTTCCCGCAGCCCTGCTGAAGGGCTGGGGGTTGCAAGGCGGGGAGTTCTGCTCCCATCCTGGGCTAGGGAGAGCAGAGGAGCTCACCTCTCCACCAGGACCACATCGGAGAGCTTCACAGGCACGGGGGAGGGGGCGGGGGTGGTGGCTCTGTGGGCAGCTTCGTTCAAAAGAGGCTCCTCTTCACTTCCCAGCTCCATCAGGTTTCCTGGGGAGGGAGGCTGCCGTGGGGGAAAGGAGAAGATAACGTCCAAGTTGACCAAGTGTCTCTAAACAGCAGCTTGATTCTGATATAACACTAATTGGAGCAGCTGATCTTGAAAAGAAAACCAAATCCTACCTGTCCTTCCCCACCCACCATCCCAGTTTATCCTCCAGCCAGCACTTCATGCAATCCTGTCTCCTGGCACAGGTGGGAAACTGAGGCAAGGAGGGGGAAAAGGTTGGACCAGGGTCCCACAGGGAGGGAGGGAGAAAACCCAGGAGATACCTGGTGTCCAGGCTCCCACACCCTAACTGCTCACTTGGCTCTTGCCTCCTGTGCCTGCCAGGCAGTGGCAGGATCTGGAGCACAGTCCTGCTGTAGAGAAAGGAAATCTATTGAACAACTCCAACTTTTTAACAGCTTCAGGCAGCTCCCTAAGCCTGCTGTTAAAACACTGCCCTGGGGTCCCTCTTTGCTGTCTGGAACAAAGTGATGACCATTAGTCAAAGAGCTGATTTAATGCACTGCACCACCCAGCAGAGAGGGGACCTCATTTGTCTTCCAGCTCCAGGCTGCACCATTCACACCCCACACCCACACACCAGCAGAACAGCTCTATTAAACCACCAGCCCCTCCACCAACCCAGCTGCTTCCTGCAGCTCTACCAGGTCCTGCATCTTCTCAGAGCCTCTCAGAGCCCTGACTGAGCAGCTGGGAACTCTGCTCTGCTGCAGATTTGTTGCTCTGCTGCTGATCTGCACTGGTTATGTTGTCTTGGATTGGAGATGCACATCCTACTCCATCTGTGGTCTCCTCTGGCTTGCAGATATTTGGGGAAATCACCATCATCCCAGATCTGACCCTCATCTCAGATGAAGACCTAGTCTGCAGGGGCATCTCTTGTTCTGCTTTGGATCAATGTGTTAGGGAGCTCCAGGTCTACTACAATGGGGTTGTCAGGGATGGCAGGATAATGTTGCAGACACAGCTTGTTCCAGGGCTGCTGGGCAACCACTTGCCCCAGTGAAACAGCCACAGTCACAGTGGGCATCTGTAAGAAGACCAGGAAGGGAATCCCAAAGGCCTGGCTCTTGCCACTGTCCTTGTTTCACTCCCACCCATCCCACCTCACCAAATGTCCCAATACCATGTGTTGCCCACCACTGACCATGTCAGCATCCTGAGACCGTTTCCTGCTCAGCTGGAAAGGACCGTGGAGGTCCAGAAGAACTTCAGAGACACCCCTGAAAGCCCACAGCCCTGCTGTAGCAGTGCCTTGGCAGTGCCAGGGAGGAGTTTCAGCATCCCCCAGGCTGCTCTCCCTCAATGCCTTTTCTAAAGCCTGGGGGCACTTAGATCTGCCTGCAGGTGGGACCTTCTCAGGAGTGAGCACTGCCTTGGCCCCACACTCCTTGTCCTTTCACCAACCTTGTGTGAAGTCCATCGATGTCTGTTCATGCTGAAGAGCCTGTTCCACTGGGGCAGCTCTGCTTTTGGGGGTCCTGCTCCCTCATCTGCTGTTTGAAACAAGCCCAAAGAAAAGAGTGACTCCTCAGAGCTGTCACCTCTCTTGCTTCAGGTGGTCCTTGGCATGTGTCTGAGGGAGGATATTGTGCCAGATCCTTGAGGACACCAAAGCAAATGGATTTACTGCCAGGCAAGATGGACACTGAGCTCAGTGGGCAACTGCCTGGATGGCAACTGGGCAACTTTCTCTGCCCTGGCCCTTGGGTACTCTGCCAAATAATCTGACTCCCTAGGCAATCCCCCTGGTCAGTCTCCTTCAACCCCCAGCTTTGATGCCTCCATTTAGCCAGCAGACAGTGTGCAGCACCAGCCCCACACCCACAAAGCAGCATGCAGGCTGGGAGAAGGCTCCTCAAACTTCTCCCACCAACCAGCTCAAGTCCTCTGAGCCACCCTCTCACCTTTCAGGAACTGCTCTTTCTCCATTTCAACCTCCAAGTCCACACAAAATATTAGCTCAGGGCTGGCACTGCAGGAAACATCTTCACCATCAGCACCCAGACCTTGCAGGAGCCCATCCCTGGAGGCAGAGCACAGTTGGGTGTGTCCAAAGGAAGCCCAGCAGCACCAGCACTGCCATTCCTGCCATTCCTCACCCTCAGCAGCTGCACTAACACAGCTGGATCTGCCTGCATCCCTTGGCAGGAGCCTGGAGAGGCCAAGGGCAGCAAAGGACTGTAACTCAGGGTTCTGTTGGTGTCACAGGCCACACAGAACTGCCCAGGGACCTCTGGGCAGGGAAGAGCAGTGGAGGGAACAGAGCCTGCCTGCTGTGGATGCAGGATGCCCCAGAGCTGTGTGGGTTCTGGAAGCCAGTGGCAGCCTTACTGGAAACACTGGGCTCATTTCAAAGTTTTAAGGAAGTAAGAGGGGGGGGGAAAGGGTTTAATGAAATCCAAACGAGCAGCTGTTTCTGAAGCCCAAAGGAACCACCTCCTGCCAGACACCAGCTCGGGACCTGAGGAGATGCAGCCAAGGGAGCTTCTCCCTCATCCCTGCGGGGCATCCCTGCCAGGACGTGCCCCCTCGGGCAGGGACACACGAGTGAGCCGGCCCCTTGTCCCCACCTCCCCCC
>NW_009970727.1:604739-607764 GCF_000747805.2 Chaetura pelagica | reverse complement strand
TTCCAACTGCCAGAACCCAGAGCTGCAGCCCTGAGGAAGTGAGAGAGGTCTGGGACAAGGCAGGGGGTCATGGTGGCACCCGGGGGGGGCACAGGAGGGAGGGACAGACCAAGCACAGCCCAGGGCTGGGGGAGAAGAAGGGACCCAAGAGGTGACACCTCCCTCCTACCCGCCGGGACTCCTTCCTGCAGCATCTTCACCTTCTGCCACGGTTGGGCTCAGCCCCGGAATTTCCCACCAGGAAGGGAGGGTGGGAGGAAGGGGGAAGGTTTGTGAACACACCCCAGGACCCCCCCAGAGGTGCAGAACCACAGAAAATATCACCCCTGCCCATCGCGGGGCGACTCGTTCATGGCAATCATGAAACAGCAGCAAACTCCAGGGGCTGTTCCTCCCTCAGCCACCCAGGCACATTCCCAATGGGTGTTTTCCCAGGATCACAGCCTCAGGGAGGGGTATGATTTTCCCCACAATGTTCCTGCCCTCGACTGAGCCGTGACACGGGCACGAAGCTGCTCAGGCTGCTCCAACGTGTCCCTCCTGGGACTAGGAGAGCTCAGCTTTGCTTCCACACCAGGAGTTTCTCCTGGCTGGCCCTGCCAGGGTCTGCTCATCCTTGGCTCAGACAGCCCAGAGGATTCTGGCTGCAAGAAAGGTTTGGGTTTAGGTTTTTTGTTTGTATTGTTTTGTGTTTGTTTTGGTTTTTTTACCCCAAAAACCTCATTTCAAACTGCCATGTCACCATGACTGGTTGGAACAGAGGTTCTCCCACCCTCCAGCTGCACCCTCCTGTTTCCTTCCCTCTGCCCTGGCCAGGCTCAGCACAGGGCACAGCTCCTGCAGAGCACAGGGCACAGCCCCTCCTGGCTGCAGAAACTGCATGTCAGCCCCTTGCTCCTGCTGGCACCAGAGGGGTCTGGGGGTGCAGAGCCCCCTTTTCCAGCAGCAGCACAGATTAGACAGCACCAACCAGTTGGTGAAACCACATCCTAAAACACCACCTGAAACCAGAGACTCCTCTCCACCTGCCATGCATCTCTTCTTTACACCAGCAAACAGATCTCTTTAAAGAGGCTGCTGGTGGAAGCAGGGAACAGTTCACATCAGCATCAGCAATTCCAAAGCCAATGCAGCAGAGCCGGCTGGGAATTACTTCCCTACTGTCTTAACATTTTAAAAGCACTGCAAGAGCAAAGCAGGCCACCTCTGCACCAGAGCTACAGGCAGGATTTAGACCCCTCAGCAAATGATCTTGCTTGCCACCATCATTTCTCAATGTCCATACTGGCCATTCCAATAGCAGAGCTGGTGCTTTCAAACTAATTTCCCCTTATCCCTCATCTCTCCCCCCTCTTTAACCCTCTCCACTAGCCGTTTGCTGACACATTGTGGTTTGAGTCTCACTCCCCACAACCTCCTTGCTGTGGACACAGAGGAGCTGTCAAAAGGCTCCTGCACAACCTTTGTTGCTCAGTATGATGAGGAGCAGCCACAAACACCAGACACCTGCTGCCCACCTAGCACCACGTTCCCAGCTGGTTTTTCTGCAGCCCTGCCACAGAGGTGTTATGCAATGTCTCTGAGGTGGAAGAGAAGTGGTTTGTAAAAAGGAAGAAGGGCTTTAGATGAGATTTGCTTTTTGCAGAAGTTCTCACCAACACTGCCACCTAATGAGGTAATAGTAAGAGATGCTAAATCCGAAATGGCGAGAACCAGGAATGACCCAGAGGGGGGTAATGTGGTGGAGATGTGGATGGGATTCATCCTGCAGAGGTGCTGTGCCAGGGTTCAGCCTGAAACCACACATCCCACCAGCTGGGCATGACAGCAGGGGCACAGGGATAACCCAGGGGCAGGGACACTCAGGCCCAAGCAGCCACCACTGCTACGTTCACCACCAAAACTCACCCCGAGGTGAGCTCAGAGTTGAGGTTCATGGTGAGACCTCAAGCCTCCCCCCAAGACCAGGAGTTTCCCTGCAAGCACATGCTGGGAGGAGCTCAGACTCACTAGTTACCAGGCTCATGGGGACAGTCCCCATCAGCTGATTCCTCACCTTCCTCTTCTCCATGATCAACCTAACCCCACGGAAAGCCATCTCTGGCCAGGAAACGTCTCTTCTTCCCCCACAGTCACTTCCAGCATCTTTTTCCTCACTCTCCCCACCTGCTTCCCACAGGTCTTGATGCACCTTCCACCTTCAGAAAGCTCTGCCAAGGCCACGTCCCCAGCAGCCCCCACCTCCAAGGGCAGGGGGCATCTCAGGAGCCAGAGCAGGACCCTCTGCAGCCAAGAGCCCATTTTCCCCAGCAAAGCTCAGCCAAATAAGTCAAGAATTCAAAAATCTCTCTGCTGGGCTGTGTGCAGGGAGCAGAGCACAGGGCATGTCACCCGAGGTATGAGCAGGGCTGCTACTGCTGGACAGACAGGTAATTTGATAATTAGCAGCCAGGCATTTTTCCAGTCCCAAACCTCTGCTTATCTGGCATTTTTCAGCACCAGCAGTGAAGCCCCTGGCAGCCTCCCAGGGAGGGGGGTGAGGAAAAGCAGCTGGGGCTGCTTGCAGAGCTGAAAAGCCACTTCCAGCAAAGCTATCTTTGCTCCCCAGGGTGAATCACACCCTTTCCCCTCCAGCCACGGGGATTTTTCTGAATCTTGGTAGATTTCAAGTTTCCTGAATCACTGGGTGTGAATCACCTGTGACTTTTTATTATTTTATATAAATATTTATTTATTTATTTTTCTGGAGAATCACCTCTGAAAGCCCCACCAGAACCCCCAGATTCTCTAAGATCTGACCAGGGCTCCTGGCCCTGCCTGCTGGGGAGCCCGGCAGGGGGCAAAGCGCCCGCCCATAAGAAAAAAGGATCAGAAAAACCCCTGGAGAAGCCACAGAGACACCCAAGTCTCCCAGGAAATCGCCGCCTCCCCTTCACACCATGATGTCAAACAGGTCTTTTCCAAAGAGAACGATTCGGGGGGGATGGGGGCTCAGCAGAGCAGACCCCAACCCCCACCCCGCCAC
>NW_009970727.1:598678-599371 GCF_000747805.2 Chaetura pelagica | reverse complement strand
GCTCAGCGCCGTGGGGAAGGGTCGGGACACCCTCAGGAGCAGGGTGACATCTGTTTCACCCCATTCTGGGCTGTGACCTTGGACACAGGCAGCCCTGCCTCCCCACCCAGCAGCACTGGGGACCCCCGAGATGTGGGTGCACGGTGGGGGGGCCCTGCTGGGTCCTGGGGGCAGCTGGCCCTGCTGCCAGGCTGGGTGGGTAAACACCAAACTGGGCAAACTCACCTGTCTGCTCTTCTAGGCCTGGCTGGGGGGGAGTGGGGCTGGTCCTGCACTGCCCAGGCAGGGATGGCAGTGGGAAATCCTGTGGGATTGCAGTCCTGGAGAAAGTGAGCTGCCCTGCACACTGCAGGATGGAATCATTCCCAAGCACAGGCCCAGGGCCAGACCTGTGAAATGCTGGTCCCAGAGGATGCTCCATGCATTTCCTGCAACAGGATCTTCATACAATGTCAAGGGGTAACTTCAGAGCCCCATAGCCAGGCTTATTCATAGGAATTACAGCTGCTCCTCTCCCCCCCCCTGCAGCTTGTGCTTCTGCCTCTGGGCCAGCCCCTGCACCCGGGCACTTTCCTCTGGAGAAAGGTTAGAAGTGGTGAGTGTGTCATGAGGGCACACAGGAAGTGTGTCAAAGACCTTTAGGCAAAGGAGATGAGGGTGAAATGAGAAACAGCTGAGGCCAAGGTCTTTTTT
>NW_009970727.1:544411-598454 GCF_000747805.2 Chaetura pelagica | reverse complement strand
CTGGCAGGTGGCAGGAAGGCTGTTTCTTTGCATGGCATGTGCTCATCAATAAAGATACACCTCCTGTGCCATCTTAGTGGTGGTGCTAAATCCACATCCCAGGTGCTGTCTGCTGCTTTTAACCCTTTGTGCCCTCCTACAAGCCCAAAAATACAGGGGGGAGCTGAATCTTTTGACTGCAGCTCCCCCAAACTCCTTCTTGAACCCTGTCTCAGGCCCTGGAGAGCCTTCATTTTCTGCAGCCTTGGGCTGTCTTTTAAGTGTGTGGGTGTCATATCTTCCTTTGTGCCCCTCCCTGCTCCCTTCCAGCACAATATTTACAGGGGCAGTGGGGCAAATCAGAGGGGCATTGGGCTGGGAAGCAGGAGGAACATGGGCAGCAGCGTTCCTGATAATGGAGAGGGTGATCTGAGAAACTTTCACCCCCAGCAGAGATGGGCAGTGAGCTATCTTGGTTTGCAGGAGTTTAGGGTCCTCCCCGAGGAGCAGGTTGGGAACCAGCAGCCTGGTGCCAGGGATGTAGCTGCCAGTCCCACACGTGCCTGTGTGCAGAAGGGCTGTGGTGCCCTGTGTTGCAAGAGAGGAAAGAGCTGCAAGAAACTATATTGAGAAGGAAACTGAAAATGAAAGTTCCTCTCAAGTGACAGTCACAGTCACAGCCTGCCACTTCTGAAGGGTTTAGCAAGGTGAGGAATCACATGAGTCAGCTGCACCTCAGGCCCTGTGCTCACTACCCAACCTTCATGCTGGGCAACCAGGTCTGCATCCAAAATTCCCTGTTACTCGTGGCTGAGGTCTGGGTCACAGTGTGCTGATGTGAAACACAACCACTTGCACCTACAGCCCAAACTGTAAAAGCTCCAGAAGCAGCTGAACTCTTAGCCTGGATGTGTTTGCATCCTCCCCAAGGACTCAGGGCAGCCTCTGGATGGAGCAGTGTGAAGTGTGGTAGAA
This sequence comes from Chaetura pelagica, assembly GCF_000747805.2. NCBI lineage: Eukaryota > Metazoa > Chordata > Aves > Apodiformes > Apodidae > Chaetura > Chaetura pelagica. The sequence continues at coordinate 597,500 of NW_009970727.1, read as the reverse complement.
ATTCACTCTGCTTTGCTTACCCAGCAGCTCCAAAGAGCTGCTCTGAGTCTGGTCTTGCTTCCCCCTGAGGACACGAGGCCTTCCCATGCCAGGTGGGCTGGGGCTGTAGCCTTGCTCAGCAACTGAGGAGGGGATGACATGAAGTGTGGAAGGGTTTCCTCTTTGGAGGAGGGGGCAGAGGCACATCCATCAGCTCAAAGCACTCCCTGAGCTGCCTCCAGCTCCTCCCAGAGCAGAGCAGCTCTGGGGCCTGGGTCTCTGCTGATGTGGGCAAATGGGATCTCTCCTCCCAGCTTTACCCTCAGTCCCAGCTGCCAATCCTCATCACATTTTCAGCTTTTCCGTGGATGGGGATCTTTGAGGTTGGGGAGGAAAAGGGAAATCCTGTCCTGGGAGGCATGTAGGAAAAAACAGCATCTCCATCTGTGTGTCACTGCAGCTCGAGCTCCCTGAATGCAGCTATGCAAATACATGAGGGCTTTCTAAGCCAGGCTGGGGAGCTTTGCATTTCCAGCCCCCATCCCCACCTTGACTGCAGGCTGAACTTTTACCATTTATGGTCTCAACTTATTTTGTCTTCTGAATAACCTTCAGTGTGAAGTTCTAAGCTTGGACCACGTGTTGCACTTCTCATCTTGACATAGGTGGTTATTTATCCAGAACCAGTGCTTTTCAAAATTGTTTTTGCTCAGCATACAATTTACATTTCTGGGTGTCAATATATGTCCTCAAGGTGCAAATCAGAAAACCCACCAGCTTAGCCCTGTCTGGCCAGGGGAACATGTACGGGCTTGCCAGGGAGGGCCAGGAGCCGCAACAATCTTTCTCTAACCCTGATAATAACTGCTGGCTTCGCTTCCTTCTCTGCAAAAACCAGGGGGTGAAGTCAGAGCAACGAGCAGAGGGAGGTGAAGGAGCTGCAAAGAGCCCTGAACTACTGATCTAGGACACCTGTGAAGTTCATGGGCAGTATGGGCCATGTCTTTGGGTCTCATTTCACTTTCTGAGTGGAGCTCAGAATAGGAAACATAAAGGACGGGAGGAATTAGGGCCTCTGGATTTAGGAAACCAGAGGGCTCATCTCTTGCAGAAGTTGTGGGAAACAGGCTGGAGCTGCTTGCAAGGAGACACAGGCACTGTGGGTGCAGGTTGGTTTGCTCTTGCTGTGGTGGCTGCAGGTCGGTCACAGCGTTTTGGGGAGCAGCAGAGCCCGACGGCTCAGCTCCCAGACACCATCTCTGGCTGCAGGCAGGGAGCCTGGAGCCCTTTGTGCACTGATTTTTGCTTTCATCCCAGCGTGAAGCTGTTGCAGACACTGTCTGGGCTGATTATGAGCAAGTGGAGCCCAGAGCACTGACTGAGCAGGGCTGGTTTCCAGCAAGGGTGAGGAGGTGGTGGAGCAGGGACTTGGGTGACTTTCTGCTTCTGGGATCTATTGGCAAACCCCTTCCTGTGAAGACAATCAGGAAGAGGGGAAAAATCCGGGCAAGGGACTTGGTGTGGCCAGGAATCAGGGAGTGAGCGTGCCGGGAAGGGAGGAGCCAGTGCTGGGAAGGGAGGAGCCAGTTCTGGCAGCCACAAAACCGGGCAGCAGCCAAAGGGGCTTCCTAAGGCTGAGCCTGGCAGGTGTGTGAGGGAGCAGGGGGCTCCACTGCCCATCACCTGGTGGGCTGACTGCCTCTTGTCATTCCAGGTGAAGCTGATACTCCCAAGCATCTCTCTGCAATGGCCTCAGGGAAGGGGGGTGACCCGCGGGGACCCCGGGGCGGCGGCGGCCGCAGGATGTCACAGGAGCCCAACTCAGGTGAGAACCTTGCTCTGATGGCCAGGGGAGGAAGAAGCATTTTCAACCCATTCTTCTTCTTTTTATTTATTTATTTTTTCCTCCCTTTTTTCCTCTCCCGCGTTTCTTTGATGTTGTGGTTTGTTGTGGGGTTTCTTTGTGCCTCCAGGGCTTTTTGCAAGACTGGGGTAACAACTGAGCTCCACAAAGAGATGCTGAGCTGGACAGGGAGAGCACAGGCTCGGTGCTTTCAGGGGGTGCCTGGCATTGGATCAGCAGGGGGGGCAGCAAGGGGGGCTTGAAAGGCACAGGGAAACCAGTGTGCAGAGAACTGCAGGCCTGGGGCAGGCTGGCAGCTCTGCCTGGGCAGAGGGGCTGGTGGGGCAGGTCACCCCAGCTGGCTGCAAGAGGCATGGCTGGTGCCTTTTGTCGTTGACTTTCCCTTCCCTAAGCACAAGAGAGTGAAAGGTGCTTGATGTTTAAAAGTCATATAAAACCATGCCTGGTGGCAGGCAGTTGGTTTCAGTCTTGCTGCATGTGTGTCCAGCAGGTCAAGGGAGGTTTTTTCCTGCCTCTCCTCTGCCCTAGTGAGACAATATCTGGAGTATTGTGTCCAGTTCTGGGCTCCCTAGTTCAAGAGGGACAGGGATTTACTTGAGAGAGTCCAACAAAGGCTACAAAGATGATTAAGGGACTGGAACATCTGTCATATGAGGAAAGGCTGAGAAACGTGAGGCTGCCTAGTCTGGCTAAGAGAAGACTGAGGGGGGATCTTATTAATGTCTATAAATATCTGAACATGTCAAGAAGGAGGGGCTGTCTTTTCTGTCGTGCCCTGTTATAGGATAAGGGACAATGGATGCAAACTAAAGCACAGGAAGTTCCACCTCAACATGAGGAAAAACTTCCTTACTCTGAGGGTTGCAGAGCACTGGGGCAGGCTGCCCAGAGAGATTGTGGAGTCTCCTCTGGGGACTTTCAAGACCTGTCTGGTTTCAATGTGACCTGCCCTGGATTCTGTGGTGATCCTGCTCTGGCAGGGGGGTTGGACCTGCTGATCTCTAGAGGTCCCTTCCACCCCCAGCCATTCTGTGATTCATCTGGTCTCCAGTGTGCCCTGGCACAGCAGTGATGAAAAGTTACAGCTCCACAACGTTCAGGAGCAGCTCAGTCCATTTCTCCTGTGTGCTGAGCCCAGCAGACTGTGTAATTGTGTTTCACACTAATGGGTGAGACTGGGAACAGGGCCGAAAGGAGCTCAGGAAAAACCTCAGCTCCCATTTCATCCCAAAATGATAAAATGCCTCTGCACAGAAAGCTGTTAAACACAGATGACTTCTTAACCTGTTTTACAGGTGGACTTGTAAATAAGGCTGAGTCACTGCAGCTCTGTCAATAATGAGATCAGAAGCTATACCTAAATGTTTATACATTTGAGCTCAGATCCAGCTCAGAGCTGTTTTATTGGCCTGATAATGTTATTTATACTCTGGTATTGTCTGGACTCCTCTCCATCTCAGTACCATTTGGGCTAGACCCTGCATGAATACACCGGAAGAAAAAATCCCTTGTCCTTCCCTTACCAAAGTCTACAGGGTATGGAAATAAATACTAAGAGCAGTTGTTTACATATGCTGATTTCCTGTTGAGACCATGAGATGCTGATGTGAAAACCAGTGAGAGGATCAGGCCCTGAGCTCTAACCACACTGCTTTACAGTCACGCTTCCTGTAAGCTTGTGCACACTTACTGGCAGCACTGGCATCCCTCTGCTTCCCAAAACTCAGCAGGGGGGAATTTGGAGGTGGGACCTCTGTGCTTCTTTTAGGCAGAAGCCTCAGGGACTCCAAAAGCAGCAGAAATGAGCATCTTCCACCAAGGTGTGCTATGGATTACAGGGTGGAAGAGGCTTTTGTCAACAGGTGTTAAGCCTGGTTTTCTTTTAGAGCTCACTTGGTTGGTTTGTTTGTTGTTGGATGTGGTAGAGAGGGAAGAGATTTATTTGCTGTTCAAGGAGTTGCTTGAGCATCATTCTGAGCCCTTGTTGTACCAGCTGTTGCCCAGGGCATGGACAAGATGCTGCTGCTTCTGTCTGGGCTGGGTGGGAATTTGCACTTGGGGTGTTTTTAGGGCATTGTAGACAAAGGCAGGAGCTGGATACTCCTGGCTGCAGGGGATGAAGAGGAGGAGGAGCAACTCAGCTCATGAAGAGGCATGCAAAGGGGAACAAACATTGCAGGAGGGGGGTGGGAGGCCCAGCCCCAAGGGTGCTGAGCTGAGCTCCGGGAACAGGGCTCACACTTCAGAAATGGAACCTTGCCCTCCTTCAGTTCCCATCCGTAACGTGGGAGTGGCAGTGCCTCCCTGTTCAGACCTGCTGCCAGGGGATGCACACAGCTATGGGAATGGCTTGGAGAATTCCATCAAGGCTCAGATTTGTGGGACAAGCCCATGGATGGCATCACACCTGCAGGCAACCGTGGCAAAAGCAGCTCAGCTGCCCTGCAGAGGGGCTAGTCCATGTGATGAAAATACTGTTTCTGTGGTCACACTTAGCTCCTGTGGGCACCATGTTAGCTGGAATCCCAAAGCACTTGGTTAACTTTGTATCACTACATCCACTTACTAGGACTGGGGAAATGGACAGAGCTTTGGTGGGATTCTTTGCAAGGATGTCCAAGGCGTCAGGGTTGCCCAGCCATCCTGACTCCCAGTTTGCACTGCCCCATCCTCACATCACCCAGGCTTTCTCATCTGTCTGTGTGGGTTTAATACTCAGTTCATGTAACGTACTTTGAGAGGCCTGAGGTTTGGTCCTGGGTTGTTTGTCTCAGCTCTGGACTTGATGTTGCATGTGAAGCAACTCATGAGCTGATCAATAGTTGCTTCGTGATGTCACCCACGCAGCTGTGAGCACCTCTGTGATCTGTCTCTTCAGCTCCAAGACTGCCTGCAAAATGAGTAGGAAAAATGGAAAAAAGTGAGCTGCCTGTTGAAGCCTGGGATCTCATACATTCTGCAGAGCAACCAAAACCATTTTAGCACACTTTGCTCCTGTCTCCAGCACAGACACTACTATTAGACTTCCCATTTAGCTGCATCTCCCACCAATGTGTGGTTTCCGTTTTTAAAAGAAAAGTGAAAAATAAAGTCACCTTTCTCAGGGCTGTGCTGGGAAGTGACTGCTCTGGCGTTGCCTCGTGACTCCTCTCTGCTGATGACACTAAGCTGGGAGGAGTGGCTGACACACCAGAAGGCTGTGCTGCCATTCAGAGAGACCTGGACAGGCTGGAGAGTTGGGCGGGGAGAAACCTGATGAAGTTCAACAAGGGGAAGTGTAGAGTTTTGCATTTGGGGAAGAGAAACATCATGTATCAGTCCAGGTTGGGGGCTGAGCTGCTGGAGAGCAGGGTAGGTGAAAGGTACCTGGTGGTCCTGATGGGCAGGAGGATGAGCATGAGCCAGCAATGTGCCCTTGTGGCCAAGAAGGCCAATGGCATCCTGGGGTGGGTTAGAAAGGGGGTGGTTAGTAGGTCAAGAGAGGTTCTCCTGCCCCTCTGTTCTGCTTTGGTGAGGCCACATCTGGAGTATTGTGTCCAGTTCTGGGCCCTTCAGTTCCAGAAGGACAGGGAACTGCTGGAAAGAGCCCAGGGCAGAGCCACAGAGATGCTGGAGGGAGGGGAACATCTCCCTGCTGAGGAAAGGCTGAGGGAGCTGGGTCTGTTGGGCTTGGAGAAGAGGAGACTGAGGGGCCACCTCATCCATGGGCACAAATCTGTTCAGGGCAGTGTCAGGAGGACAGAGCCAGGCTTTGTGCAGTGATGTCCAGTGACAGGACAAGGGGCACTGGGTGCAAACTGGAGCACAGGAGGTTCCATGGGAATCTGAGGAAGAACCTCTTTGCTGTAAGAGTGACAGAGCCCTGGGCCAGGCTGCCCAGAGAGGCTGTGGAGTCTCCTTCTCTGGAGACATTCCAACCCCCCTGGCCACGTTCCTGTGTGATGTGCTCTGGGTGCCCCTGCTCTGGCAGGGGGGGTGGGCTGGGGGATCTTTCCAGGTCCCTTCCAACCCCTGGGATCCTGTGATTCTGTGATTCTGGCCTGCAAAGGATGCCCCAGAAAATCTTTTTTTGAAAAACTTGGTGGGAAAAAGGGAGATAGGCTGGCAGAGCTGAGGTGCCCACCCATCTCAAGCATCCCACTGAGCACTGGGCTCCCTTTGCAAATATGGGACAGGTCTCAGCTTGGGCAGCAAAGAAGCAGAGCAACACCTTGCTGCAGCCCCCAGCCTCTGCTGCAGGCCTGGTTCTCTGGGTGTGTTGGTGGGACACTGGAGAGTCCTTAAGGGATTAAACTAGTAGAAGAGGCCAGCTGCACACTGTGAATCTGTCACTTGTTGTTAGTTAGTTGTGAACACCACTGAACATAAGAATTCATGCAGATTTCTTGAGTCCAATATCTGAAACAGAAAATCTCCCTTAATGATTGATTATTTTTCTATCTTAAAGGGTGTTTGCCCATTAGCTCTGCAGAGAGGCTTTTTGAGAATATTGCTCCTCTTTGGGGTGGGAAGATGCTTGTTCTTAAAGAGCAGAAGGAGAGGAAGGGACATGCAGGTGCTTCTGGGGAAGGCAGTTTTCCATTTACCTGTCCAGGAGCTCTGCCCTTGGGTGGAAGCTGTGCAGGATCATGCCAGCATGATGCACTATCAGGTTGATCAGCCTTTGATCCTGGATGGCATTGCTGTAGGTTTCACAAGGTGCTTCCTTGCCTCATGGAAGCTAATCCAGATCCGTTAATGCAGATGCTGCTCATCCCACACTTGAATTGCATCTACCATGAGGTGAAGTCAAGCTTCCCTTTGAGGCAGAAATCTCCAGAGACTATTCTTGGTTCCCTGGAGCTGTCTTCTCCCTTTGAAGCCAGTTGGTGTTCTCAGGCTGGATGTTTTCCTCTGTGTAAAGAGGTGCAGCTCTCAGTGTAGGTGCTGCCTGGCTCCTGAGGGATGCAAAGGGATGATGCCAGGTTGCATCTGTCACTAGCCCAGTCTGCAGCAGGGTTATTTGCTTTAGTTTTAGCAAGGTCTGATGGATAACTTCAGTGAGACCTGCCAGTTTTGACTGTAGCACAGCTGCTCTCCAGGTGAGAAATAAAGGATCTTGCAGGGAAATCCAGATGTTGAATGTTTGAGACTGGCTGAGGTCTGGTCAGTGGGGGCTGCAGTGGGTGTCCTGGTGGGGTAGGACTGGTCTGGATGTTGAGAGTGTCCCAGGGACCAAGGACAACAAGGACTCTGCTCCATGCAGCAGAAGTGGAGCAGGTCTTCCTGCAGTGTGGGGGTTCACACCAGCTCAGGAGGCCCCTAACACAGCCCCAGGGATCCCACAGGGAGCCAAAAGATGCCTGAGGAGCCCCAAACCACTCTGCTCTGCTGGTACTGGGAGTTCACAAGGCAAAGCTTGACCCAGATCCTCTTCCTTCAAGTGGGAGAGACCTGGAGATGGTCCCAGTGGGTGCCATGAGTGAGGACCTGGGGGCAAAAAAAGATGTTCTCTTGTCCTTGTGTTACTAAAAAGAGTGCCTGGGGTAATTACAACCAGGCTTTTTTTTTTTGTGCACTTACTTCCTCTTTGATTCTGGCAGTGTGTTTACCCTGCCTCTTGCTGAAACTGTGAGTCAGTCAGTTTCGTTTTCTGGCTCTCGGTGGAGCCACTGGCTCCTCCGGAAGGTGGGATTTGTTTATCACCAAATAAACCTGGTCCTGCAAAACAAAAAACAAGCCCCAGAAAACACAGCGACCAGGGTTTGTCACTTCCCTTCACCTTTATTCACCCAACCTGCAGTCGGTGTAACCTGAGTCCTCTCCCTTCCCTGCACCCCATCCAGGGCTGGGCCCATCTCCCTGGCCACACGTGGGCCATGTTGATGTGTCCATCTGGAGGATCTGGCCATGTCCATCTGGAGGAGCTTGGTGACCAACAACGTGGCATGTTTTGGAGGCTTGGAGAGGGGGTTTTACAAAGCTGTGTCCATCAAGCCAGGTCCTCATGTCCCTGTCCTGGGACACTGCTCAGGCAGGAGCATCTGTGCATTGGAAATGCACTTTCCAGTGGGCAGAGAACTGCGTGGCCAGTCTGAGCAGTGGTTATACTGGGATGCTGGGAAAGGGTTTTAGCTGCGTTGGCTGCAGGGAGCTGAACTGCTGCTGCACAGTGTTGCTGGTGCAGATGTGCTGGTCTGCTGCATGTCACCAGCATGCCTTGCAGAACCATCACCTAAACCCAGAGGTCTGCAGGGTCCTGCACTTCTGACATTCCCCAGAGCAGCTCACTTTCCTCGTTTAGTGTCTGTGAATCTCCACTCTGAGTGGTGAGACCCTGTCAGAGGAGCAGGGCTCTGATCTCTCCGTACCATTTCTGTCCCCTAAAACTTTTGCATCATAGAAAAGAAATGGGGAAGAACCATATTATGGGGACCTCAGGACCAGCTGCCCCCGAGCCCTGGGCTGCTGCTGGTTAGGACCTGGTGCTGCAGCCCAGATTGCTCCTCGAGGCAGCTGAAACTGAGCTCTGGTCAAAGACACCCCGTGACAGACCCGGTGCTTTCCCCAGCAGCAGCGCAACGCGTGTGATAAGGTATCGGTCACCATGGTGCCTACGGGACAGAAACACCTCACTGGGGGCTCCCTGCTCCAGACGGGGCAGATCCAGACCCTTGCTGCTCCCAGAGCAGCCTGGGCACAGGGGACACAGGTGTGGGGCTGCAGCCTGAGCTGTTTGCACACTCGCTTGTTGGCGCCGGTTGCTCCGGGCGCGGAGCCGGGTGACGTTACCACAGGGACACGTCCCCCCGCTGAACCCAGAGGGCTTGGTGTGTTGAGCCTTTCTGGTGTACAGGGGTGGGGGAAGGAAGCTGTGGCACCCAAACCAGGGCTTAGTGCTTCCCTGGGTATTTGTCAGCAGAGCAGGGGATTTAGGTGTTCCCTCTCCTGCTCTGGCAGTGGGGATGCTGGAGCAGGGACTCAGCTCAAAGTCATCACAGGATGTTTGGGGTTGGAAGGGACCTCTGGAGATCATCTGGGCACCACTGCAAAAAGACTAGCCCCATCCTCCTGACGCCCAATCCTTGTATTGATAAGCACTGATAAGATTCCTCCCCCCGTTTTCTCAGGACTTAAAAGACCCACGTCCCTCAGCCTTTCCTCATAAGAGAGATGTTCTGGTCCCCTCATCATCATCCCCTAATCACCTGACTGTTTACCTGCTCTCAAGCACAGGATGGGGAGTCACCAATCTGGGTTGGGGTCTGAATTATTCAAAAGCTTCTCTGCTCTCTGTTCCTGCCAGCAGCCCATGCAGGAGCTGCAAACCCTGCCTTGGCACTGCTGCTACTGGGCTGATGGGTGTATGTGGGACCAGTGATGTGTGACTGAATCATCAAGTTATTCTACTAAAGTGACCAATTTAACTTCTCCCCACGTCAGTGCTGATGCCAAGCGAGTGAACCATTGTTGGTGACACTGCAAAAACCAGACTGTTGGTTGATGGGCAGTGTTAGGCTGAGCTTTGCCTCCAATTTAGGTTTGGATCCAAGGTTTGTGAACGTGTTTGTGCTGAGCTGTTCCCTCACCAAGAGGTGCAGTCACGTGGAGAGACCTGCCAAGCACAAGCACTTGCACATCTGGTTTGTGTTGTGTCAGTCCTGTTGCTGTCTCTTGCCAAAAATGGATTCAAAAGGTGGGCCTGTGCCCCTAGGAACAAGGATTGGCTTCAAAATTACTTCTCTGAGAACTAATCTATGTTGGATTCTTTTTGTTTTACTACAAAATGCCAGTGTTAATACAAACAGCACTAACTTAGGCTGGAAATGAGGGAACGGTCTCTTTCCAACTTGGGAGAGTGGGGAGATGAGCTTCTCCCTTGACTTCTCTCCCTCTTGTCTCTTTCAGAAGACCAGGTGGCAGAGGAGACAGAGGAGGTGTTTCGGAGCTACGCCTTCCACCGCTACCAGCAGGAGAGGGAGGAGAGAGGGGAGGAAATGCCTGTGGACCCAGAGATTGTGGAGATCCAGCAGGAGCTGGGCAGGTAAAACTCTGACACCAACCCTCAGCCCTGTCCTGAGCCAGGCTCCATTACAGACCCACCCTTCTGTCGTGCTTACTGGTCTTGCTGACCTGTCCTGGTGGCTCTTCCCCCCGGGCAGCATCGGGAGCCAGGTGGGGAAGCGTTTGGCCATCATCGGTGACGACATCAACGAGCGGTACGACGCCGAGTTCCGCTACATGCTGCAGTCCTTGCAGCCCACCAGGGATAATGCCTACGAGTACTTCACCAGAATAGCCTCCAGGTAAGGCCACCAGCTCCCTTGGAGTGGGCTGGATGCCTGGAGGAGACCAGGAAAGGGCAGAGGGGTTGTCATGCAGTTGGTTAAACCCTTGCCCCCTCCCCGGCCCCAGCACACAGACCTTGTCCACTCAAGCTTCACCCACCGCCTGGGTTGAGCTCTCAACAACATCACTGTGATGGTTCCTGTGCTTTCTGCCCACCTGCTTTTCCTCCTCTGCACTGTCTTCACCTGACAATCATCTCACCGTCCTTGCACAAGCTGATTTGGGTCAGAAAATTTGGGGGATGTGCCTGGGAAGTGTGGCCTGTGCATCAGTAACCAAGTGATCATCCCACCTGCCCTTCAGGGGTATGACCTGTTGCTGCTTGGTAGCTGGGAAGTCCCAATGGGCCAGGCTTTCCAGAGGCACAGAGCAGGCTGTGGGGATGGATAGATACTGTTGTGCTTGGCATGATCCACATGGAACAGGACTGGAGTAACTCAGGATGGGGGACGCTCTGCAGACCTGCAGGCATCTCTTGCAGATGATGGTCACCCACTCACAGTTCAGCAGCAGGGTGAAGAGCAAAGGCAAACACCAGGACAACTTACTGCCCAGATTGCCTGAGGCACAGGCTTGGATGGAGGTGCCCATCAAGGGGTTCAGCCATCACCCCTCTCTGTCTGTAGGGCAACAAGGCACGTTCAGTGCTTTGCCCAGGGTCCTGCAGAAGACATCTGTCAGAGCCAGGAGAGAAGCCAAAGTCTCTGGGTTCCCAGGTCCCATGGGTTCCCGTGGCTCCTCTGAAAACAGCCCCGTGCCCCCCCTGCTCGGTGTGTGTGTCTAACGGCCTCTCTTCTGTCCTCCTCCTGCTCCCTCTCCTGGGGAAGTCACGCTGCTGCTCTCACCGCTTTGCCAGCCTGAGGCGGTTCTCGCGCCGCAAACAGGTAAATTAACATCTGTCCCTCCCTTTGTGCTGCCTCTTTCTCTGTTGTTCCTTCCCGGGCTCTAACTTCCCTCTCCCTCTGCACGGTGACAGCTCCAGACGAAGGTTCTGCAGGGAAGACAGTTCCCTTCAGCTGTGCAGGCAGGGACCACCAGGACCAGGGCACCAGATGAAAGCAGGGCCTGAGTCTGCTCTTTTTACATTTATTTATTTTCCTTTTTTTTTCTTCCTTGCTTGTCTTGATGGGAATCAGGAGAAAAAAGATCCTCAAAAATTGGTCTCAATAAAATCAGTGTCAGACCTGCCCACAGCATTTTGTGCCCACAGCAACCAAATCCTGGATCAGGAGCAGTGGGCATTGACCAGACACACATTGTTCAGCCCTCCCAGCCCTTGGGAGTTTCAGACTAAGGCAAGATCAGATCAGGTTTTGGTCTTGGAGAGGTTCATCTATACAGGAAAAGGGAAAATCCTGTTCTAACATGCTTTGTCCTCACATATATTTAAACTTCCTTACCTACAGGCACAGGCAAGGGATGCTTTGGGACAGGCAGGTTCCTGCTCCTGGCTGCATGTGCAGCAGCTGCTGAGCTTGCTGTGCCCACAGCCTGATGGTTTAAACCACCCCCAGTTCCAGCTTTACCTTGTTTCATAACTGTGTCCATGAGCACATGGGACCTGTGGGCAGCTGAGGATGGGCTGGAAGGTGTCAGGTCAGCAGCCACTGTCCCAGAGCTTCCTCTCCAGCAATTCAGACCCTGTAGCTTTGTTGACAGGATTTGGACATTTCCCTTGGACATCCCTAACCCACCTGGCTGAGGTGAACAGCAGCTGGGGCCGAGATAATTTGCTCTGAAAGCACCTCCTGAATACAGGCAGCCACGTGCTTAGCCCCAGAGCATCCTCCCTTGTCTGCATGGCTGGGATGCACCTGGAGGTGCAGCCCCATCTCAGAGCCCTGCTCTGCAACCCGCTGGAAGACTGCAGGGAGGAGGGATCCTGGCAGGGATCGACTCAGCCCACGGGCTTTGTTTTTCAGCTTGTTTGAGAGCGGCATCAACTGGGGGCGGGTGATCGCGCTGCTGGGCTTCGGGTACCGCATGGCCCTGCACGTCTACCAGCAGGGCATCCCGGGCTTCCTGCGCAGGATCGCCCGCTACGTCGCCGAGTTCATGCTCCGCAACCGCATCGCCCGCTGGATCGCCCAGCAGGGAGGATGGGTGAGCCCAGGGGGGTCAGGGGAAGGGGAGGGAAGCTGTGCTCCTGCCTGGGGAGCTGCTGAGATCTGCAGGCAGGTGGAATGTGCCCTGGTTCTTCTGGGACCTTCTCGCTCTCTTCAGCTCCCCGAAGGGAGGTGGGGATGGGATCTTTTTTCCAGGTGACGAGCAACAAGACAAAAGGGCACAGCCTCAAGCTGCTCCAGGGGAGGTTTAAGTTGGGTATTAGGAAGTTCTTGCTCACAGAGAAGGTGATCAGACCTTGGAATGGCCTTCCCAGGGAAGTGGTGGAGGCACCATCCCTAGAGGTGTTGAAGGAAAGGCTGGAAGTGGCACTTAGTGCCATGGTCTGGAGATGTGGTGGTGTCAGGTCACAGGCTGGACTTGATGATCTTAAAGGTCTTTTCCAGCCTTGGTGATTCTGTGATTCTGATTCTCTGTTTCCCATCAGGTGGCTGCACTCGATCTGGACAATGTTTACATGAAGTACATGCTGGTGGTGGTGGCCCTGGTCATGGTGGGGCACTTAGTGGTACGACGCTTCTTCAGGTCCTGACTGACGTGGGGGCAGAGCCTGGGGGGGTCCGGCCAAGCTCTCTCTCAATTCTCTGCTCTGCATTGACATCTCCCAAGAGAGGGGGAATTCAAGGAACCTCTGAGATAGAGAGCAGCTTGGACCTGTGACCCTCCTGCCACAGGGCCCAGGGTCTCTGCCATCTATGCAGACACCACCAGGAGCGGTGGAGAGCAGCAGTTTCGGGGGAGAAGGTTCAACTTTGTTGTCTGTTTCCTGCCCTTCTTAGCTGCTGAGGACAGAACTTCCCCATGACACTCCCAGCGTGCAGCAGCTGGGCAGAACAGGCTCCTCCAGAGACAAGAGTCTGGGGAAACAAATGTGTTGTTTAATAATGCCAGTGTGTGCATGTGTGTGTGTGTGAGTATGTGGGTCTTGTCCACTCCTTGGGCAGGGACAGAGCTCCCTGTTTGCTGATGGCAAACGTAGACCATGCCTTTATGTGAGGAGGGATTGCAGCCTTGGTTGCTGCACTTGTCTGAGTCACTGGAGGGGCAGGCCAGCATTAGAAAAGCCCATGTGGGGCTTGCTTTCACCTTCTCTGAGCCCAACTACATGAGCAGGGATGCTTTTAACAAGCATCCCTGCCCCTTTATAAAGAAACACACCCAACTAACTACCTGGGACCTGGCAGTGCTGGCAACATCTGGCAGTGCTGGCAACATCTGGCAGTGCTGGCAGGCAGGTCCCACCTGCCATGGCCTGAACTTGGAGACCTGCAGCTCCCAGGGCTGGTGCAGGTGCTGGGCTCACAGGCCGTGTGCCAGCAGCCCCAGGGAGTACCAGCAGGTTTCCAAACACTAAACAGTTTGGGGGTGACTAATGGTCAGTGTCTGCCTGCCCTCCCTCTAGCTTTGCTGGATCCATTCCATACACTTGATGCTGGCAAACGAGCAGCCCAAGTGAGACCAGTTGGTCTCCCTTGCTCCCAGTGGGAGGCACTAGAGCTGCATCCCATCCCTGCATCAGCTCTTTGCCTTCTGAGCTCAGCTGGGCAGGATGGTGCAGCCGTGCCCTGCTGGAGCCCAGGGCTGTGATGTTTTATAGCTGCCCAGAGAACAGAGCCCAGCCTCTTCTAGGCACAGTGTCTTTGGGAAGTGACTTGACCTTGTTCCGTTCATAACTAACCCTTAAAAATGGTCTTTTGGGGAGGGAGGGAAGCAGATTCCATTCTCCCATCCCAAATCTTCCTGACTTTTGAAAAATAGGGAGAGTGTCCCAGCATGGACTGCATGGTTTAGCTCTGTTCTTTTTACTCCAGGTGACTCTGTAAGGCTTGAAACTGTGACTAGCCTTGTCTGAGCCAAACTCACCCTATTCCAGCATTACCCACCTCCTAGGGCAGGTCAGCCAGCTGGGGAAGGAGCTGGAGGGACCTGGGAAATAGGAAAGGAGCAGTGGTCCTATGTCTGGGCTCCTTATAATGCAGACAGAGCCCTTCTGGGCTGGAGCTTGAGACAATGGGAGTAGGAAAATAGTAACAGCCCTAAAGAGGCTGAGCCCTCCTGCCCTCTGGAGCCTTTCCATGATGGCTGGAACATGGAACTTGCCTGGTATTGCTCCCACAAAACAGGCTGGTGACCCCAGCTGACAGTGCTCTGACTGTGGCACAGGGATGCCCAAACTGGGCAGAGCCAGGCTGGCCTGCAGCCCTGCCTGGTGTCACCTCCTGCACCCAAGAAGGGTCAGAGAGGACCAGCCCCTTTCCCCCCCGGGACAAAGGGCATCCCTGACAGTCTAACCCGTTTTTAAACCCCTCCAGTATTGCCTCCCCAGCTTTACCTTAATTTTTACCTTCAGGTAGATTTTTTTTTTCCTCAGTGCTTCTCCCCTGCTGCAGTTTCTGCTTGTTCCTACATGTCCTGTTGGAGCACAGACAGGACACCCCTCATCCTTTCTCCTTGCAGCTGCAGAGGCTTAGCCAGAATTTTATAACACATCCCTCACCTTTCTGCCTCTTTTAGCATAAGAACAGCAAACCTTTCAGCTTGTTTCTCTGTCAGGGTTTTTTTGTGCTTAGCATTTGGACCCTGACTGTTTCTGCAGTCTTGCTTTCCCCTGGTGGAGTTCCCTGGACTGTGCTTAGCAGAAATGCATTAAAATATTTGCTATAATATTCCTCTTCTATGTATCTCTGTTTTGGTTGCTTTATTAGTTTTCTCTGTGCTGAGCAGCACAAGCCTCCAGTGGATTGGCCATGCTCAGGTTTTGTGGCTATGCTGGCCCTCTTGGAGCAGCTCAACACCCACTCTGCTCATCTCTTCCCTTGCACGTGTATTTTTTTGCATTTATCCCCACACAACTTCACTTACCATCGTGCCACCTGTCTCACATCTTGAGTTTTCATCAAGATCTCAAGACTCTTCACTGGTGTGATCCAGTCTAACCAACTTGGCATCATCTGCAGTTTCCCATCCCCACACCTTCCCTTCTTTTCTGGGTGAAAACGCCACCAGATGGAGCCTTTTTGCCACGATGAAAATGAACTACTAATTGTTTCTTCCTTTTCTCTTAATCAGACACATTATTGCCATGTCATTGTGGTCTGGGCTCGTTGTCTGGCTTGGTTGTGTCCCCAGCAAGACTCTTTCAGAGGCCCTTGGAAAGAAAACAGTACATCAGTTTTTATTCACTACTTCACAGTCCAAGAACTCTAATAGATCAGAGAGAACTTTTGCTTGTACAAAAAGCTGCTCCTAATTTATTCTCATCTTCCAGATAAGGTGTTTCACCTTGCAAACCACATTCAGCTGTAAGGTCAGCCGACTGTGAGTCAAGAACATTTTTCAGCTCTCTGATAGATGATCAAGCCTTAGCAAAGTCTGTGATTACCAGGACAGAGAAGGGAGCTTTTAAATTAGGTGCTGTAGCAAAGGAAAAGTTCCATTTTATCCGTTTTCTCAGGGGATTTGCAGGGAGGATTGTTCTCAGGATATCAGCATATTGTCTCCCTCAGCTCTCACTTCTCCCAGCCTTCATGATACTGGTTACTTAGTGGAAAAAAGCTTGAACTGGGACTGTGAACGGGTCTGTAGTTCTGTGTCCTGTCACTGGATGGCAACAGCACCGCAGGCAGAGCCCCCTGGGTGCTGGTCCCGTGGGCAGAGGGGCTGAGCTCCCCCAGAAGGGGAAAAACCCCTTTCAAGGTCCCCCTCTTTGTCCAGATGACCTGGGTATCTGTCAGCTGTGGGCTGCACACCCAGAGCCATGTGCCCTGACCCATAGGAAAGGCAGGCATCACTGGTTTGTGCTGGGCTGCTGTTGGGGAAGGTGCTGAGTCCTTCAGGGGGGCAGGAAGAGGCTGCAGTGGGGTTGGATTTGCTGGGCTCAAAGCAGAGCAAGGTGAGAGGGCTTGTCCATCCCCAGAAGCAGGTGCTCTGGTCACCCTCTCCAGGGAGCTGCAGCAGGTATCTACCTCAAAGCCCCACTTGGCAGAGTTTGGGCAGGGGGTGTGGACAAAGGTACCACAGGCCACCTTGACTATGTGCAGAAGGCTTTTCCTCTGGTGCCAGGAGCCATTTTTACAATAATAACAAAACAAAAACCAACAGGGTACATCTCTGGTATGAAAGCCAGAGCTCTAGCTAAGCCTGTGTTCTTAGAATAGGCCCAAACTTTCCTTACAGGGCTGAGTCACCCACTTGACTCTGCAGGGATAAAGCCTTGATCAAATACAATGTTTTTTAACTCGTGTGAACTTTGTTTAATGACCAAACCAGGCACATATTGTACCTTGTAGACAATCAAGCCCATCTGATGCACAGAGCAGCAGGGTCTCCCTGCTGCCCCCTCCTTAGCCCTTGTGGTGCTACTGGGGCTGCTGCCCCCAGGGCTTTGGCTTCTAACCCTGGTAAGGGAAACAAAGATGGGAACACCTCAACTGGAAAACAAAGGCAGAAGATGAGGAGAAGGTTCTGCCATGGCTGTTGACAAGGAGAGGATTGTTCACTGAATCATTTGGGTTGGAAGGAAAGTTTGACCCCCACCCCAAAGCAAGGCTGCCTAATCACTGCAGGGCTTGGTGGACACACTGGGTTCTGGCAGCAGAGACCCCAGCTGGGCTGCATGTGAGGAAGGACTGACTGGTGCTAAGGGGATGTGGCACTGGGAGCCTGTCTGGGCAAAGAACTCTTTGTTCAAGCAGAAGTGTGTGTGCTCAGGAGGGTAGGCAGAGGAATTTCATTCTGAAGGTTATTATCCCTGTGCATTCAGGGATGCACAGAAAAAGGGGGAGAGTCTGAAGGAAGAATCTCATTTACCAAGCCTATCTGAGAGCATTTGCTTTTGCTCCCACTCTCTTCCAGCTCTTCCCCTCTGGATGAACAGAAACCTGCCTGAGCTGTTAGTCTGCATGTCAGAACCACCTCACCCTTCCTGCCATTCCTTGTGCCTTGAGCCAGACCCTGAGCCATCCCTGCCAAGCACCAGGCATGGTGGGGATCAGGCTGGCAAGTACACCAGTCTTTTACTGGTCAGGACTGGTGGCAGCCTTCTGTGAAGCTGTGTGATGGGTTTTACACGGATACTTGAATCCACACTGTAACTGGTTCTTCCTTGTCTTTTTCACAGTATCAAAGCACAAGGTGTTTCACACAGCTCCTTCCTCCAGGAAGCCTCAGCCCTCTCCCAGCACTGCAGGAAAGGGATGGGGTATATGATGGAGCTGCTTTGCACTGACTCTGGAGGGAAGGGACTGGTACACAGCTTTTCTTCCCAGGGGGAGGAGGAAAAGACAACTACAGGTTGTTCCAGTAGCAACAGGGAGGTGGGGAACAGGCTTTGTCTGCAGATGATCTTTAAAAGGCAGGCAAAGGGGCTGTGTGGAACATGGTGAGTTGCTTTTACCTGAAAATAAAATATTTCTTTCACAAATATTCTGTTTTAAAATGATGTAATATATATATGTGAAAATAAAAATGGTACATGCAATGCAAACTCTTTTCCTGGCTGTGTTGAGGGTTTTCTTCCAGAAGCTGGACTCTTTTGCTTTGGGTAGCTCTTGGGTACATTCTAAGTTGTCCTCCTAAGCTATTTAGCCTCAGTTGACCTATTACGTTAGGGATACCAGGACTTCTTGCACTTTTTCTGGCATGAAGATACAGACAGGGAGAGAAACCTGCTGCTGAAGCTTGTTTTGCTGTCCCTGAGAAATAAGAGCCTTTGCTGCAAATGCTGCAGGGCTGAAGAGCCTGCTGGAGTGATCTGCTGTCTGCTCGACCTGCCCCCAAGTTGAGGATCTGATCTCTGATCCCTCCACACCTCCTTAGCAGGAAGGAACACAAGTAGGAAACTGCAAACGAAAATCCATTACAGAGGAGTAGGAGAGGATTCCCAACTGCTGTAAATCACCCCAGCAAACAAAAGGGAAACTTGTTCTTATCAGGAAAACCCAAGGTGCATAGGACAGGGAGGTGCTACCCCTGTCCTGCCCTGGGATGACAGCAATACCCCTGCCAGGCAGCAGCCCCAGCACAGGGAACTGGCACTGCAGGACACAGGGTGGCACCAAGATGGGAACTGGGGCTCCTGCAGCAGTCACTGCCCTAGGCTACCTTTCCCCAGACCAACCCTATCCCCAGGCTATGCTGCTTTCAGCCACTCACATGTCAAGACAGGGTGTGAACTTGCACCAAGCTCCCTCCATTGCTCCCTCTCCTGCTCAGGTATAAACCCCACTGCTCACCTGGCTGCTCACCCCATGCAGGACCAGCCTGGGTACCAGCTTCCTCCAGCCCTTCCCTCTGGCATTGCAGGGTCTGCAATGGGAAAAGGAACAGGTGATGTTGGGTGATGCTTTCACACCACTGGGTGGGTGGGTGGGACCCTTGTTAATGAGCACACACCTCACTAATGAGCACAGACACACACACACACCCTGGTGCTCATGACCCCCAATCACCTTTCCTGCTGCTTTCCCACCTCCAGCACTTGGGACTGGGGGGAACCTCCCCTTGGAGCCTCAGTCTTCTGGTTGTGGTGGGTCCAGGACAGCCCCTGGTGACTGCAATGGGGGGATCAGGGGAGATGTTGTCTCCATCTAAATTGCTGGTGAACATGGAGCATCTTTCCAGTTTCCATGTCCTCACCCTCGATATGTATTTGTGGTTGGGCAGTGGCAGGATTTATGGTTCCTGCAGGACTTCGTGGTGAACAGAGGTGGCTTTACCAGGGGTGGCTCTGCCTTGCCAGCCTGCAGGACAGCACCACTGTCATCTTCAGCCAGCTTAGCCATGAATCCAAATGACTCCACAGCTCCCATCCTCTGCTCTGGCACATCCCACCTCATTGCAAACAGGTCTGTCTGTCCAACAACAGCTCCAGGCCATTCCCCTTCAGGAGCTCTGGGTGCCTGGGTTTGCATTTTCTGAATGCCAATCAGTTAAAATGAGGGAGGAGAGATGGAGGGCAGGATGCCTGCCAGGATGCTCTGAGACCAGAAGGTGCCAGAGGGTCTGAACCCAGACCATGCCCATTTTCTGCAGAGTTAATCCTGGGGAATGTGTATGGGAGTGCTGGAAGAAGGAGAGGAGATGAAGGCTGTGGAAATAAATTGCTGTAGAAAGAGTGGGGGACTCAGGCTTTCCACACAATCAGCCAGTAGCAGATTAAGCACTGGAATCCAAATAAATATTTACCATCTAGTTCTTGGTCTCTCTAAATAGCCTCATGACACAGTTGGTAGTTTGGGATCACTGCAGTGAGATTCAAGCAGGATGAAAGTATTCCCAGCCATGGAATCTGGCCTGACACAAGAACATGCTGCTGGAGCTCTGTCCCTTGCTGCCACTGCCTCTCTGTGCAAGTAAAGGTTAAACTTTAACAGAAAATAAATGGCCCTAATTAAAGAGCCAGCTGCTCCTGAAATCCACTTTGTGTCCTGCCCCAAAACCAGATCAAGCTCCTAATTAAATTACAAAAAAAATTGTAAAATATTAAGGCCAAAATATTATTGAAGTATTTGCCTTTGGCCACTCAAATAGAATTGACCCTAAACCAGAATCCAGGATCTGGCAGCAATCTAGATCTAGATCTGGTATTTGAGACAAGTACCTTATCTCTACAAGTGGGTCAAACTCTGAACCACCCACAGTTGTGTGGAAATAAAGGGTTTTCTAATTAATTCCCAGGATATGAAATGAGCGTGGGCAGGGAAATCACACTTGTTTTTATCATCTTAGTTTTTAAAAATCCTTTGCCCCAGGCAGGTTTCCTTCAGCTGGCATGTGCCTGAAGAGGCTCAGCCCCTGGCCAGGGCTCAGCAGGCACACTGCAGCCAGGGATCTGCTTCCTCCCAGGGGCTCCTTCCCATCCATCCATCTCACGCATCATTGCTCACCACTGATCTCCAGGACTCCACATGGGACCTGCCTGCCTTGACACAAATGAATTGAAGGAAATAGATCTTGATCTCCCAGCTGAAAGGGGACCACATGCAGCAGTAAAACTCCATGATTGACATGAACTGGTACCAGCCCCTCTGAGAGCAACAGTGACTTTGTGGCAGCAAACTGTTGACCAAGCCAGTGGTTTGTTTTTCTCTCACCCTGTGAATTGGCAGCCAGAGATGTGGATTTTCCTCAGATTTGTTTCCTAGATCTCCCTCACTTTCCCTGAAAAATCTCCCTGAATTGTGGTGGTCTGAGAAAGTCAAGAGAAGACAAGGCTGGAGTTAGACCATGGGCTGAGGTGAGCTTGCTCCAGCAGACATGACCCTGATGTGGGTGCAGTTGGGCTCTGCTCTGCTTTCCTGGCAGCCACACAACTTTCTGGATCAAAGCTGGAGCCTGCCCAGATGTCAAGAGCTCTGGCAGAGCAATGGCTTGTCTGCACTCAATATACCACTCAGACAGACCCCTATCATCAGAAGGCTGTGGGGAATACTGCAGTAATTCAATGCCCTTGGATGGATCTCTGTTGTGAAGGAGGAACCTCTTCTATTAAAGTTAGAAGGGCTGATTCAGCACAAAGCAGGCAATAAATTCAGTTTTCTACTTAGAGCAGTCACTGAGGGAGACCAAACCATAACAGTGTCTTTATACAAGTCACATTTCTAATTCAGAATTGTCTCTCTCCAAAAATGTCCTCACATTTGCTTGAGCCACGGCTCTGCCTGTCAACTTTTTCACCAGAATAGTCAAGGGAAATACCCTGGCATTTACCATCTGCTGCTTGTGCTCATCTGGGGGATTTACACCCAGGATTTAGGTGGGGTTGTTCTGCACTTACTCTGCAGAACCTGGACCAAAGGTCAGAAAGCTGAAACTGGATGAGGTGGGGGTGGCTCAGATGACACCCACTCTGAACTCCAGGGCAGCACACAAATACCACAAGATGTTTCACAGCCCTTTTCCTTTCTTCTTGCAAAAATCTGCAACTAAACAATGACAGCACCTGTAGTGACCACAGCTCAGCTGCATTCCCTTAAAAATAAAGCACCAAACCCAAAGGCACCAAGCAGCAAGGCCCTGCCAAGGCAGCAGGGCAGCTTTCTAAGAAGAAATGAGTAATTTTTAGCTGCTGGCATCAGTGAGGGAGGGAAAGGCAGATCCATAAAGACAGCAACATTTTGGCACTCTACAGCTTGTTCAGAGTTTGAGCCTTGCTTTTTCAAAGCCATTCATGATGCTAATTTTGTCATTTGCAAGCAGGGTTAGTGCTGCTGCATCCCCATCTTTGTTACTCCCTGAGGCAGGGGGGAAATGTGACTCAGCACCAGAAGCTTCATCCCTTCCAGACTTTGCAGCTGGCAGCTCCTCTGTGCTGAATGCAAAAAAACCCCATGATCCTGCAGAGGCTTCTCTCATGGAAGCTTGTGTGGACCACCAGGACAAGGTAAGGCCACCACAGTAAGAACTGCTCCACTTGCTGAGGAACTGGCCTTAAAAGCCACCAGAGAAGGGCATCAGGAATGGGGACTGTGATCCACTTGCTGTCCCTACCTGGAAGGTGCTCAGATGTGAAGCATCTGGTGTCCTTCTCCACTGGCTGCAGCTTCCAGGAGAGGCTGCTGCACGAGGCAGTGCTCCCTTCACTCACACATCTCTACATCTGGGGAAAAACAGAAAGAAAAAAAGGCAGCCTTGTCATGATTCACTAACAGAAAACCAAACAAAGCTCCAAAACAACAATAGTACCAAGACTCTTGTCAGCTCAAGAAAAGGATGTGCACTTGAAAGCAAATAAATGAAAGCCACCAAATCTGTCATATCTTCAAAATGCTGTGGTTTCCCTTCCTTTAATCAAACCTTGGTTTTCTGCAGAATCTTTACTTTCATTTTCCCTTTGCTAGGAATTCCCTCCAGGCCCCATGTTCTTTCACCTTTTCACTTTCTTTTTCTGCTAGGACTGAAGAAACATACACAAAATCCATAGTTTTTCTCCCCCCCAAAACTTCTCAAGCCATTGCTCTGATGAATTTTGACAGATCCACAGTTCTCAGAAAAAAAAATATGAAGACCATAAAAGAAGCAGTCACTGAAGTTTTCCCTCCTGGGAAAAAAAGGCATCACCATTTAAAGAACAACAAAAACACTCTGAAATAAGTTTTTTAGCCAATCTAATTTTGGGCTGAACCTCATAATTAATGCAGGTTTAGAGGTAATGTTGCTTTTTAGGACTTGTGGAAACCTTAAATTAGGGTGGAAAACTCCTTCCACTGAAAAGCCAAGGCAGCTGGTCCATTTCTTCTTCATAACCAGCAGCAGTTAAAGCCTTCCAGGCTGATTGATTCTCTCCCTAATAGCTGGACAAAGCTTGTCTCCAGGTTTTTTGTGCTTCCTGGGTGAGCCAAGAGCTGACAGATCCCCCCAAACGTGAAAGAGCCCTTGGGAAGGACCCTGACCACTGCTACCTGCTCAGCAATGCTGCACTAGCAGGAAGGAAAGGTATAAACCCTGCAGGATTAGCCAGGGTGTGTGCAGGAAAGGGTTGTGCCATCCTGCTCCAGCAGGAAGAGGTATCCAGTCTGCAGGAGTTCACCAGTCACTGCCTGTTGCGGGTGTTTGTTTTGCTTTCCCAGTTCACAACATGAACCACTTGGGTGGGGAAATATCCAAGAGCTTTTCTTACAGTGGCAGGAAGCACAGCCAAGGGTCCAGAGCTTTGCTGCTGCTTTTTTAAGACCTCAGGGAGGGAAGTGCTGCCCCACAGTTTCCAGTTTTCCTCTGACAGTGCCAGCAGGAAAACCCTCTCCCCAGTTTTTTTTCATAGCTGGTGAACATCACACCCGTTCTACAAAGCTGGAAAGCTGCACCAGCCTAATTTAGGGCACATCAGCACATGAAAGTGAACTTGATTTAAGCTGATCACTTGAAACTGCAATAGCTTTTCTCAATTAACTCTGCGTGTAGGAAAGACCTTGAAACGCATTTTAAGCTGCTCTATTAAGGCATCATAAAATCCTCTGTGAACACCCTCATTCTGGCTCCCTTTAAACCTGATACCCCAATCTGACATTAGTACCAGGGTTGCCATCGTGACTTAGTTAAGACAAAACTAAGCAGCTGAGTTGTGATAACACTTCACCCACTGCAACACAACACCCTGCCAGGGACTTGGTATCATTTCTATCTTTATTCTTCTGAGGCAAGTCCTGAGTCCCCTGCACATCCCCAGGGACCATCCTGGCAGTGCCAGAAGCTCTGTGCAATGCAAGGGGGCAGCACAGCATGGTCAGGGATACCAGAGTTTCCTGCTCTTGCTCATTTGACTCTACAGCTCAAAATTAGTGCCACCAAGTGCTCCAGGAAAGCAGGTATTACTGGTCACGGAAGTTGAAGGCGAAACGTTTTATGTCACATTAGTGCTGGGCTGGGCCTGGGCATGTGGTTAATGAAAGAGGCTCAGCTAGAGAGTGGCAATTTGTTAAGCTGCAATAACTTAATTGCTTGCAATCATCTGCCTATCCTCACCCTGAGCTCCTCAGAACATGACAGAAGGCATTGAAATGTGTCCGTTAAAATCTATTCCTTTGGTTGCTGAGGTGCAGCTTCTGTGTGCAGATAAGAGGGATCCATCCCCCTTGGAGTTATCACACCCAGGCAGCTCTGTGCACCAGCCCTCACCAGCTCTGCTGCTGACAAGCAGGCTCCAATATTCCAAATTCACCTGGAAACTCAGCCTGGCCTTCCAGCTCACCGGATGCCCAGACCATAGGAAGCCCTGCTGGGCAGCACTGGGGAGCTGGGATGTGTCTAAAAACTCCCCATGGGCAGAGAGATCTCAAACCCTGAGCCCTAAAAAATTAAGGAGCCTTTTCTGCCATTCAGCTCACAAGAGTTTGTTCCTGGGATTAGCCAGGGCAGAGAAAGGATCCTGTGCCTTAGAGAAGGGCCAGTGTCCCTGTGCATCCGGATCCAGCAGCATCCTGCAGGCAATTCTTTTAAACACCTTGAAAACTGGGCTTTAATCCCAAGAAAGATCTGTTTGAACATTCCCTCTAGTGGAGTGAGGGTGGAAATTCAAGCTGCGAGGTTCAGCTCACCGAGCCATCAACAGCCAGGGTGGGAAGGGCTGTGAGCTCTTGTGCTGGCCTGTCCAGGGCCCCCTCAGCCCAGGTGGAAAAACAACAAGTGACCAGCTGGGAATTCTGGTACCATTCCATATTATCCAGAATTATTATTTCAAAAATAACTGAAGACTTTTAAAGACCAGCTTCTCTTCACTAGAAATAAAAATTGGGAATTTTTTTAAAAATGGCTTTTCATACTGAAAAAGGAATGTTTTATTGTGCAGTGTCAAGGCTGGCAAATTGGAGCTGCTCAGAAGGTGGTGAAGGTCCATGAAGGTCCCTCCATGTCACTGCCACTGCCATGTCCTTTGTGGCAGCTCAGTGAGCATGTTCAGGCTCTCATCAGTGGCAGACAAACCAGGACAATGTTATTGCCCCTGTAAACCAGACAAACTCTGTGGGCTTCTGAGGAGCACTGCAGATTTCTGCCAGGAGCTGACCCGGCATCTCTATTTTCAAAACTAGGGCAGATTGAAATATGCTGGTTTTCAATAATATATTTAGGTTAACAGGGCTTTTCTATTTGGGCAATTAATCTGGCATAGACTGAGAACCTCTTGGGACAACGTGCAAAGGTTGCTAAGAAGAGGAAAACAAACACACTCAGCTTCCCCATGTCTTGTCCTGCATGAGGACACCTTGCAGTGATTGGATACCCAGCAAGAATCAGACACATCACTTTAATAATCCAAAGAACACCCAGACCCAGTATAGAAAAGCTTTTCCTAGGAACTGGTATTACCTCATCTCCTATTACTGCAAAATGCTTCAAACCAGAAATATTGAGACATAAATCTGTGGTAAGAGGAAAATCAATATTGTGCTGGAGAGTCTTTCTGGTTCCTTGCAGGACTGTTTCCTCCTCAGAACGAGCTCAGGGCTGGGAGGGGAGGCCTGGGACACACACACACTCTTGTGTCACTGTGTCTCTACATGTGCTCATGCTATATTTAAAATCACACCCAGGGCCCAGGGCTGATTGATCCCTTGTTGATGTCACCAGGCTCTTCCCAAATCTGATCCTTGTCTTTCTGTGCTCTCTCTCTCTGCCCAGCAGCCCTGCTGCCATCTGCCAGTGTCCTCAACTGAATCATTGCCTGATAAACACCATCACAGATGTTATTCAGGGGTCCAGAGCAGTGAGATGTACCTCATCTTCTTGCTTAGGCAACAGACATCCTGCTGTAATCCACTTTGGGCAAATATGTTACATACTACCCCATTTCTTCAGGGGCTGAGAGAGTTTGGGTGTTCAGCCTGGAGAAGAGAAGGCTCCAGGGAGACCTCAGAGCAGCTTCCAGTGCCTGAAGGGGCTCCAGGAAAGCTGGGGAGGGACCTGGGACAAGGGCAGGGAGGGATGGGTTGAAGGGTAATGGATTAAAAGTGGGAGAGGGGAGACAGAGGTTGGACATGAGGAAATTCTTTGCTGTGAGGGTGGGGAGCCCCTGGCCCAGGTTGCCCAGGGAAGCTGTGGCTGCCCCATCCCTGGCAGTGTTGAAGGGCAGGCTGGATGGGGCTTGGAGCAACCTGGGCTGGTGGGAAGTGTCCATGCAGGGCTGGAACTGGATGATCTTTAAGGTCCTTTCCAACACAAACCATTCCATGATTCTATGAAGGAAGCAGCTGCCAACTCAAAACTGTTGAACTAGTTTGGTTTCTGACCCAGTTCACTGGAGAAGTGGTGTCTGCAATGGAAACTGTTCAGTGCATAGAGCATCGTGGCATGACAGAAGTTCCCAATCACAAATAGCAACAGACTCTGAAGGAATATGCAGATGGCTACTGCTTGATTAATGTGTGCTGCATCTGTTAGTTCAAAGTGGCAATTACACTATATAAACACAGCCCTGCAATAGCAGCACGTTGATCTATGCTGACCAAAAATCTGTCCCCTAACATCATTTGGGGTTTTTTTTTTCCCCTTTTTCTTTCTCATCCCACAAAAAACCAGTTTCCTTCTGAGCCCAGTAAAGGAGAAGATCTCATCGGTTCTATGTTATAACAGCAATATTGGATTCTGTTAGGAACCAGCAATTCTGCCTCTGGCCATGAAATCCAGGTAATGACCCATAACTGAAGTAAATTAGTGTTTAATTTCCCATCCCTTGCAGACAGCTTCCTAATGGAAATTGATTTCTAGCTTTTTTCTCTTTCATTTAACATGCTTGGGTAATGTCTTTATTTTGGATTCAAGTGGTTTCCAGTGAATTGTAGCCAGAAGGCTGGTGTACAGGTGACCACCAAAAGCACCTGGTTAATCAATATTGTGTTAAGTGGTGTGGGGGGACTGGTGTGGCAGGGACACCCTTGGGCACACATGGGCTCCTTCTGTCCTGTGCTCACACCCACAGATACACCCTGGGACAGATAATTTGATGGAGTGAATCAGCAGAGTTCTCTCCTATGTAACATCCCCAGAAGTCCAACTGTTATGGATCTGATCCTTATGTACAGGCTCCTACACAAGTTCCATGTTCATTTATATGTGACACCCATATTTTCATATGCCCAGTGCACCCCCAGGTAGATAAAAAGGTGCTTCCCTCCCCCATGCAGCCACTCTCTGACCCATGGATGAGCTGCTGGTCCTCAAACCAAGCCAAGAGCCTCAGATGCCACATCTCAGTGCAGCCTGGACCCAGGAGCCAGCCCTGCCCTCTGCAGGGTTGCTCAACCACCACCAAATCCCCTGGAACTCTTGCCGAACGGGGGTTCCCTTGTGTAATCTGATCCAGCCACCAGTGCACGCACACACACCCCTTTTTTTTTGGTGCTATTTAGATAAAATCACCCGCCAATTTCTTCACTCTATAGCAGCCCCAGCATTAGAGACAGCAGCTGGCTTTGGATGTCCAACCCTTTTTCTTTGGAAGGGAGAGAAAGGCAGTAAAACACGGTAAGGTTTTTAAAGCTCCTACCCCTTTAAGCTGCAACAACCGTGAGGCAGAATAAGGGTTTGTAACAGTGGTATTTTCAACCCTCAGTTACTTCAGGTTAGTCTGGCAACTACAAAGGAGTTGGGAGGAGGGGAAAAAAAATTATCTAATTTTCCCATTTTACTTTTCTGAAGGATAATGGAGGAACCAACTCAGCTGGTGCTGGTTTACACTTTAAAAGCAGAACTTATTTTTCTTAGTGTTTGGTTGATTTTCTGGTTCCATCAACACTTTTAATAGTGCTATAAATTGTTTGGCAAAGGAATTGTTAGTTAGAGATGGTGTCCAGGGTATTTGCTCCTTATTGATGTGTAAATTGGCTTGCATGCTGGTATAAGATTCTAAAGCTGAATGCTTGTAATGTGATGATAGCAATAACAATTAGCACAGACTACAGCAAAGTGTTAATTGTGAATTAAAATCCCAAACAGTGTAGGTCAGTCCTGCCCTTGTGATCTGTTTCCCTGACCAGCACTCAGAGTGCCAGGAACATTTCCCTGGGCAAGGGAATTTTCTGAGCCTGCTGCTCTGCTCTTGCATTGCTAAACCCTCATCTTCCCCAAGTGCATTTGTTCAGGTGCATTTTGTACATCTGCTGACAGCACAAAACTGCTCTGCCCCTGACAAACCCTGTGTGTTATACCCAATGAATGCTAATTTGGGACTAATGGACAGGTGAATATGGAGACCAAGGGAAGGAGGACAGAAGACTGGCAGGTTCAGAGCCTTGTAGAGAATAATGGCAGGGGAAGACATGGGGCAGAAGATTAAATGTTAGATGCTATCTTTATCACAGCTGTCTTGTGTGGGAGCATAATATAATCATTAAAGTAAATGGTCCTTTTCTGCAAGAGGAAGACTCTGAGCAAATTAAGAAAAGACTCTTGTGCCTCAGCTTACCTGTTTACAGAGTGAGAATCCACCCCTGCCTTCTGGGGCTGCAGGGAGGATTGATTAAACAAGGTTCACCAAGCACTTAAAATCTGCTGTAAGGATGTTGTCCTGTTATATACCTCATTTAAAATATGAATCCATGGGGAAAAATTATATGAAGTCAGGATGGATGGGGGTTTCTGGGCATGATCTGTCTGGGTTTTCCTATTCAGAATGGCTTGCAGAGAGACAACAGCTCTGCTGAGATGAGCAGCCTCAGTGAACATACATTCAAGTTCTTGTGCTGTCTGACTTGGGCAGAGGAGGAGGAATGATAAAAGTAACTGCAGCCTTGGCTTTTAAAAATATAAACACCTTAGCTGAACCCTGCCACAAGGATACTGTAAGAAGCCATGAAATAGTAAGGGGGGAGCCACTTTGCCGGGTAGATCAAGGGGAAAAATGTAACCATGACAGAAATAATTAATGCTATTGCCTAGATGAGGATATGGGCAGAGGGGAGCAAGCAGCAGAGCTGAATACAATATTAAATACTTCTGCCTTAGGCACTGAAATGGAATATGGGCAATTAGAGACTAAGCTTGAAAGATCAAAGCAGGAAAAAATGTCCTTATAAAGTGATAATGAATGATTTATTTTTAACTTACAGCAGGCAAAAGGCTACTTCAAGCCACCTAGGAAGGATGTGGGCTTATACTGTTGGTTTTACTGTCCTGCCTCATGTTGGAGGTTTCCTTGGCTGGTTCCTTAATCGAAAAGAAAAAACTGCTTGGTATGAGAAGCTGAAAAAGCCTTCATGGTGTCCATCCAGCAAAATATTCCCTGTTGCTTGGACTGTCCTATACACTGGCATGGGGTAAGTTCTACATACTGTCCCTCTCTTGTCCTGCAGTTTTTGATAGAGGGAAAAGCAGTCATTTCAAGCTCTTCCATTTGCTTTTGGGATATCCCTTGTACCCGACTCAGAAGGGCATGTCAGGTATGATTCCTCCCAGCACATGAAGTACAGCCTGAGCCAAATTCTGGGCTGAGTTCCTCAAATTGACAATACAAGCTATGGTTTTGGCCAGGGGACAGCCCATGCTCAGCTTTCTAAACAGACACTAAAAACAACTAGTGCACTGGGGAAATGGTGTGAGCTGCAGGCAGGGGACAGGTCTGAGAGCAGCCAGAGACATGGGTGCAGCTGTGGTGCAAATGCCACTGCCCTGCAAATCCCTGCTGCAAACCCATCTGCCATGAAAAGAGTTTGTCTGTATTAGGGGTTAACTCTCTGACGTGTTCCCTCTTCACAGCTATGCCTCCTACCTGATATGGAATGACCTGGGTGGCTGCAGCAGCAAAGCTATTGTCCCACTGGGCCTCTATGGGGCTCAGCTGGCCTTGAACTGGGCTTGGCCTCCCTTCTTCTTTGGTGCCCACAACCTGAAGATGGTAACGTATCCAGCCACCCTTTGAGCCTTCTTTGCTGGGGTCCCTGCCATGGAGGTTTTGGGGTTGTTTGGAGGTTTTCTAACTAGCATTATGCAATTGTAAAGAGAGCTGCAAGAAGAGCTTTTGCTCAGATATAATTCATGCTGCACCTGGTTCTAGACAATGGTATCAGTCCCTTCCACTCCTCATCCTGCTCTTGCCAGGCAGATAAATGGCCCGACCAGAGCAGGGCGGGAGATCAGGGAGTCAATGGTCTGGCTGCTGCATCTCTTAGTTAAGGATGTGGGGTTAGAGATAAGCCCTTTTGGGAGTCACACCCTGCACTGGCACCAGTTAGCATCCCTGGGGGAAATATTAGCTGTCAGTGGCTTATCAAACCAATACAATGCTCTGTAGAGCCTGTCAGAGGTAAAGGCACAGCAGGCAGAGCTGGACTTGTGCTACATACAAAAAGCACTTACCTGAGGTGCTAAGGGGTGATGGAGGTGCTTAGTGGGACTTCTGTTTCCATCAGAATTTTGTCACTTTGTGGAGGAAAGGTATATTTAGAAAGTCTGTTAAGTGGTAACAGCCATTGGGACTAAAAAAACATGTTTCTGATCTGTCTGCCTGGGTGTTACCCACAGAAGGGGGCACTGCTCAGCATAACCACTGTGCTCATCTGTGCAGCTCGATAACAAACCAAATAAATGAACACTACTCTTAGCTCCTGGTGTGATACATCCAGATCTCACTGATTAGAGGTCAGAGCCAAGGTCCTGGGGTTTAGGATTGCTACAGGTGATTTTTCAGTGCTGAATCTCCCAGTTCCTACTCCCCCTCACCTGTCACCACCTCAGTCGGGTGGTTTCTAGTCGTGCTGGGGAAGGTTGTGGCGTGTTCCAAAGTGTGAGCACCAGAGTCACTGTCTTCTCTCTGCTCCAGGCTCTGATTGACATCCTGTGCTTGGATGGGCTGGCAATAGGCACCACCTGCTGCTGGTCCAGCATCAACAAGGTGGCAACACTGCTGATGGTGCCTTACCTGGGCTGGCTGGCCATGGCCACTTGCCTCACAATCCACATCTGGAAGGACAACCCGGAGCAAAAAACCAGGGAAGAGTGAATAAGCAGGACAGAAATGAAGGCATTTTGTGAGACTAAACTAGGCAGGTGTGATCTAATGACTTGGGGGTTTCATTTTGAGACAGGCATGAGACCCTGTCTCCTCCCACCCTCATCATGGTTGTGTAAAGGGAAGGTTTGCCCCATGCACCTGTGTGCTCCTCTAGTGTATCTGTAACCATTTTGTAACCTGGGATCTATTTTCTCCAGCACTGTTGAGGTCTGGGGGCTACAGCTGTATGGCGACCTTAATGCTATCAGGCCACATCCCATTAACCAAACTGGGATCTCATGATACCAGTGTAATTCAGAACAGCAATTCTGAACACCCCTCTGACCTGCTACCATTCCCCCAGGGAGCAGAACCTGTTCTGCACCACATGGTCAATCCCACCTCCTCTTCTGGGACCAAACAAAAGTGCCCTTCACTCATGCAGACCAATTCTTAAGAACTTACTTGATTTTTTGCTGTTTGTGCTGTTGCTTCACTTTCATGTATCACCTGGTTTGTGCTTTATGCCATTAACTTTTTAGCTGTCAGCTACTGAGCAAGCAGTGAGCTGTCTTGTTCTGCTTGTGAAAGGAAACCAGGCACTTTGACTTCTATTTGTAGAGTATCACACTTCTTGAGTTTCATGCTCTAAGATAAAGCAGCAATTATTAGAATGCAAATGCTTGTCCCAAGAGGAAATTTCTCTCTTCTACCTCTGTGTGCTGTTTCTCATTGGAAAAGAAAAAAATAACATCAGTGCCTTTGAAAAAAAAACAAACCACCACACCAAACAACAAAAAAACCCCACTTAAAATGGCTTTTTAAAGAATAGAAACACAAGAGCTTTTGTAAAATTTAAACACTTAACTCACACTGCCTTGAAGGTTGTAATTATATGATTGGCAAAAAGCCCCATGCCAAGTCTGTCAGGTGCAGTACAGATATTTCATCCCAGTCTTTCCATTCCTGAATATTATTAATCAAAAGAAAGGTTAAAATACAAGTAGTTCCAGAGCAATGGTCCCAAGCCAATCAGACACAAAAGCTGCACAGACTAGCCCTTGTCCATACTTTATTCTAGCCCGTGCCTTTGGCAGATCTGAACCTTTAGATGTTGCTGTTTACAGAGAATATTTACTTTTATTTTTTAATTGATATAATATGTGAAGAAAAGTGGCAGGTGGATCTTCTTCCTGGCAGCTTATTTTAAATGAAGGTGGGTGGGTATCCTTGCAAAGGGTGGGGGTAGGTGGGCTTAGTTGGGGATGTAAAATAAATTGTATTTGCTTTTAATAAAAATAAGTCCATTTTGTTTGGAGAGTAAATAAATTGAAGTTCTTTTTGTTTTACTGGTTCAGCACTAGGTTTGTAAAAGCTTGAGGGATCCTGTCTGGAGACCATGGCTTGTGCTCTGGCTCCCAAGGGAAGGGGATTGGCAGCAAAGCTCTGCAGGGTCCAGCAGCCAGACCCATCCCTGGGTGCTGTTAGGAGTAAATGGGCTGTGTGGGATTCAAGCCTGAAGGTCCCAAAGGTTCCTTCAGCTGCCCTGCACAGTGGGGACATGCTCACCTGGGGATACCTCCCCATGACAGTCTCCTCCATCATACTTCCCACACAGCTTCCAGGTAAGGAAGCCAGTTCTTGGGTTTGGGTCCTCCCTGAGTTACCTCAAGCCTGATCTTCCAGAGATGCTGAATGTTCCTGGGTCCAGCCCATATAAATGGCATCACTGGGTGCTCAGCATGGCTGAAAGCTGGGGCCAAGGGAAACAAACAGCAGCAGCTGAGAGCAGTTGAACTATGTTGTCACTTATTAAAATTTGGCCAAATATCATATATTTTGATCCCACCCATTATTTTTCTCTCCTAGCTACAGGACAGCTTTGTCCCAGGCTGCTCCTGCAAGCACATGCCTGTAATCTCCCAAGTAAAAGCTGCATAAGAACAGGTTCTTGAGTAGATGTGGCTGTAAGCAGGAGTCAGACCATAAAGCATGACCACTGCAAGCAGCTCGAGAAAGATCATAAGCTACTTCAAAAAAATAAATCCTAAATCCTATCTATTTCAAGGCTTTATATAAATGTGTGTTACCACCCAGCTTATTTACAGGGATGTCTCGTCTGTGCCTTCCAGAACACCACATGTCAAAAGACAGGACGACATAACTTATTTCTTCCTAAAAAGCTAATATCTGGGCTGGAGATTCAACTCATTGGAGTTAGGAATGATTTAGAGCTCCTAAACATCATGATGCTCCTTCCCAGTTAGCACAGCAAAGCCCCGAGGAGCAGAGAGGGGCAGAGCCACCTAGTGAAGCCAGGAGGGATAACGAGAGGCTTTCCCAGGATCTCTGCTTTCGAAAACGGAAAAAGGTTTATTTAAATCACATTTCAACTGGTACGTTACTCTAGATCTGGTTCAAACCTGCAACGTTTTAGTACCATTTCCAGATATACATATATGGATATACATTTGATCACCTTTCATCAATTACTCCTCTTTCCCCTTCCCATTTTTTTTTTTTTTCTGTAGCTAAAGGAAAATCTGGAATTAAAGGTAATGGGGTTTTTTGGTGTTTTGTTTTTTTTTTATCTTTCCATATTTGCTCTCCCAGTTGTCCAATCTGGTACGACTACCTGACCTGTTCTTGTCTCCAATTTCAGTTCCTCTCCCAGCCCCCCTACAGCTGCACCAATAGCTCCTCTTTGCTACTTGCATTTCCTTGCAGGCAGCAAAAATAACAAATGTTCCTACATGTAACATACATAAGAGCTTGACATCAATTGAAAAAGTTAAATTCAGCAAAGCACCCTCTTGTAGTGATATTTAAAGCATCATTTAATATATTTGCTTTTTAAACAGATACATCAAAACCCCTTGCATAAAAGTAACTTTAATGAGATTTCAAAGTCAGCCATTTAGAAAATACCTTAGTTATATTGTTCAGTGCAGACCAAAATCAGCCTCTGCCTTTGTGGATCTAGAGGGGTCCTGGGTTCCCATTAGTGTTGGGTGATGGGGCTTGTGCTCCTGGTCCCATGATGGCTGGAAGAAGCAGCCCTTGCCTGGATCCATCCCTGTTACAAACAGACAAAGGGAAAGGGAAGAAGAAGCAGAACAGAGAGGTGCTAGGAACCAAAAGCATGGTCAGGAACCTGGCTTGCTAAAACCCAGGAAATGTTGCCTCCAAGTGAGAAAGGGGGTTTCACACCAGCTGAGCTCAGGGCTCTCCTCCCTGCCAGACACCGTCTTCCTGAAGGGCCCTGGTTCCCAGGGGATCCAGCTGGATCCCTGGGAAGTGCTGCCTGTGCCAGCATTACTCAGGCGGCAGGCAGGCTGGATCATCTCAGCAGGCATGCAAGGGGTTTTTCCAGCCCCCCTGAATTAGCTGCTGGAATGGAAACCATGTCCTACCCAGCATCAGGAACATCCACAGCCCAGGATGGGTCATGTCGCCGTCTAGAGGATCCAAGCAGTGACTCAGACAAAGGCTGTGCATTCGTGACAGTTTCCATGGGGTCGTGGCATTTAGAAGGAAGAGCCATCTCTCAGATCACCATGTCTAATGATGAACCCTCTCTTCAGACTTACCAGTCTTTCCAGAAAGATGGATTTGAAATTAAACTGGTCGTTACACTTGATCTTAGGCCAAAGGGCACATCCCCGGCTGCTGGATACACAATATTTGTGCATCAACAAAATCTCTCTGCCTTTCAGTCCAGCCTCTTTCCTAAGCCTTGCCTCACTCAATAATTTACCAGCTGTTCCAGAAAACACTCTGGCTTCAGTAGCAAGGAACTTTAATTGATTTGCTGATGTCTGGAGCTATATTAAAATATAGAGTCAAATGCTAGAGAGGATTTGCTGCCGTGTGCATGTCAACTTCAGAGAGCTGACTGTGGGCCAGCAGCTCTGCCCCCCATCCCTTCCTCAGCACAGGGTGGTGCAGAAGATAAACTCCTGGGGCTCTGAGCACCTGCAGCACGGCTGGGGCTGACCTTCCCCTTGAACTGCTCCTAGGAAAACTGCAGCAGAAGCTCAGCAGGGAGGAGGTTGTGCTGCTCAGAGCTGTCATTAACATCCAGTTGGCTTTGAATTAATCGGACAACCAGTGGCGCCTGCCAGGAAAACAGCCTCCTGCCCAGCTCTCCAGCAGTGTGGGAATGGGTGTGAGAGGGTTGGGGATCGTGGGCCAGGGAGGTCCAGGCTTCAGCTGTGAAGATAAGACAGGCAAAAAGGTGACAGCATCACTTGTCTCTGCCTGCACCACAGCTCAGCTCTGCTGTAGAACCTTTTCCAGGGAGCTGGGCACCATCCAGGTCGAACCCTTGGGATGCTGTGGCAGCCAACACCAGTACTCCCTGCCCCTTCTTTTACATCCAGGCATTGTGGTCCTGCACTAGGAGAGGGACAGGTGAGAGCCCATGGGGGCTGAGGGAAGGAAAGCTGCCTCTGCACATCACTGTCAGAGTGTTTATTTATCATGTAACGGTAGTTACAGCTGGAAAAAGCAGGAGAGGGATTGCTGCCAGACAATGTATCTAGGGAGATGTTTTGTTAGTGCCACCAGCTGTCCCCTTGGAATAGAGAGCACATCTGAGCCATGACTCACACAGCCAGTATCTTATTACACATTCATGTCTATCCAAAAACTTTACCCCAGCCCAAGAATGCAATAAAAGTCTCATTTTCCTGGCAAGGACTTCTGTAGCCAGGTTTCTTCTACTGTCCCTTTGTGATCAGGAAAGGATAACAGCCATTTTAACTGCAGGAAAGCAACTTCTGCAGCAATTAGAGGAACAGCAGATGACCTGTGTGGGAGATAGGTCAAAGTAATACAGTCCTATGTGAGACACCTATTGAAGATGGGACAAAAAAAGGTCAACAGATTGTTCAGAGCTGCCCTTAAAGTCAGCGGAGAAAATCCGGACTTGGAGGGATGCAGGATCAAACCTTAATATCCAATACTCCAGCAAAGCCAGAAAGCTCTTCCCACAGCAGGTTGTCACCTCAGCCTTGCCTTGCAAGCAGTTGCCTTTGCTGGCAGCATTCCCACTGCAGACAGCTCTTCAAATCTTACTGTAGGTTTGGTGGCTTTGAGGTCTACTCCTTCCCATTACTTCATCTGGCTCTGTTAAGGCATTCTGGCCCCCACAGTAAAGCCAAACCTTCTGAAATAGAGGGAGACAAACTGCCAGATGTTGTCAGGCACATCTGTCATGGGCTGGAGAAGGCAAAGCACAGCTTGGATTGGTGTGGCTGGGATGGGTGGGCCCAGTGGCTGATCCTGTGGTTGTGGTCCAGGCTTGTGGTTCCCCCACTGGAGGCTTTTCCATGCATGAAGTGCAGCTACTGAAGAGAATTGATTACCCACGGGGGAAGAGTCCACATCCACCAGCTCTGCTGGGAAGGAGTGTGGTTGCTCCACAGCATGGTTCCCTTGCTGTAGGGAATGAACAGGGAGAGGCAAGGGGCTGATTCTCATTCTCCCCACACAAGACCTGATGTGCTGCAAATCTCCTGTGCCTCTTCCGTGGCCGCAGTGATTGTGATGTGCAGGGCTCTCCAAGCAGAACAAAACTCATTGTCAACTAAATAAGCCATTCAGTCAGTGGGAAGAGAGGCAGGGTGGGGGAAGCCTCACTAAAAATGCCAGTTGGCAAGCTCAGTGCTTTTAGTTAACCACAGCTCACCAGGAGGTCCTGACGTGAGGCTGGCACCTCTCAGCACCTGTGTTCCAGCTCCTCCTCTGCACCAGCTGATGGAAAATTTTTTCCATCCCTGCCCTCAGTCACTAGGCCCATGCACACACACTCCTGTACACAGGCACACACTCCAGGGGATCTGGGGTCACTGGAAAACAACCACACAAAACTGATCAAAGCTTCCATTCCCATGGCTCTAACACAAAGTGTCAGGTTGACAGCAACTCACTGGTGTCCCTTTATATTTTTGGCACAGGCAGGCACAGCAGGGGGGTGGATCATGACTATTTAGTGCACTGCCCTAGATGGAGCTGAGAAGCAGCTGGGGAAGGGCTGGATGGAGGTAGAGTCTCAGTGCCACATTCCCAAGATTAGATTAGAGCCCAACTCTGAACCCTGCAGAGGGGCCAGTGAAAGCTAAAGACTGCAGGAAAGGTGGGACTCTTGTCGTCAAGAGCTTCCAAAAATAAAGAAAAGTGGGTCAGAGGGACTGAAGATGGGCTGGAATGCTTCTTTCAAGTATAAGGGTAAGAAGGAAACAAGCTGTCAATCACTACGAGAGGATTCTCATCCCCCAGAACAGTGCCTGAAATGTCAAAGGTGAGAATAATTGGGCAGGGGAGTTGGAATTTGAGCATAGTTACCATGCAAGAGGAAAAACACTACACTGACCCTCCAGGAAAGTATTTTAAGCTTAAAAATAAATAAAATTCTGCACCATGAAAATGAAAGGTATCTGTTCCATGGATAGGATGGCTCAGAACTTGTCAAATCCTTGATTACTCTGTTGTCACAATACTCTCTGTGCCAGCTGTGACAGTCACCAAATAAACAACTTCTCATGACTAGCAACAGTGTGGGAGTAAAAAGGAGGGTCAGGGGGGTGCTCTGTCCCCAGAACAACTACATTTCAATGAAGTTCCTAATGAAAAGCCACAAATCATACTGTAGCATGGAAAAACAGGCTGTTGTTGGCAAGGGGGCTTGAAAGAGTAACCAGAATAAAGTGTCTATAATATTATTTATTATCTGTGATAATAAATTATCTGCCCAATGGCATAAATGGCTTTCACTTTGTGACAGTGCAGACCCCTCTAAAGTTGAAAAGAGCTGACTACAACAGTACCACACAGGCTGAGTTTGGCCTGAAAGCAGGTATTCACACCTATTTGGTTTCTACAGAATACAGTTTATCCTCCTCAAACTGAGAGCAGGTTTTCCTCCCAGTGCAGACTGAATACTCAATCAAATAGAGCTTAATAGTTCATATTTATCCAAATCTTGATGACGGTGGGTTCTGAATTAAGTGCAGAACCTAAGATATGGGAGATCTGATTTCCAATATGCTGTGGCTAAAAGTTGGATTCTGCACAGCTACACATTTTCCATTCACCTTCACCCTCCTGGCACAGTAGGATTAGTCTTTGAGAAAAATCTTACTCAGGTTTTCTTTAGGTTTGGCTCACACGAGATTTATACAAACTTTAAATGATTTAATTTTAGAGTGAGAAATTGGAAGAATTTCACATAATCCTGAAGGAAAAAAGAGACACCCTCCCCAACCCAAACACATGAAACTCTTTTTAGAGCTCATGTGAAAGCTCCATTACCCCTGAGTATCCTGCTAAGTCACCACAGCCTCTCCAAGACATCTGCTTTATACAGTGCTGAGCAAATCAAACTCATGTCAATAAAATTTTTATAGTCCTCCTTGTTCCTCTTTGTATGAAAGGCAGGTTCCATACCCACACTAATTAAGGCAAATCCCAGTAAAGCACCTTACCAGAACTCCAGCACTCTGTCCTCAGCATGCTGCTGCCACCAGCCCCAGCTCTCACTGCACACACACCTCCCTCCCCATCACACCTTCACCACAGGCTCTCAGCTCTGAGTCTTTGGCTCCAGTGCAACCACTCGTTCAACATCTGCACCCACTGAGGCAGCAAAGGTGAAAGAAACAAAGAAATACTGCAAGAAGCACTAAGCCCAGCAGGTTTCAACTGCTTGCCCTTTTCCTAGCAATGTTATCACTCCCAGTGTGCTGGGCACTACTCAAACATT
Source organism: Chaetura pelagica (assembly GCF_000747805.2). Classification (NCBI taxonomy): domain Eukaryota; kingdom Metazoa; phylum Chordata; class Aves; order Apodiformes; family Apodidae; genus Chaetura; species Chaetura pelagica. Next base: position 559,022 of record NW_009970727.1, on the reverse strand, counting down.
CAAGCAACAGGGAGAAAAACCACAAAACAATGGGAAGATGCTCAGCATAGGCACTTGGAATTGCCCTGCACCAGAAACACTGCCCCACTGTGATGGTAAGGCTGACTTGAAGATAGCTGGGAGAAGGTTCTGGCTTGCATTTACACCAGTAGGATTTGACACCAACTTCCACAAGTAAGATTTCACCCTGTTCAGCTCCTGTTTTCAGTGTCCCTGCATGGACACCGAGCAGGGTGGAAGGAAAGGTAGGTCTCCTGCTCCTCTGAGCACTCCTGCTGTGATGCTCCAGGTGGTCCACAAGGCCAAATCCACCACCAATGGGGATTCTTCAGCAAACCAAATGGGGATTGCCCCTTTCCCCTCTTGCCTGAGCCCAAACAGTGGTCCTTCAAGGTCAGCAATATGATAAATTGGCAAAAGAAGGTAGATGGAGAAGCTGCCAGCTCTGCATCTTGCCAGCTATCTGTCACACCACGGGATAAATAGGTACTTATGCTTCCAGGATTTTCCATCCATTGCTTAACCCGCCCACTGTGAAGTCGTCACTTAATTTTAAATTAAAAGGGGAGCAAGAGGGATTGTTAAGAAGACCTAGAGAAAGCAAGGGAAGGAGGTGACATCTGAGAGCCCTGGGTCATCCTACCCCAACCAGCCTCTATCATTGCTGCTTTGTTCCATATTTAGCTCCTGACAACTGTGCCTAGTGCAGGAACTCCCAGCTCTGTTTTTCCCTCCTCCCTCGGCTGTCTCCTCTCCCTTAGAGCTCTCAGAAATTGCTCTTTCTTTTTCCCAGTGGCCATAACTTAATACCTCTACACTCAAGAAGATGGCAGAAATGCAGGAGGAGCCCAGCAACACCCAGAATGGTGAACCTGACAATGCAGAAGAGGGTGAGGAGAAAAAGAAGAAGAAGTTGAAGCGGGAAGACCTGCCACCATTTGAAATTGTGACAGGGTAAGAGGTTTAGAGATAAATACAAGGGTGCAAGAGCATGAACTAGGGATGTTTAGAGGTCTCTGCCTCAGATCTTATGCTGGGTAACTGAAAATGGCATCTTCAGCCAGTGCACTTCAGACTGTTCTTAACTGGTATAAGTATGGCTTTCGTTATTATGAGATTTTTGTTAAAATTTGTGCTGAGTTTTATAGAAAAGGGACTCCCAGCAGGGAGGCAGATGGATCTGTTTGTTTTTAACAAGCATGTCTGTCTCTGTAGTGCTGAGTGGTTCACTCACAGTGCAGGTGGTCCTACTGACTGCAATGGAATCACCTGCCAGCTGAATAGGGATGGAAGATATTGGAGCACTGAGTATTGATTCCTTAGTGTGATCAGTGGCTTTTGTCTGAAAGTTTCTCTCTCTGTGTGGATTGGGAAAAATACCCCTGCTCTGGCTGATTTGCTTTATGGACCTGAGGGATAGAATTTTCAAGAGAGTTAAAACCCCACATTTTCAAGGGCTCCACATCTAAAGCTGGAACCTGACTTCGAAAAAAGCCAAACTCACAGAAAGGCATCAAAACAGGCAGTTTTCAAGAGAGCAAAGCAGCAAGCAGCTCCCTTTTCTCCAGCGAGCCTGGCCTTTGAAAAAGGCAGACATAACACAGATCTACTAGGAAGCTGAACTGCCAGACATAATTGACAGCTGCAACTAGAAAACTCTCTGTATCTGCTGTCTCTGAGCATTTCCAAATGCTCATTGTAGCAGCAGCAAGATGCCCCATGTCGTTCTTCCCTCTGGTCCCTCCTCAGCAGTCACCAGGGCAGTGTAAACTGAAACCACGATTTCTTCAAGCTGCTTGAATGTAAAGCTCAGGCCAGGCTCTAAAATCCCACCTGGAATCCTTCTGCCTATGACATGGTCGCTGGTAAGAATGACTCTGGGAAGAAAATTTGGCTGGCATTTCTGAAAACTATGCAGGAGGCAGGACAGCCTAGGTCTGATCTTCACAACTGTGTTACATCTCTGCACAGGGCAGGAAAAACCAGTTTTCTTCTTAAAATGTGTCTGCTCTGAAAAACACTTCTTGTTCTGGGGTTGTTCATGGCCTTTAAATCGCTGGCATGGACAATCATGGAAATAATGCATGTCTGCTAGAGAGTGACTTTTAATAAAAGCACATCCCTCTGCTAGGAACTGAGCTAAGACACCAGAAATTGCTCATATAAGCCAATGGGCAAATGACACAGAGGGTGACAACTTCTAGACACTTGAAAGATGCACCAAAATTAATCTCAGTGAGCAAATGAGATCTCTCAGCCTTAGAGTCCTCAACTTGCAATTAGAAATTACTAAGGAATTGGGCAGAATCTTCAAACTTTCCTGCTAATCCCAGCAACCTGTATAGGAATTGGTGTGCTAATCATGGATGGAAAATACTTAACATCCTCCTGCAATGAAGTTACTTGATTAAATGACAAGGGTGTTGCAGAATTTGACAGGACTTTCCACTCTGGGAAGGCAGCAGCAAGAATGTGGAGGATGACACGTGCTTGCAGAAGGAAAAGGGTAGGAATACAACAGGAAAATGTAACCTGCTGAGGATGAGGAGTGATCCACACTGCTGGATCTGCCCTGGGACAGAGTAAGAGCAGCAGGTGATGCCAGGAAGCCTCTAGTTACAGCCTGTGTTAATTTATCTATATATTTTAAGCTGGTACCAGCTGATTTTCAGTCTATAGACCAATACCAAGCAAGACAGGAGTTTAGGTTTCTGAAATGAAAGTACTTGTAGACCTGATGAGGGCCCACAGAGCTGTCAGGACACAAATATTCACACCATGCTCATCACAATACTATGTGGAAAGTGCTTATAAATATCTGGTCAATTCCTGCAGGAATCCTGACCAAGTGTCCTCTGTGGATTAGTTAATTACTAATCTGCTGGGTATTAAAGGTAAGAATGAGAAAGTGAAGGGAAAATCCTAATGGATCCTGAAAGAGGTACAGAAAAACCCAACAATTCTTACTTTCCTTTTAAGAAGTGCCCTGTGAGTACAAACTGTGCCTCAGTCTGGTATAATCACTGATTGGATTTTTCTACTCATTCACAAATTTTCAGCCAATAAAGCCAGTTATGTGAATGCTAAGAAGACACATAAGTGTGGAAGCACTTGAATTCAATTAGTCTGGATTTCAGTGTTAGCCCTTGGATTAGGGGCATTTTATGACACACAGCCAAGTTTTCAAGCTGTTGCTTATATTGAGGAGTCTGGCTCACAAGGAAAATACTGAGAACCTAATCACTCTGTTTAAGAATATTAACCTTTTTTTTTTTTTTTTGTCAACATTTGGCTCAACACAGTCCTGGATAAATATAAGCCCCATCTGTGTATGTTTCGTGACATTTAAGCAGACACATTTATTTATGCTTTCCCCAGAGTGTACATGATGCTTCTTCCAGCACTGCTAAATCCTTGGCTACTGTTACAATTGATCATTACAGACTTCAATAATCAATGGGACCAGCATGAAGATGCTTATCTGTGAACAGTTGTCAAAGAGCAAGCAAAAGGACACTGATTCATCAGCTCAAATAACCTAAGACCATAGCAGAAATAATCATTGAACACATACCTGAAGAACACATCCTACTAGTTTACATAATCTTTTAGATAATCCCATATTTTTATTCTCTCCTTAGAAGTTCCCATGCTCCTCTCCAACCCAGCATGCAAGAGCACTGGGGTCATGCTGGGCAGCTGCTGTATCCCTCCAGCCTACCTTATTTCAGCAAACTTAAAAGCACATTATCTGTTCATTCTTACACATTGAGATTTCTGTCCCAAACTCTCCATCTTTTCCATCTTGATATGATCTAACCAATAACAAAACACTTTGCTAACCAGGGTGAAAAATAAATTAGGCTTAAGGCATTTAGAAAATCCCTAAAGATCACCATTTAATAGTGATCTTCTGAGATGAAGAGAATGAAGATTTCAGGTTTTACCTTCCCTTCCACTGCAAGTAAGCTGTATGACTAATTGCAAAAGAAACCAAAAGCAGGAAAGCAATTAGCCTAGTCTCTGAAAGACCTGATATTTGTGTATTTCCATAGATTGTGAGGTCACAAGGAAGACAACACAGTTTTTATGTTTAGTATTTACAGCAGTACAGCTTCCAGTATAAGAATAATGAGAATGGAATTCACATCTCCTAGTCATATTTTGTTAGCAATCTCTCTCCTCAATGTTGGAACAAAAAAAATGTGGGTAAAATAGAGATAATTATAACACTTGCACACCACCTGTCATTCAAACATGGAAAAACAGGCTTGCCAAGAATTAGCAACTTCCAAAGAAGTTGGCTTAGTCTGTTGTAGTAATTGACACAGCTATTTCAGGGATGTATTCTGATGCTCAGTTGGTTGCCAAGAGTTTTAATCTATGTAAATGATCCAATTAGGATACTTCACTTTGCAGTAAATTATGAGGGTCATCTGCCAAGCCTGCTGTAACTCCAAGGTGAGATCACGCACCATTGAGCTGCATCTGCAGTCTTACAGTACACGTGGTGTGATCCTGCCCAGATCTTTTCACTGTTGAATCACTCATTACGGGGCTTTCCCAGGACCTGAGACACCTTGACCAAATTCCCACATAGCAAGGACTCTGCTAAGCCCTGTCAGGACAGGTTCACAATTCACACTTGTGCTGAAAAGTCCTCCCTGCTCTGCTTTCCATGGGATTAAGCAGATTCTTGCTAATGAGCACACACAGCTCATGGGTTACCCACCCAAATTTTCCAAGCTCTCGGCCAGCTCCAACCCAAAAATGCCCTCAGCTTTATTTATATTCTTTACTGGACACTTACTAATCAAGCTGATGCATATTCCATGGTGTTAGCAGGACAGATCTAGGTGAACATCCCAGATAATCTTAGAGAGACACCGAGATGATAAGCAATGAAATCCATCCAGAAGGCCTGACTAAATACACCTCTGAGTCAATACGTCCTGGAACAGATCCCTGTGGTTTAAACAGTTCCTCAAAACATTCAGGCTCAATCTCACCACTGATGCAACTGCTTTGCAGTCAGGAGAGTTAAATCAGGAATGAACTTGCCATGTGACTGACGTGCTACATTTAAATACATGATGTTATTCTAAAACAATTTACTGTTGCCTTACAGACTTAGCTCTGAAACAAGGCAATGGGTGGCTTATGTCAGACTCAAAGTAGTTGGACTTCAAAGAAATTATTAAAATATTATTAAATCAGTAACCAAAGCACCACACATGATATAAAGCAGGAAATGTGCTGTTCTTGGGAAGGATGTGTACTCCTTTTTCTCCCAAAGAAAAAGAGAAAGGAGTTCAAGGAGTAAGAGGCACTATGCTAAACTAGAGTCTGATAATGCTCCTTAATAAAATGAGTGGAAGTCTTGCAACAGACCAAACCATACCAAACCAGCATGATTTATTTGCTCATTAATCCAAAAAAAAGATGGTATCCACACTATTGCTTCCCACCCCTCATTAATACACTGACAGCTAAAACAACACTAGCACAGAAGGCTCCCAAGCAGGCTCTCCTGTTTTTTAAAGATCCATCTTGGTGCAGATCTCATCTAAGCAGAGTTGAACAATGTCAGTGTTTAATTACATTGTTTAAGCAGCAGCTGAAAACCTGCTTCTAGTAAAATTTCTAAAGCCAAACTGGTACTCTAAACCTCCCCTGTAATAAACCAGTGATATGTGAAAAGAATTACAGCTGTCCTCTGCTGACAGCAACAGCAGATATTCCCAGTGTAGGTGCAATTCTATGAACAAAATTGTTTCAACTCGTACATCTTGTTGCGTTTGGAAGACTAATGATCTCCCTCCCTCAGCACAAAGTACAACTGTGCCAACCTGACTGCATCAACTCTCACACCATTTGGCTGGTAGAGTGCAATGACATTCCAAGTGAAGCTGTTCATCTGTAAAATCATGCTGCTGGGAAATCCAAAACAGAAGTGAAAACTATAACCCCAGGCCTTTTGCTGTGAATCTGTGTAGCAGGTCCAAATGGACCCCAGATACCACTATAGAATCATAAAAACTAAAATAGATAGGGTATTCTTTTATGTTTTAACTTTTTTAAAAGCCAAAAATGCCACAGAACTTTGGCAGCAGGAAAATTCCTGGCTGCAATAAGACAAATATGGAATATACACAGACTGAAGAGAGATTTCTGAAACTTTGTAAGTGGAATGAAACATTTATGAAAAATTGTATTTAAACTTTTCAAACAATGTAGCTAAAAATGCTTGACAAATAACTCTAATTCACTGCAATTTGTGTTTAGACAGCACACTACTTCCAATTCTTTTCTAATCAAAAAGCCATTTGTTTACAGTACATCATGTAGTATTTGTAGCCAGGTATCACAGGCAGACTCCGAAGTGCCTACTGCCTGATCTTTCTGCTCAAACATTGCCACTTCAATCCTGATTTGCACAGGGTTATCAAGCCATTTGGAGCTGTTCATGCATTCCTAGCAAAGCTTTATCCATTGCACTCTACAGGAAGACATCCACTAATCTTAAAAGGCATCAGATCCAGCTCTTAATGAACAGTCCTTATTCCTGACCTACAACCATCCCACATTTCCACTGTGGCCCATACCAGCATTTCCCACGAGCCAACTTCACTTGTTCTCACATTACTGAGCAAAACATTCTGATTTTGATTCTCTTCCCTCTTTTCCATACCATTCACTTCCACTGTCTCCAGAGACATCTTAGGAGATGCTGCATCACAAACTGCTCTTTCTAGACTGAGGCTTTGCCACTCACTCCTGCAGCCTCGTTTGCTCTCCCCAATTAAAATTTCCAAGAGTCTAAGAATCTCTCCTGACCTTTGGTCAGTGCAGCCCCTGGAGAAGCCTGACATTATAATCCTGACTATAGATTAGACAGGGATGAATAAGACACTTACTGTTTTACAAAGATTCATTATTGCCTCACTGGGAATATCAAGGTTATAGGTCCACTCAAAGCTCAGATGAGAGTCCAACAGATGACTGGTGTGTAATAAATGAAATAATGAAAAGTAGTAAGACAGCATTTCACTTTGGCTACTCTGTGCAGTCTTCACTCTCACCCTTTGCAGCATTTAGCAGGTCGCAAGGCATGTTGTCAGCAGCATCTTTTTCATCTTTCCACCCAACAGCCTTCAAGTACTAGTTCTTGCACTGATGAACTCCACAGTTAGATGATCCAGGGGGTGATCAGGGAAGCCTGGTTAGAAATGTCCCATTAGAAAGGAACAGGTACTATGTGAGATGCAGCTTTTCTTTTTCACTTCTTCAGGCACCAATGTATAAAATCTATATATTATAAAGGATTAATTTTAACTTCCCTAAGTAACAGCAGACTACCTTGTTTGGGTGAAAATGACTGCAAATACATTACTGGTTCTGATGATTCATTTTGGATTATGCTGATTTAGAAACTCAGACTAGAAGAGGTGCCCAGCAAATTTTAAAAAGTATCTGAGGTTTATCAGTAGTATCGATTAGACAGCTATCAAATTTCAGTGGGAAATATACTTTTTCATAGTAGAGTTAGATTTGATCTCAGATATTTTATTAAACCAAAGTCACATCATCATCCTACTGATTATCTGTATTCAAGTGATGTTGGAAGAATAAAACTAGAACGCATAAAAACTGCAAGTACTCAGTCATGCTTGTTTCTACTCCGAGGAAATCCAGGCTGCAAAAGCACTGGGGGTAAAACATTAATTAGCAAAGCCAGAGTTATCATCCTAATGATTTAAGACAACAGATCCTGCAGGCTAACACTGCAATGCCCCCATGAAAGAACTACGTTAATGGCCTAGAAAACAGTAGAATAGTTCAGTCTACAGGGGCATTAAGACTGGGGAAATGGAAGGTGCTGTCCCTCTGTACCAACTGTAAATATCATAGTCTAAAGAAATAAATTTCAAAAGGAAGTTGCTCTTCACATACCTCAATGCAGATACCAGAAATTTCCAGTACAAGTTTGTTAAAATGAAGTGAAAAAGACCAGGTACTGAGAATGGGCCTGGAAGCCTCATGACACTGCAAAACAAGCTGAGTATCTTGTAATTTTTAATGTATTTTTATCCTCCTATTAAAAGGAATCTCCTATCAATACATGTAGAAATACAGCAGTCATAGATGCAGCAACTTGTCCAAGAGGACACAGGAACTAAACCAATCCTGTCACTCTGTTATCTGCCTCTGAGACGTTTCTCTCCTCTCCACAGGGAACGTCTCCCAGCCATATTTTTCAAATTCCAGTTCAGGAACGTGGAATACAGCTCAGGCAGGAACAAAACCTTCCTGTGTTACGTTCTGGAGACCCAGGGAAAAGAGTCAGTGACTTCTCGGGGTTACCTGGAAGATGAGCACGCAGCTGCCCATGCAGAGATGGCTTTCTTCAACACAATCTTACCCAAGTGTGAGTCAAACCTGCGTTACAACATCACCTGGTACGTGTCCTCCAGCCCCTGTGTGACCTGTGCCGACCGGATAACCGAGACCCTCAAGAAGAACAAGAACCTGCGCCTGACCATCATGGTAGGGCGCCTCTTCATGTGGGAAGAGCCAGAAATGCAGGCTGCCCTGAAAAAAATGAAGTCAGCTGGCTGCAAGCTGAGGATTATGAAGCCTCAAGACTTTGAGTATGTCTGGCAGAACTTTGTGGAACAGGAAGAAGGAGAGGAAGCAAAGGCTTTCGTGCCATGGGAGGACATTCAAGAGAACTTCCAGTATTACGAGGAAAAGCTGGCTGAGATTTTGCACTGAAGCTCACGTGAGTGAGGATTTCCACTTGGTCACCTCCCTCCTTGTGTTAATATTACAGATTCTTTTCCCTTCAGGTTGTTGAAGGTGCCACCCAGAGCCAGTTCCAGTTACTCTTACTCTCACATGTACCTGGCTGGCTTTGCCTGTACAGGAATATTGGAAATCATCCTAGGCAGCTCCTTCCCTCTTCAAGGGCTGTAACCCCACCGGGGGCTCCGTCACAGCACACACCTGAGGGATTTAGAGTTGTTTTTTCTCTCCTCAGAGAATAAATCCAGGAATAAAGAATAAAAAGGTACCTTCTTGTTCCCCACATGCACGATACTCAGGACACAAGTGGAAACAGCACGAGGAATGTAGAGTAAAGGGGACCTCCCCAATCCCCAAACTCTAGCCCTCTGGAAGACAAAATAAAACAAATAACCAACTGCTGAAGGAAATCACAGTTATCATTCCAGAATTCCCTTCTTTTTTTCTTAAGGGGTACTAAAAAGTCACCTATTTAAGCCATAAAACATGAAAGCATTTGAAGCTTCTGACATGTCTTTCTCCCTCCTTCCCCAGGACCAATTCAGAAAACATCTATGAAGATGCATCTGTCTTGGACACCTGGGACACTCATGCTTTCCAAAGCTTTGATCCCAGCTTGGAGTACCAACTTCTGGAAGACCAGGCCCTCGTGGACTACAAATATATATAAAACACGTATCTTTGGTGTTTGGGATTTTTTTTGTTTACTTTGTTCCCCTCTTACCCTAAGCTAATAACCCACACTGCCTCTGCTGATAGGGGAAAAAAGGAAAACCTGGGTGGTTAAAACCTTGAATGAAAGGGGTGGCAGCAGCTACAGAAGGGCTGTAGGCATCTGGAACTGCTTTACCAGAGATCTTAGAACAAAGCTGCCAATTAGATAAATACATTTATAAAGTACATACTTCATAAATGTTAAAAAGAGAGGAACTGAAGACCAAAAAAACAAGTTTTCTTCCCCATCCTCCTCAATAATCAGAGCTGTGATTTAAATTAGGGCTAATTGGGCTATCCTGAGCTGTGCTGGAGCCCCAAGTACTTCATTTCAAATGCATCAAATACCTTCTCCCCTTGTTCAATGATGTTTGTGATATAAAACTGGGAACAGCAAAGTAAAATAAAATTGGAAGTCACTGCAAAAGCTACAGCACTGTTTATTCCTTCTTCTCTATTTGCAAGAGATCCTAAATTTAATCTGACAAGTGAGACATCCTGGGACAGCCACGTATGAAATATTTCATAGCTGAAGTGCAGCATGATGAGAAGGGAGAATTACTTTATGCCAAAAAAATTTGAAGAATTCACAAGAGTGGGAGGCAGAGAGAGAGAATATGGTCAGATCACTTTAGAAAACAAGGCACAGACCAACTAAGGGTCAGAGCATGCTCACCAGCTAAGAAACGGAGCCAGGGAAGGTTCTTTGTTCTAATAAAACCTTGATGTTTGTTCCTCCTGCACAGTCACAAGCTGGGATGGTGCTGGACACACAGACCTGCTGACCACACCCATCTCTTACATGAGTCAACTGGCTAAATTCACTAAACTGGTACAAATTTTCAAGGCAGAAAAAACCAGCAGCAATGGGAACACCTTTAATGAGCCCTTGTAGATTTAATGTCTTTGCCACTGGATGCAAAAACCAAACAGAAATAAGTGTAAGGACTAAATCAATTAACAGCCTTGATGTCCACTCTTGATCAGCTCAATAATCCAAGCTCCTAGTTGTCTTGCAAAGTTTATTTTTTTTCCAGTTGTGTGTTTATATACAGCAAATATCCACCAAAAACAAGCTTATAAAGGATGGTCAACAAACAATTAATGACTGGTAATGATACCAAGCTCTTAAGGACACAAAGAGGATTTCCAGATCTGCATCAGCAAAGAAACCACAAAGACAGATTAACCCACAGTGCTAAGAACAGAAAACACTCCACCCATTCAGCTCACAGTAAAAACCAATCAGGAGCCCTATGTTATACCAAAAACTTCACAACTGTTATGTCTCATCTTTTAGGTTTATTCAAGGTATCTGGCATTTTTCCGGGTGTTTGTTTTTATGGGAGGTTGGGAAAAAGCAAACAGAAAGGAAATACAAAGTATACAAACAGTTACGCAGCACTGGAATCAAACTTTCAAAGGTTGTTTACCAACTACCTGGTAAATTGAAGGTGTTACTGATTTGTTTTTCCTATTAGTGACAAGAAACACCAACCTACATGGAACAGCTAAACAATGAAACAGAAACACGAAAAACAAAACCTTACACTCCAGACTGTAACTTTTTACAACACATCAGCCATTCCCAGGAGTGGATTCTCAGCAAACAGAATTCTGCCAACTGTATGAATTAATAGGGTATAAAAGGCACCCAACAAGCTGCCTTTACACACCCCCAGCACTTCTCTTTGGAACACAACCTCCCCCTGGAACACAGTCCCAACATACACAGATATGTTTTTCAGAAGGACCATGCTCTAGCCTGACAGCAGAATACTGAAGAGCTTATGCAGGGTTGACAGCATGATTCTTAGCAAGTACAATCACGTAACAAAAAAATACACAGTATTTGTGGCCAAAAACCAGAAATAAAAATTTTAGTCCTGTAACTAAGAGAGTAAGTGAACTGTATGCCAGCCATGAACACTGCAAAACTAAAAAAAAAACCAAAAAACAACTGACAGGGCTCCACAGCTCATCAACAACCCTAACTACAAACCAACACGCATCTCAGCAACAGGGAGCTCCAATTTCATTCTGTCCACGAGCTGCAAGCTCTAAGGAGCAGCTCTAGCTCAGGCAAGTGCTTTATGGAGGACCAGTGACATCTGGTGGCTTCCTGGGACAGTCTGGGCACTCCCAGTGGGTTACAACACTCCTGCCTTCTTCACAGTCTCCTTGATCACCACATTCCAAATTAGCTGCTCTGGAGCTTTTTTTTTTTCGTGGTTGTTGTTAAAAGCCACTGCCAACACAGGGTGAGCCACGCTCAGACGAAGGATGTGCTCAGCATGCAGTTTCCCCCCCTCATCAGTTAACAGGTTTCCACTCCTGAAAGCAAGGGAAATGGGGCTCTGCTCACAGGGTGTAAACTGTGATCTTTATATCTGTGTCTTCAAATACTTCCTCAAGTATTCCTGAAACTTTATCCCACTCCAGGCGGTCAAGTCCACATCCAATCCTGGAAAGCAAGACATCAAAGTAACAGTCTCTTTTAGAGCATGTTATAAACACCTAGCCCTTCAAGCAGCTACAGTTTTCTGTGGCACTAACTCAGCTCACCATGAATCAACATAATGCTGTTAAAATAAGGAAACAACCAAGCCTGTGTGTTTTGCTACGATTTAAACGCACTGGAAAATGCAAATTTTATTTGCACAAATGAACAGAGTTGATTAGAAGTGGATACTGGAACTCTTCCTTCACAGCAGGAGACTATCTCTCAAACATCCTTCTACGCAAGAAACACTGAAGTATTTACATGGCAGTAACTAATTTTCTTACTTGGGCATGGAAATGTCAGTAACTCCATTGTTCAGGCAATGAGCTTTCATGGCTTCTAAACTCTTCCGCATGTTCTCGTAGGTCGGTTTGTGAGACACTTTCTGCTTCGTGATCTTAAGTACAAATGTGACAGGTCAGTTCTGCCTTGGACACAATCACTACTAGCTATTTTCTTTTCTAAAAAACTCTGAAACTCCACACTCAGACTTGCTACTAGGAAGAGAAAAAGAACAGTTTCACAGCTTAAAATAGCGTAACTTAGCAGCTAGTTCTGTCAATTTAAATTTGAATATACATACACAGAGAGCCTGGATTCTCTTTGACTATTGAGATTTGAATGGGCATAGAATCATATCACAGAATGGTTTGGGTTGGAGGGACCTTAAAGATCATTCAGTCCCAACCCCCCTGCATGGGCAGGGACACCTCCCACCAGCCCAGGCTGCTCCAAGCCCCATCCAACCTGCCCTTCAACACTGCCAGGGATGGGGCAGCCACAGCTTCCCTGGGCAATCTGGGCCAGGGTCTCACTACCCTCACAATAAAGTATTTCTTTCTAATGTCCAACCTAAAACTCCCCTCTTTGTTTTAATCCGTCACCTCCCACGAGAAGCCATTGGTCAAAGCCCCTCCCCAGCTTTCCTGGAGCCCCTTCAGGCACTGGAAGCTGCTCTGAGGTCTCCCTGGAGCCTTCTCTTCTCCAGGCTGAACACCCCAACTCTCTCAGCCTGTCACATCTATCTCACACCATCTATTTAGAAGAAACTCAAAAAATCCCACAACTAAAGCTTTCATCATCACATCTAACAGAGTGAAGTGCCTGAGTAATGTCCTGCTCTTACCAGGTAATAAATGTATCGGTCCTCTCTTTGGAGAACTGCCACCTCCCCAGTCTTTTTTTCTGAAGTGAAGAAATGAAGAAGGTCCTTTAACAACAGTTACACCCCACTACCCAATCCCTACACCCCAAGTAGCCTGGAAACCCTTACTGCTGGAAATCAAAGGTTTTCAGCTCCTGCATGTCCACCCCACGTGTTATCACTCACGTTGATCCAACAGCTCTTGAACGCCTCCGAACTTTTTCTTAAAAAGCACAGCAATGCCTGCCCCCATGCGACAGTCCTCGCTGATGCAATGAGCCAAGGCATCCGTCTGGGGGCATGAGAAAAGGTCCCCCTTGACACACTTGATCTGGAAAGCAACACAAACGGAAGGGTAAACAAAAACAAGCTAAGAGTGCAGACTCAAGAGAGCAGGATACTCCGTAAGAGGGAACCAGACAAGCCCCCACAGTAAAGAGTATAAGTTGCAGTTCACGTGTAAATGCGTTGGCATGAATGAGAAACCCAGCACACAGATAACTACCTTTTCTACAAGATCAGTTACAAGTATCACATGCCAGCTTAGCAGTTAATTTATACAGAATCAATGCTTAAAAAGGATGATTCCGGTAACAGAGAGTACAGCTGGATTAGCAAACACCTTCAGCACACAATCAGTGTGTCAGTGCTGGATAACCCCAGACACTTTGTTAAGTAGATAAGCATTGTGCTGTTGTACAGTATCTGCAACACTAACATAAGCAAAAAAGGACAAGGGATTTAGCAATATCAGCCACTTTCCTCCCAAAAGCTACATGGTACAGCCAGCTGCCACGCTAGAGGGGGGCAGAAGGCCTCTTTAGATACACATCCCAGCAGCAGCCCACGTAACACATTTGCTACGCACTCTCTCCTCCTGATCCTTGGAGAAGTGGGTGGCCATGGTAACGTGGGCTACGTTGAAGAGTCCTGCAGCTGGAAAGATGACAGAGAGAAAAACAAGAGTTATTAGGAACGCCAAAAGTAGGCAAATAAGCTGAGGGGCCAGAAGGTGCAAGGCTAAATCTGCTTTATCTACGGGACAGCTGGGACAACCGAGACACCCCCTGAAAAAGAGCCGGGGGGGAGGCCTGTACCCCTGAGCGGTGCGAGCCTTCCAGCTGCAAGTCCTGCAGCTGGAAAGATGACAGAGAGAAAAACAAGAGTTATTAGGAACGCCAAAAGTAGGCAAATAAGCTGAGGGGCCAGAAGGTGCAAGGCTAAATCTGCTTTATCTACGGGACAGCTGGGACAACCGAGACACCCCCTGAAAAAGAGCCGGGGGGGAGGCCTGTACCCCTGAGCGGTGCGAGCCTTCCAGCTGCAGCCCCCCCGCCCGGGAGGGCCCAGGAGGCCCCGGCTCACCACAGAACCAGCACCCACAGGCTTCAACCCTCCTCCCCGTCACCCCCGCCCCTGCAGGAACCCGCTCAGCAGGGCACACC
>NW_009970727.1:505544-543494 GCF_000747805.2 Chaetura pelagica | reverse complement strand
CCCCCACCCCGGAGCTGCCGGGCGTTGCCTCCCCCGCCTGGGCCCGCGGAGAGAACCTGCAGGTCTGAGGCTTCGCAGTAAAACACGAACGTCCCTGGGTGAACTCCCTGAGTTAGGGTGTTTGATGAGGTAGCTGCATCTGGGCGGCACATGTTCCGTTCTGCCTAACAGCGGGAGATGAGGCTGTGGCCTGTCCCTGTGTGTGGCTCTGTGTGGGGTGTCCCCAGCTCGGGGATGTCCTTGGGGAACATCAGTCAGGCCGGGAGATCGGCAGGGGCTGCCCCGGAAACCTCGGCCGGTTTGGTAACGTCACTTCAGGGTGTGTTTAAAAACGATGCTTTCCGAGTTAGCCCAGGTCTTAGCACAGTTTTATCACGCTGGTTTGTTCTTAGCGGAGCTTGTTTGCTGAGGGAGCTGTTGTTGCTGCAGCTTCTATAGCTTGTATGTAAATGTGTATGTATGTATATGTGAATATAAGCAGGCAGGGCTGGAACACAAAGTCATTTTCATGCAGCCAAGGACCTAGTGAAGAGGAGCCCGGTGGTGAGATCAGCTGTGGGAGGAGCCCACCATGAAGCAGATCATTGATCTATAACATTTCACTTTGATGCAGTGAGGCTGGTGCTGTGTTTTAATGAGGGGAATGAAACAATCCCTTGGAGGGCTATGATCCAGCTTGTGTAAAATCTGTTTGTACCTTTACCTATCCACAGCTGGTGCAGAGAGTTAGGGTTACAGTGCTGCTAATATTTTAAGTGAACAAGACAGGAGCTTGGTCTAGGGTGTGTGAGAAGAAGTAGTCCCAAGTAGAGGTGTGCCTGGGTTTGATTATTGGTGGTGGTGTTAAGGAAACCAGAGAACTTTTGGCAAGGGCAGTTTCCTGGCATCCTGTGCTTGCTTTTGGAATACTTCCCTGGAGAATGAAATGTGGGAGCTGTTTTCTGACAGGCCCACAGGCATTTAGGGCAGAAATTCAGTACACAGTGCAAAATTGAGATGAGAACCTTGGTAGGCAGCTTCATCTTCAGAAAGAATATTCTTCTCTTATTCTGTCAGGCTGTGAAAAGCTGTTACTAAATGGGCCAAGGATAGAGTTAAAATTGCAGTAAATTGTAGTGCCTTTCAGTACTGTGACTGAGGTGATGATCTCCTGGACTAGTGTCATTACATCCTTATTCTGAACAAAAGATCTGATGGGGACTGAGAAGGTTCTTACATTATTATGGCTGAGTATTATGCCTCCTGTAACGAGCACAGCTCTGGTCCATCATGATATGTACTGGTTAATCAGTTATTTTGGTAGGTAAAGGGACATTCGGTGTTAGTGTGCAAGAAAACAAAATGTAAAATCATCATGGGTTGTTCTTAGGGCACAGTGAGGAGTCAGTTGATGAAAAGATGAAGTGTTCTTCAGATAAATGCAAGACACTGAAGTACAAAGGATGTTTTAAAGCTAAAGAGCAGGAATTCTGAGAGGTGTCATTAGAGTAGTAACCACAGCAACTGAGGCAGTTGAAGTTGAGACCCAATTTTGTATGCATGCCTTTGAAAACTGAAGGGGCATTTTTTCTTTGTTCCTTTAGACTTGAGGGTTGAAGTTCTAGGCTCCTTTTTCACTAATGTAGCAGGTACTTGTCCAGTAATAGCATAAATCAAATACCTGATTCAAAGTAACAGTAATAACTTTTGTCACTGACAGGTGAGGGGGAAGGGAGCAATGGAACTGAGTGTTTTATTTAAACAGTGTGTTCTTCATATGTGTAGGCAAGGGTCCAAGAAATGAGAGGCAGTAAAAGGATGGAAGCAGTGAGAAGTCTGCTGGCTATTTTCAAAAATATGAAGGTAGGAAGAGAAGAAAGAGGTATGATGAGGGAGTGCTGAGTAGTTGGGGAAGGAGGGAGAGTTTCACTTGTCTGTTGAATTGTTGAAATGTAGTTTGGTTTTACAGCTAAACTTTGTATTTTGTGAGGGTTTTTAGCTGTAACACCCCTCTCCTCCACCCGTGTGCAGTGTAGGCAACTGTCTGTAGCCCAGAATATACAGACTTGAGGGATAAAACAGGAAGACGTCAGGTTCATAGCTGCTGTTGGTTCACTGAAGATAATTATGGGATTGAGATGCTTTTTGCTTCTCAGTCCAGTTATGTGCTCTTGAAATTGCAATTCTAGTTTAGTTACTCAATGAAAGTAAGGTGACAGTATCAAAGAGGTAGGTCCTTGATTAAGCAGCAGCTCTTTGTGATTCTGACCACAGTGTGAGCAGAGGGTTTACTTTTCAGCTACTGTTAGATAATACTCATCTTCAAACCTTGGGACAATAATCACATGCTTTTTTAACTTGTCTTGCCAGATCCACAGCCTGAGGTGTGTCTTTTCTGTGCTGGAGCTGAAGCACTATGGAGCAGTACACAGCAAACAGTAACAGCTCCACGGAGCAGATCGTGGTGCAGGCTGGGCAGATTCAGCAGCAGGTATGGAAAGTGGCAACGGGTGAGCTGGTCTTGCCACTGCTGAGTTACAAATGTTTGTGCTTCTCAGAGTCACAGAACCAGCAAGGTGCTTCATTATACTGTCAGGATATGTGTTTACCAGACTTCTGTCACCTCATCAGTGATCTGACTTGAAGTCAGAGTAAATGTGTGTGTTTTTTAAAAAAACAAATGACTTATAAAATTAAATTGCTAACATTTCCAAATCTCAATGTAATAGGGAGTTTGCAAAATGTTAGTGACATGAGGGAGAGTCACAAATCCTGTCTGAAAGTGGAGGAAACAAAATATTAATAACAAGTCAGTTGTCCACAAGGAACAATGTAGATTCCTCCCAAAATTGAAATAGGTTTTGTTAAAGCCCACAGAGGCTTCCTCCAGCTTTTTCAAAATTAATATTTAATATCTTTTGGTTTAAAGCTCCAGGTGGATCAAAACACAGTGCAGGAATTGCAACAAAACATGTGGCTTTGGGTGAATTCATCCATTCCAGAAAGAAGTTTCCAGTTCATGTTAAAATATGCAGCTGAGAAGGGCGGGGGGGGGTGTGTGTTTAAGGGCTTATAGATTTTACTGGTGTTCAGCCTCAGCCATTCAGAAGCAGGAATACATTGTCAGATGAGCTGTGCTGGTCCTGATGTTTAGTGCATCTTAGGTTTGTTTAGTTCAAGGCAAGAGGAGTTTCTTAGTTTGTCATGCAAATGGATGATTCACTGGATGATGTTTTCAGTGAGACAGAATCATAAGATGGTGAAGGTTGGAAGGAACCTTGCAGATCATCGGGTTCCAACCTCCCTGCTATGAGCAGGGACACCTCCCACCAGCCCAGGCTGCACAAGCCTCATCCAACCTGGCCTTGAACACCTCCAGGGATGGGGCAGCCACAGCTTCCCTGGGCAACCTGTTCCAGCCCCTTACTGTCCTCATGGTGAAGAATTTCTTCTGATCTCTAACCTAAATCTCCACTCTTAAAGTTTAAAACTATTCCTTATCCTATCTCTGGCCTCTCTGGTGAAAAGTCCCTCCCCAGCTTTCCTGGAGCCCCTTCAGGCACTAGAAGCTGCTCTAAGGTCTCCCTGGAGATTTACTTTGCTTTGTCATCAGCCTGTTGGAGTGTTTGATAGTGGGAACCAGCTTCTTCCATTGAGTTTAGCTGAAGTTGACTTTTTCAGCCAGAACAAGGTTGTACTTGAGGTTAAAAAGTTACATGTAAAGAACTATAACAAATACCTTTTTCCAGTTTCATTTTTAGTATGTGTTCTTAAAGCCTGCATTGTATTTGACATGAAATGTTTTTCCAAAAGTGGTTTTTTTCACAGGCCTTTCATAGTACAGCTTTAGGAGAGAGATGTCCTTCATCTCCCAAATGCTAACACAGTTAACACAGATTATTTTGGTACTCTTACTAAAGAGGCTAAAGATAGAAAAGGCTTTTAGATTTATCTGCTCTTGCAACCTCTCAAGATTGTCCTTCAAGGTCAGTCGTAGGAAGACACAGATGCAGGGGTGACACAGATGAAGTTTAGGCTGTAGTCATCTCTGCAGAAAGGAATTTATGGCCTTTATTTCAGCTAAAAGTCTGACAATAATCTGGAACCCCTTTACAGTAAGAAACCCTGGGCAGTGAAAGGAAACACTAAGCAGAAAGGCAGCAGGCTAAAACACTCAAGCTGAGATTTAAAATTGTGTAAGATAATCTCTCATGTTCTTTGGAAGTGGTTTTGGTTTGGGATATTGAAGCCTCGTGGTACCACTCCCAGTTGTGTTGGTGTTCCTTTCCTAGGTTTGCTAACTGTATTCACATTCCTTTTGTTCCAAGAGCAGTGTGTATGAATTTTAAATTCACCCTCTTCCAGCAAAGTGTCATTGTCTCTTGTCAGAGCTGTGCATTCCCATGTTTCAAGCTATTCCTGTTCCTATTCCCAGCAGCAGGGTGGTGTCACTGCTGTGCAGCTGCAGACTGAGGCCCAGGTGGCATCCGCCTCAGGCCAGCAAGTCCAGACCCTCCAGGTAGTGGTGATCTCTCTAATTGTGTTTGTGAGCACTGCATGACTCTCACCATTGCCACATATCTAATGCTGTGTTTTTTCCAGGGTTTGAAATAGGAAGAGGAGAGTTTTTTTAGAATTAGTACCTCTGCTTTAGGTTGGATTTTGGGTTTTCCATGGAGACCATTGGATTATAACTTTTCATTGGATCTCAGGCACAGGCCAGAAATCCTTATTCATTCATGAGTTCCTGCTGCTGTAATTCTGAAAGCAAATAGTGGTTGAAATGGCATTTGAAAGGAAAAAAAAATTGACCAAGATGAGAAAGTAACAGTCAAGAGATACAATCCAAAGATTTCCTGTAGTTTCAAGGAGACAGATTTCTGACATCACCTGTGTGTACTTTTGTGTCTTCACTACATGAAAGGAAGGGAGCTGGTGAGTGACCCATGAGCTTGAAGAACAAAATCTGATTCAAAAGGGCACCTGGGGACAGTACTGGCCTCCCTGGGACCGAGAGATCCAATTTCTTATTTCCATGTGAATAACACAGGGAAACCCAGGAGGTCTGTGTCCTAGTAGTAAAAGCATCACAAATTGGAAAGAAGTGCAAGGTTGTTTCAAACCCTGATTTGTTTCAATGCAGAGTATTTTCTGTCTTGCAAATTTCATTTCATTAGCTCACACAGGATGTTTTTAATGGTGTAAATAAACTCTGGGAAGCTGTAGCAGTTCAGTCGTGCATTGTTCACTCAGTATTTTGGTTTTGTTTGGTTTTTAAGTCTTCAGAGAAGGAGAGTTCCTAAAGGCTAGAATAGTCTTGCCAGGTGTAACGTTGAACACAGCATTTTTTATGTTCAGAGTTAAAATATGAAAAGCTGGCTGACTTTAATTTCTTGGGTCACTGTGGCCACCTGGTCATTGTTATTTGCCTCACACTCCCCTTATATATATATTTATTTTATTTTTATTTGTTTTTTCTTGCTCTAATATATTAACAAGAATCCTGGAACGTATCGTGTTTCTTTCTGCTTATTGGATATTGTTCTGCTGACTGTGCTTCTCTGTGGCTGACACGAGCATGCTTATCTCTCTGTTGCAACTCAAAACAAGTGCTACTGCTGTTTGTTAGGGACTTGTGTGCAATAGTGACACGGTTGAGGATCAGACCATGGGGTCTGAGGGGACTTGTGAATCATAGAATCAGAATAATGAGGGTCACAATGCTCTGTGGAGAGTGTTGATCATTGAGGTACAACTGCAATTTCTTCTGTGGATGTCTTAGCATGTAATTCACTAAGGTATTTGAACCTGAGAAGCTGCTTTTAGGTGGTTCAATATGTGCTGAAAATGTGTATTAGTGCTTAGCCTGTTATTCTGCAGTGGTGTAAGAGGGACACTTGCTATTGCATATTCTCCAAATTTACAGAAAAGCCAAGAACTCAGTGACTTTTGATCATGTTGTATTGCTCTTGTTTCTGATCAACTCGGAGCGAGGTGAAGAGTGGTTGCCTGGCTCCTGAGACTCATTGCACGTTTAAGAAGTAGGGGGATGTTCTTTTCAAAGATACATTTTAGGGAGTTCAGGGAAGTAGTGGTTAAGGATGTTTAAACAAGTTTTCCCCTTGCTTTTCTTTACACTGGCATTTTGCCTGCTGATGACAGACATGCCTGGTCCAAGAGTCCAGAGGCTCTTATGCCATTTTTATAAATCCTCTATAGCTGCTGCTTATTTTTTAATCTTTTTTTTTTTTTTCTTTTCCTCACTGAACTACATTTTGTGTTGTTACAATTACCATTTCACTTAACCATTAGAAGATGCTCCAAGGACATTGCATGCTAAATATCAGTTAGGAAAAGGAAATGTTCTAAGCATGTCATAGGAGAGAGTAGAAGCTACCTCAGAATCTCTCCCTCAGTCACAATAGCTTATTTAGAGCTTTCTTATTAGGAACCCCAATTAAAGATTAGTAATAGGGATATGAATGTTGAGGTTTCTTTTATTAGACTTTGCTCTTGGGCTGTGCATGAAGATTGTTACTGTTCCTGAAAAATGTACCCATGCTTTTCATGCTTTATTGCAATTAGACTTGGAAGTTTGGGTTAGACTGCAGTTGTTAAATCCAGTAGCACATCCTGGGAAAAGTTTCAGAAACTAAAGGTGTTTGATGCTGGTTATGAACCCAGCTTAGTGACTAGCTCAGTTTCTCTGGTCACTGCATTAAAATAGGTAAGGACTTAGCCTCATGTGGGAGCCACTCCAGCTTCTGGTTTCAGGCCATCAGAGTTTTTCATTGTTTTGTTTGTTTTTTCTCCTGTTTCCCAGGTCCAGGGTCAACCACTGATGGTGCAAGTGAGCGGAGGTCAACTGATCACATCCACTGGGCAGCCCATCATGGTGCAGGCTGTGCCTGGGGGTCAGGGCCAGACAATCATGCAAGTCCCAGTTTCTGGAACACAGGGTCTGCAGCAGGTGAGATAACATTAATTTTATTTCAGCTTAATTGCAGGTAATGAACTGTGATGTTCTTGCCCTGTCACATAGTATATTTGCCTCAGCACTCTCAAAATGAACTGGGCAGAGGTGGTTGTTCTCCTGCTGTGGATCTGGCAGTGAGCTGTGTGTTAAGAATGGAATGAAAAATCTTTGTGTATTTGATTTTTCTATTTTATGGGATGGTGGAAACCTTTTAAATAAAGTCCTTTAAAATACAGCTAGAGTTGGTTTGGGTTTTTCCTACTTCTATTTTAACAGGCCCTTGCAGTGTGGTTGGTGATCTGGTGTCTACTCAAGTTATGGATCAGAAAGAGGTTTTATTTTTTTTTAAGAAAGCTTCTTTAAAATAACTTGTATTATTGAGTTCATCTAATATGTAATGGCTGGAAGTGAATTTATACATTTTTACTGCACAGAAGATAATACTGTAGAAGACACAGAACATGGACTTTATTAGAAGAAATTATTTTGAAATACTTGTTTAAAAGACAGTTTTAAAGTTTGAATAGGTGCTCTAAGTGTGTTCCTTAAAAGCAGAGGAAGCAACTGTGACAGTGGCATAATGGAGGTGTTCCAATGATGTGAGAATGGGATTTAAGACTGAAGTTCAGCACAGGAAGGCACATGATGTCCTGGCATTTTTTGAGTGGTTTATTTAGTGTTTATTTAAAATATATTTTGTTGAAAGATAATATATTTTGTGCTAGGTTCTTTGCAGTCTGGGTGTTGGAGGAAAATCCACAAAATGCATATTCCAGTTCCTCTTTTTTTTAATTTAAGAAGTTTTCCACATTGGTGGAAATACTTCCTTGCAAAGCTGAAGACACCTTTGAAGTATATCCAGGAGCACTTCTGTTTGCTAGCTAATGAACACTCTACAGATACCTTAAATCTTGCTCCTTTTTTTTTTGTTCACCGGAGTACAATTCTTCCTATATAATTGATTTTGGCTGTTTTATTGTGTAAGCAGTGGAGAACTTCTAGGGCATGATGACACTAGCATGTTGTGTTTCCTCTGTTCTGAATGGTTGTGACTGCTGCGTCACAATGGAAACTCTTCCTTTTAAAGTGGAAAAAGAGAAGAAGCAGTGCTTTCATTTTCTTTGCAACAGTGTCTCATCCTCAGAGATGATTTGGTAATGCTGAGGCCAAGGAGGGAGAAATAAGAGGCATAGTTAATGTTCCTTTCTGACTCTTTCTTCCACAGATTCAGTTGGTCCAGCCAGGTCAGATTCAGATTCAAGGTGGGCAGGCTGTGCAGGTACAGGGGCAGCAGGGCCAGACCCAGCAGATCATTATACAGCAGCCACAGACTGCAGTTACTGCTGGCCAGACACAGGTAACTGCACCAGCATGAAAGGGTTTTCTGGAGAGAAATAGGAAGAGAAATTTGGCAAATGACTTAAGGTGTGGTTAAGTAAAAAAAAAAGGGAAAAGAAAAAAAAAAGAATTATTAATATTGAGGAGAACTTGAGAATAAATTTTGTATTTTTGTAGTGTTTTCATACATAACTCTGGGGCAGAATAAACAGATTGCATGTTTTTATCCATTGTGTTTTTGTATTTTATTGGTTCATGGTTGTTTTTTGTCTGTTTGTTGAAATCTGAAAACGTGAAGCATTGCTAACTTCATACTTATGCCATTCTGTGAAGTAGTCTAGTCACACCAGGGTTTTCTGCTGATTCTTTTGATTAGGACCAAAATTAAATTTCTGAGCAGATTAGTTCTTTCTTTAACATGTTTGTCATGAGGCAGGAAACCTAGAACTTGTTTCTTTCAAAATTATTTATGAGACTGTTAGAAAAAGTATGTTTTATGTGTTTTAGGTGTTTTATCTACAGTTCAGTCAGTTTGTGCTCCATCCTATTTCTTGATGTAAATAAAGCAAAAGAAATAGATGTGTAAAACACCTTAAGCACCATGTGTCAATTTAGGAATTGTAACATTTGAAAAATCAGCAATTTGTAAAGTTACTGTGTTCTTTGTTTTGTTTAGACCCAGCAACAAATAGCAGTGCAAGGACAACAGGTAGCACAAGCAGCTGAAGGCCAGACCATAGTCTATCAGCCAGTTAATGCTGATGGAACCATTCTCCAACAAGGTATGAGCTTTGGTGTGAAAAAAGTCAGGACTTGTCAAGATCACTTTGATAGGTTTTATTGCCTTGTGATTATTATCAAAGCAAACACTGAGCTGCAGTTCTGCTAGTGCTGTGGTGGGGTTTGTTGGCACAGTGAAGGGAAATGATGGTAGTCTTGGTACACAGGAGTCCAGTGTGATATTCTGCTCCCAGAAAAGTACAAAATGGCTTTTTTTTCCCCTCGGTGAGGGCTACTAGAATAGAAACACTTAAGTTTGCTTTTACACCTTGGTGTAGATGATCTCTGACACTGGGATTACTGTGCAGGTACAAATGCAAAAATAGGAAGTAGGAGAACAAGGTGATGGAATTGAGTTAATAACTTGCAAGGCTTTCTAAATCTTCTTGCATGCTATGGAAGGATGAATGAGTGAAAACCAGAAGTGGGACTAATGGTGTTCCCTTCTTTTTGTGTGCGTGTTTTTGGTTTTTTTTTGGTTTTTTTTTCTTTTGTATTTTATTTTCTTAAAGTTACAGTCCCTGTTACAGGCATGATCACCATCCCAGCAGCCAGTTTGGCTGGAGCACAAATTGTCCAAACAGGAGCCAATACCAACACAACCAGTAGTGGACAAGGGACTGTGACAGTGACACTGCCAGTTGCTGGAAATGTTGTCAATTCAGGTGGAATGGTTATGGTATGTATTTCACTCTCCAGTGGTGTTTTTAAGGGTTGAGGTTTAAGATGTCTGTACACAAACTGTTGCCTGAGATTCACATTGCTTTACTATGTTCTCAGTAGCTACTATCACTTTAAAGTTTATTTAATATTTTGATAAACTTATGGATTTAGTGGCCTGTGCCCTATTGCAGTATGTGTATTCTGTACTTGCTTTCTCCCAGAGCAGATTATTGAGTTCAGAAATCTAGAAGCTGAAATTCAGAATAAGCTGTTAACTAATCAATAGAGGTTTAAAAAGTTTGAGTGACCTATTGCTGTTCTTGAGGATCCCTTACTTTTTTTCTTACTCATAAGAAGGCTTTTCTGCCGGTTCTTACTTCTTTGTAATGTGATGCCTTTTAATTTACATGTTATGCTTCATCCCCACTAGATGTCAGTAGCTGTACAGGTAATATTTGCTTAAGAACTGCTCTGAAATTATCATATAAATTAGTGATAACCAAAAAGAAAGGGAAGCAGTGGGCATGTCCTGTCTGCCTAATTGTATGACAAGCAGTAACATGGTCACAGAATTGTATATGGTAGTGACATTTTACCATTATCAGGAAAAAAAAAGCATGACTGTTAAGTAATTGATTTTTCTAAATTTGTTCTGCATTTTGAGAACAACTTCATTACTCCTTTCAATTTAATAGATGCATTATCTGAACAAAAACCAAACAACTTTCCACTTTGACGTTCTTTTTAAAATTACTTTCTTATATTCACTTGTGTCCTGAGCTGCAAGAACTTAAAACATATTCTCTGCACAGATGGTACCAGGAGCTGGATCAGTACCAGCTATCCAGAGAATACCTTTGCCTGGAGCAGAAATGCTGGAAGAAGAGCCCCTGTATGTAAATGCCAAGCAATATCATCGGATCCTGAAGAGGAGGCAGGCACGGGCTAAGCTGGAAGCAGAGGGAAAAATTCCCAAAGAAAGAAGGGTGAGCATATAACTCGGGTCTAATACTGGGTTGAGAAACATACAGAAAACTACCCGTGGTAGAAAATGTGGGCTGAGATCTTAAATGAGTTAATCATTGTGGGGGCTTCTGGAGGTTTTTTGTTAATAGCTACTTGGGAGTAATTTTTAAGTCCTTTAATGATTTAATTGTTGAATCTGTATCTAGCTGTGTTGCAAATGGGCATTTACTGTTAACACTTCAGAGAAGGGAGATGGGTGGGGACTGGGTGGGCTTTCCTAGCAGTCAGGAATTTCCCTTACTGAAAGTATTGAGTTAGGAACAGTGACATGACCTCCCTCATGTTGTTGCAGAAATACTTGCATGAGTCGCGGCACCGTCACGCCATGGCCAGGAAGAGGGGAGAAGGTGGACGTTTCTTCTCACCAAAGGAAAAAGACAGCCCTCATATGCAGGCAAGTAGAATTTTGTCTGGTCTTTGAACAGCTACAACTTTCAGTTCTTCAGAATATCCTGGAGAGGTGTCTTTGTACTGTTTGGCTTGTTCTTTTCGGTCTAGGCTGCTGACCTTTGTCCTCCCTGCCTTTGAATTTATGTTTCAGGCATTGTAAAGAAACCTTTTGTCTTACTTTGTGTAGAGAGTAAGTGTCTGTTTGCCTTGAGTAATTAAATTCTAGCATTATTGTTATGTGTTCCCTTTGTTTTACAGAGAATACTTGTATTTGTTTGCCTTAAGAAATAGTCCTTGCAGCCTTGCTGGTTGCATATCAGAAGTATTTTTTAGAACATAAAGGCAGAGACACCTTCTCTTACATCTGACACAAAATCAGAAATTAGACTGTCTGCTTCTTAGCTGCATATTGATCTACATAAGAAGTGCAGGAAAGATTTTCAAAGGGACACAGTAGAGTAGAATTAGCAAATTTTGCTGTTCATTAGTGCTTTAAAGCTGTCCTGTGGTGTTAGCAAAAAGAGTATTTCTTATTTTGAAGTAAAATCCTTCCCAAATACTGGAGCATTACTAGGTCTCACCAGAAACAACGTGTTACTAAGAAAAATGAAGATTTATATATCCTTTTCTTTTACTGGATCAAACTGTAAAACCCAGGAAAAGTATGACATGTTTAGAGCTGAAGGGAGGGGGCAGAAATATCTTCTGTTGATAGAGCTGTACATGATTTTCTCTGCTGTTACGGAAAAATGCTGAAATTACAACATGATATTGATTTTGCATCTGTAGGATCCAACTCAGGCCAATGAAGAAGCCATGACACAGATGATTAGAGTCTCCTAACTGCTGCTGAAAGAAAAAAAAATAACTGAATAAAATTCCCATCCCTTCTCCAAGTCTCTCCTTCCCTTTCCAGTGTATCCAGTGAGTCTTTCAGTGGGACAATCGCCATATCACAGCCTGTCCTTTTCTACACAACAAGCGCCACCTTTTCAGTACGTGGTTGAGATTTTAATTGCAGTTGACTCAACAAATGGAAGCTTAACGACTTTCTTGGGATACTCTTCTGATCCACAACAGGGATTTCAGTCTGACTGCTCTTTTGCATTTTATTTTGTTTTATTTTTAACATCTCTGGCATTGCAATTGGCCATGGGTGAGAGTGTGCCACTGACTCTGTCATCAGCAATAACTGGTGTGTTGGGGCCAACAAAGACCTCTTGGAGTTACAGCCCTTCTGTACAACCACACAGTCCAGTTGGTAGCGACCAGCACTGACATGGCTACAAAGTACTCTGATTTCCCAGCAGAGATTTGTTTTTTACATCCACTCCTTACATCTTTGGACTTCCTGAACTGTTTCCCTGTTGTTGCGTCAGCACTTCTGAAACTGGCAGAAACTGAAGGGGGGGTTTCTGTTAAATTCCACTTTGTAAAATATGTAAACAGCAAGCTCTTCTCTGGGAAAAGTTCAGCCATCCAGTCACAATGATAGAAGTATTTCAAGATTATTGCAGGGCCTGATATATTGTGTATCTGTCCCAAGGAATAAGAGGGGAGAGGGTGATGTGGGGGTAAGGATTTAAGTGGGAAAAGCAATCTCGTAGTGGTTTTTGGTATGTTCATTGCCAGTAGTTGTTGCCTTGGAAGAAAAGTGTAAAAAGGATTAAAACTTGTGAGTCTCTTCCAAAGGATTTTTTTTTTTTACTTAATCTTCCTTCTAACCTGCCAGTCCTGAGCATGGCTCCTCCAAAAGACACAACATCTGCAATCTCAGTGACAGCACTTGACCAGCTTTGTGATGGTGTTTTTTGGTGTCTGTTCCACATCAGTTCTGCAATTCTCATTCTGCACAGAACAAGGGTGGTTTATGGCAGCAGAAGCAGAAGGCTCAACTCATCCGAGCCAACTGAAGGACTATTTAACATAACTGAAGGCAGGTGAGCCTTTCAGGCTTTTCATAGACTATCTAAATTAAAAATAAAAAGAGACACTTAATGAAGGAAGAGTGCATACATTTTATAAATCAGATTTTTTTCATGACCTATATCTGGCTTCCGGCTGAGGAACTTGACAAGATGTATCTTTAATTTTGTAGCTCATTACAGATTTTAAGCTTGTTCCATTCTTACTAATTTGAAATGTGGCAATAGCAGCTGTAGTTCAGAAGCATTTTAACAGGTGATCCTTCCATCTTTCCATACCTGTCTCCTCCCATCTTGAATGAGTTTTACAGACTCTGTGTCACCTGTGTGCTGTAGAGAGTTCTTTTTTTGGGTCTGCAAAACATGAAACTGCATCAAAGGAGCTAAGCATGGGATTGGAAACATTGCCAGGCTGTCAGTGAGGGAGGGGATTGTGAACCTGGGTAGGTACAGGTGCAGAGGGTGGGGTGTTTTTGAGGAAAGCATCAAAGGAGAGGAGAAACTGGTTTAAAGTCAGTGAACTCTGTTCTCAAGTGATGAAGTAAATGAAACATGAAAAATACAACCCATATTATCTCCCTCTTGTTTTTCCCATTTCCTGAAAGTTCATGACTAAACGGAGCATAAATTAACAAGTTGTAGAAAACTGGGAGGATACGAAAGACAGAGCCTTGAAAACTATTTAATTTGTATCAAAGAGAAAAATACTATGACCTAAGAGTATGAGAAGATGGAAAGGAATACAAGAGCAGGGAGCAGAAATGTGGAGAAGTGAGATGCTACATTTTCAGCAAGCAATCTTGGAGGAAGAAGTTGCCTGTCTAGATGCTACAGATAACAATGTTTAGGTCAGTCACCTATGGAGGTGTGTAGCCAGTGAAAGAAAAAATGCAGATTTGTTATGTGTAGATAGACAGCTGGATTTTCTAAATGTAGATCAGTTTTATTTCTCTCTAAATTTTCTATTTCCATGTTTTTACCACAGCTGACATGGTGAACTGAGGCTGAGAAAAACACACAGTGAAACCTGCAGCTGTGGGTGGCCTAGTACTTGATGTGCAAATAAATTGATTGATTTTGTCTTGAATTATATTAGTAATCTAATGCTTTGCTCACAAATCTTAAATTAGGATTTTTTTCTAATGATTCAGAAGGCATTTGGTTGCCTCCACTGCACTGATGGCATCTTTGGTGCCTTTGGTTCCTTCTGCCTTAAAACACTTGGTCAATTAGAGCATGGTGCTTGTTTTTGTTTGCAGGTGTTGGCTCAGAAATCCTCACTTAGCCTTTCTGGTGAGGTTATTCGTGGAAATACAAGGTTATTCATTTCAGGAAATAATGTAGCTCTTTTAGTGAAGAAGTAACAAAAACTTTGCTTTAGTTGAATTGGCAGCATTATTGTAAATATTTTTTTAGAGCATCTATACATGTTGACCGTGGTGTTTTCACGTGTGGGAGAACTATTTCAGTGCTGGAGGAAGAAAGCCTCTCCATAATGTTTCTGCTCTTCAGCTGAAGGCTAATCTCTGTCCTAGAGGACTCTCTGAGGGTTAGAAGTTAGAAGCAAGAGTATTGCTCTGACATAAGAATTATTTTCCCATGAGTAATTACTTGTAAATGCCTTCAGAACAGCTAGAACTTTTTTTCCCAATAAGCCCTTCATATATAGGTTCTCTGATCAGTTATTGTAGAATGTGTATTAAGACCTATGGATTTGTGTTATATAGGAAGTCTTATTGTTAATACTTAAGTGATGTGAAAGCCTGAGTGCTCCTGTCATATTTTTCATTGGTTTTGGGTTATGTGTATTCACTTCTAAAAGTTTGCTTCTGGAGATTGGAGTTATTGGTCAACACCATGTTACCAAAAAAGTCTGTTGTTTTTTTTTTCCTGGGTAAATTTCTAAAATTGGAAACATCATTGAGTTCAAATCTGGTGAGTAATTAAATGAGAATTCTTTGTGGATTGGCTACACTTGAGTAAAAACTCCACTTTGGGAGTGCATAAAAGAGTGGATGAGGATAAAAGAAGAGGCTTGGGGA
Organism: Chaetura pelagica; assembly: GCF_000747805.2. NCBI lineage: Eukaryota > Metazoa > Chordata > Aves > Apodiformes > Apodidae > Chaetura > Chaetura pelagica. The sequence goes on along the minus strand of NW_009970727.1, from coordinate 528,375 downwards.
GAAACGTTGTCAATTGACCCAGAGAGCACTAGAGTGGCAAACTGATCAAAAAACAGGTTTATATGCGTGTAAAGAAAGGGATGTGGAAAATGGTCCTCATTAAGGCCTTGCATGTTAAAAAGAGGGGGAGGAGGGAAAGAAAACCTTTTCTTTGTGAAGGGGCTTGGGTGGGTACTGAGATTTAACCTCACGCGACGTTTGTACATAGTTGAAAAGTTTATAATTTTTTTTTTTATATGCCGCATTTTTTCAAGTGTATTTCGGTCTTTAATAGATGCAATTGTAAGTACTGTGTACACTCTCCAGCTAATAAAAATTTATAAATTGAAGACCGAGCTCTGGCTCCGTTTTTTCGGACCTTCTGGTCTTTGCTGTCAAGGGGGCAGGAGTTTGAGCAGGGCTGGGGAAGGGCAGAAGGGCTGGAGAAGGGCAACAAGGTCTCCTGGAGGGAAGGAGGAGGAGGGGGAAGCAGCCCCTCCAAGCTGGGGGAGAAGCAGGTGAGGCTGCTGCTCTCCTGCCCCGTCAGGAAGGACCAGACGTCCTGGCGTCCTCTCTCCCTCCCTCCCTCTGCTGCCTGAGGGGGCTGCTCTGCCTGCTGCTGGGGGGGGGCGCTGCGATCTGATTGGCTGGTCTTTCCCGCCCCGGATGCTCATTGGTTGGATCCCGCGCTGGGTGCTGCTCTGATTGGCTGGTGAAGGGAGCCTCCATCTTGTCTTCACTGGCCCAGGGTGGGGGGCTGGAGGGAGGGGCATGAGCTGGATGGCCTGAGGGAGCCCCGCAGAGCTGCCAGGAGCTCCTGCCTGTCCCAGCGGAGGCTGTGGGAGCTGCTGTGACCCTCTTGGAGCTGGGGAACGGCCGCACGGAGCTGAAGGAAGGGAGCCCAGCGTGGCTTCTGTCTGCCCTGCAGGTGTGGGGACAGCGGTCGGTGAGTCTGCGCTGGAAGGAAATGGGATACACAGCAATTCTTGCTTCTAAGGAAAACTATTCTACTCATGAAGGGAAACATGTCTAATAGCCACACTGTGCCCCTTCCATGCCCTTCTGCACACCATTGCATAAGAGATAATGGTTCAACCTCACGTTACCCAACAGGAACATCTTTCTAAGACATAAAATCCTCGATATTCTTAGTTACCCTCCTGGAAAGTGTTTTCTTGTTGTCCCCAAACTCCCAAGTATCACATCATTATCTTTTTCGGCCAAATATGACTGAAAGGACACCTTTAGAAAGAGCTTATTTCTTGTGCTTTGGCACAAAAGCAAATTTTCCTCTTAAAAGGCTTGGGCAGCCTTTGAAAGGTTTAAGGGACAGTCAGTCCATTTCCATGTCTGCCTGCTGATCCCTCTCAGGCTGTTTTCTTCTACGTGTGCTGCTCAGAATGTCTCAACAGTATTATAACTTAAACATACCCTGCAATAACATATAAATACTTTTATTGAGGCTGAGGTCCCGCAATGTCAGGCAGTCTTTGTGAGGTATGGAGCAGTTGTATGTTACCACAGGATTCTTGAAACAGTTGCTGTGAATGTTTACAGGTTTCAAAGCTCTTTGGGTTAAAAGCAGGCATATAAAAAAAAGCAAAATATAATGTTCTGCCTATTTATTTTTTTCCCTGTCTTCTTGGGAGAGATACCCTTTTAGAAGGGATACACTGAACTTCACAGGTGTTTATAGCTATATGCCTTGTTCTTGAAGGAAGAGTAGTCACTACGCAGCTCTGGGGGGCTGGTTTTGCCCTCATGGTGCAAAAGCATCTCTCTGCCAGCAGAGGTTGAAAACACACCTGGATGTCACTAGCTGGCAACAAATAGAACAAAAAAGGCAAGTTTTACTCCAAAGACTCTAGTGTTTCTTCCTTTCTTTTGCAGTGGAAGCCTTAATGGTGTTCCTTTCTTTCCAGACATGGTCAATGTAGTGATGACCAAAAAAAGAAAAAGAAATAACAAGAAAAGCAAAGGGGAAGTTGGGGCAGGAAATGAACAGTTGGAATCACGCAAGCCAGTTTAGCAAGCCAGTAATTGAGTTCTTTAGCTATTGTTGTGGGTTTTCCTAAATTTATTTCCAGAGAATTTGCTCTAGAGGGACAAAATCATCCCTGATAGGATGCAAAAAATCCTGCTATCGTGTAGCCATATCAGATTCTCAACAGAATTTCCTTCTTCCCCCGTTTTCTCTCTCTTTCCCCATCTCACAGTCCTCACAGGCAGAGTGGGGTTTATGTGATTCATTTGTTTCTTTTCTGCTGTTTTACCCTCCCACACCACTCAGTACCTAAGCTAGAGTCTACTTACAATCTTCACATTAAAAAATTAAAGCTGTTTTTGTATTGTAATCAGCATCCTTAGGCCCAACTCACAGAATTAAGATGAATATCTAAATCAGATTAATTTTGGGATTTATCCATAATCCCCAATGGATCTTTGCACATATCACCATGATAACAGATTTGGTAGCTTGATCAAAATATGTGTAATTTGTAATAAAGTCAAGATAGATTTATACTGGAGTAGGGGTGTGGCATTAATAAACACAAAGCAAAAAAGGCAAGAAAATACAGTTATTTCTTTGTAAAAAAAAATAGCTTTGAGTGTAAATTCTGTACAAGCTGTAGACACTGTGCACTGTAGCAGAAAAATGTTTTTCAACAAGACCCTTGTTTACTACAACATGTCAAATGCATTACTTGTCCCTCTGAAGTCCATGAAACGACTCATATTTTCAAAATAAAGCAATTTCTCTTGCTGACTTGGACTTTACAAGAACGGGCAATACTTAACAATTTATATATGAGTATTTAAGTGAGCTGTTGGAGTTGAAAGTCTGAAAGGAAGCAACATGTTCCCGTATCTCAGCCCGTTGCTGACTGGAGCTGTATCAGCTGCAACAAGAGAGAACCAGTTTCCTGTAGCTGGGTTTAGAGTTGCCTCTATAAAACAATTTAGAAAAAGCAAAGGCACCATTGTCTTACACTAGATTTGCTTACCAATAGCTGGGTTGTGGTGCTGTACTATTAGAAAAGTGCAGTTGTTTTTCCAGGGAAGGTCTGTGCATTCTTTCAGCTGCTTTCTGCCTCACACTCCTTATCTATCCAGTTTAAGCCACTGGTTACAAATGGGTTGTTTCTACTTCAGCAAAGTTCTGTGAATAAGCCCCAGGGCTTTGTGCTGCTTTGGTTAGATGAACCTGTTTTTCTGTTTTCTGTTCCAGAATGTGGAGTTGTGGCTTTGAAAACAACAGTAGCATATTCCAGAGGCCCTGAGGAAACTGGATTACATTGAGTGTGGAAGAAAACTTGAGGTGAAGGCTGCAAATTGGCATAGATAACATCTTCAGGCTTCAGTGGAGGTTGGTGCCTTATGACAGCATATGTTGTACTATCATTCACTTCCCCATCTGGCATCCTACTTGCTTTGTTTCTTCTGTCCTTCTGAGAAACCATGAAGAAGGAGAAGTTAAAAAGAAACTTGGCGCTTTTTGCTTCTGAATATGAGTCTTAGTTCATCTATGTGGGTTAGCAGGACAGGGATCAAACAAAGGAATGTGGGATTTCTGACAGTGTCTTACCTGCAGTGCTGCTCGGCTGGAAGAAGGATGTCTGCCAAAGTCCATCCCTTTTCCTGCCATGAAGGACAGAATCTCCTTTGAGTGTAAAACCTTTACCTTTGCATTTTAAAAATCACTGCACCTATAATCTCTTCCCTGCAATTTAACTCATGTCTTGCTTCTCACTCTCAGCTCAGCCTCATTGCCTCTGTGGACAATGATTGCTATTAAGAGACCTTCATTACATTCAGGGTGGTGGGACAACAAGATGCAGGGGCAGAAAAACTAGACAAGAAGATTAGGGAGCTTTACCTGCCCTTTTCCTTCTCATGTAAGTGGTGATGAGGAGTATAACAGTAGCAATCAGGGCAGCTGTGGGCAGGAAGGAACACAGCACCACAAGAGCATAGAGAGTCCTGCAGGGAAAACCATCGTATCTCTGTTACTGTTTACATCACTGGAGGTGATTAGGTTAATTTGGGAGGGGATTTTGTGTGTTTGAAAATTGATTATGGTTCCAGAATAAAAATTCAGCATGCAAATTCTGTCTCTAAACAAGCATGGTTCAGTACTGATCTACAGCCACAATGGATCCATCCCAGGTGTATTTTCTTGGGCACTTGGTAAGCTTGAGGAATTCTGAGGAGCTTGAATTCTCTCCCTGCAGTCATTTGCAGTGCTACCAAATCCAAAAGCATCCCTCATCAGGATGCAGGAGCCCTTCTCATGGTCTATCTTTGATCAGGAACATTAATAGGTTCACCTTTGATCAGGCCTGGTAATAACTCTCATATGACATAAAAGTTGTTTAGCTGGGATTGGTCTTAGGCTGCTCTGCATGTACAAAAGGCAAAGTCCTTGTAGCATTGCATGGACTATAGAGTTCTTACGAACACAGTCAAACTGAGCATCTTCAGTAGAAGCCTCCCCTAGTGTTCTTGAAAATGAGAGAAACCTTCTACAGCATGTCATGGGACTGGGGGAAGTTGGACCAAACTCTACAGGGGAGAAGGGGAAGCCTCTTTGTGTGTATATGTGTGTGCATGCACATCTCAGGTGTTTGTCACACTGCTCCTCCAATCCTGTGTGCAGACAGAATGCTGTACATGGAGTGTGGGAGTCTGTGGTGTTTACCTCTGATCCTTACTGCTGTCATCTGTGGAGTTGGTGACATCCCCCTTCTTAGTGGGAAATGCAGTGGTCTGTAAGTCTGCTTCCTGATTACAATTTTCCCCTTAAAAAAACAAACAAACCAACAAACAAACAACGAAACAAGAGCAAGTGATTTTACTGTGTCAATCCATCCTTTGTGAATTTTTCTCATGCTAGAAAATCCTGCTTTGCAGGTTTTGTAGAATGTCCAGAGTTACTGCTTGCTTCTTGGCTGTAAAATTGGGAAACTGCATAAGGATGTTCATCCTGTGCTATTAACCAGTAAAAGAAGGTTAGTTAAAGCAGTTGGATCACAAGAATAGGATTAACCAGCTCCTCAGGTGAGAGCTGGGAGTTTTGTTTAGGTTGTTGAACCTAAAGTACCTGTTATCAGTGTATTTAAATGAAAACACCAAGTGTAGGCCCTGCCAGAGAGCCAGTAGTAAGTAGCTAGTAAGACAAGAACAGACATACTCTGATTCCAGTTTTCTTCCCCTTTGGGTTGTGGTCCTCTGGTTTGTTTTTTTCATTCTTGCAAAATGTTTGATACCTGGTTGCATGATGCCTTGGAAAACCTGCCTATTGGATAATTATATCATGTGCAGAGGGACAAATGAGATTTTGGTCTTCTTTCCTTACCAGTTTTGGTTCTGTGTCAGATCAAAGGGAAAGGACAGCTCCTTTAGGAGACAGGTTTTGTAAAGGGTACATACAGCTCAGCCATGAAAATTCATACCACTTTAGAGAATGGTATGAAAACTGAGTTGCTTATTTGGGCACATCAGTGCTCTTAGAAAGGAGGGATCTTTGAAACCAGATGTGGTTCCCTTCCACACACATATTTTCAAGTCACATCAGAAAAATGAAGTAACAGCTCCCATCAAGTATCTTGTGTTTTTCTGCTTCCTGCTCTGGCTAAAGGCAGAAAAGGAAGTAAAGTGTTTAAAAAAATACAGAAGTTTATTAATGAGCAATGGCAGAGAGATGAGATTAAATGAACACAGGTAGAAATTAAGGCAATGAGTCAGGTTGCTTGGAGTTTGTTTTGTCTGCTGATGTAAATGTAAAATGTCATTAGTCAATGAAACCAAGCCAGGCTCCCCCTGCCAGCTGGCTGCAATTTGTTTATACCATCAGTATGTATCAAAAATCTGTTTAAAAAAAAGAAATTCAGGAGTTATCTGAGTCTCAGGAAATTTCCAGGCTCGGAGGAGAGCTCTTTAACATTGACCTGTAATATTTCTTGTCAAGCTGTAAGAAATTGCTGACTTTTAGAAGATCATTAATTCTTTGATTAACTCACCCAAAACTTCAAGCATGCTCCTATTCAGTAGTTTGTTTCTCCCCTGGAAACAGCTCTCAAGATTATATTCTCCTGAGTCATTAAGTAAGAGCTTTTTCAGCCACACTCTAATAATTTTCCATGAGAAGTCATTAATCATTTCAGTCTTCCCTACTTTAATGATACCTTGATCAGAGTTATCTCTGATAACAGGTTGACATCTAATTTGGGTCACCGTTTTGCACCAAATAAAATGTTGTAGTTTCCTGATTTGGCTACCACAGAATAGGGCCAATGCAGGGACAGGAAGTTCTTTTTTTTGGTTTGTTTCTGCAAATAACCTTACAGGTTCTAAAGAAAAAAGAGTGATGACTCATTAGAGGGAGAAAAGATAGGAAAAAACAATCCCTGTGGTGCTGTACATCTCACCCAACAAAGGAGCAGAGCTGACATCAGCATAAAGAGAACTTGCAGAAGACAAAGAAATAACCACCCCAGTCTGAGGAGGATCTTGACTGGAGCTGGGGTTGGGGCAGCAAATGGAAATTTGAGTTAGTGCTGCCCCTCCTGAGTGTGGGCTGGGTCAGTTTCCAGGGCTGCTGTTGCAGTCAAATAGCAGTGTGCACACAACAGGACAGAGAGCATCCTGTTCCTTGGAGAAATGAAGAGTCTCTGAGCCTTACCTAGTAGTGCCAGAAAGAGCAGCAGGGCTGGAAAGCCTCCCATCTTGAAGCAGAAAGTGGTTTAGGGCATAGAGGAAAAAAATGTACCCCAGAGCTTCTTTATCACTGAGAAATTCTCCGTTGCAGGGGAAGTTAACTCACTGTCACTTGCAGTTGTCTGCTGCCTAGGGTGGTGATGCCAGTTGGAAACTGCTGAGAATATCTTTTAACCGCAATCTCAAGATTACTTCTTGGCTGGGAGGGCTGCACAATGTTTACTGGCTGCTTTTTGACTTGAAATACATTGTTGTCTAGATAGCCATATTTAGCAATCAGGCTGTGTGGCTGGAAAAGAGAGAGGCATTTTTGGTCTGTAGCGCTACCTTGCTGTGTTATGGAGCAGCTTCCAGCTGGATGTGTTCATCCTCACTGCTGCTTTGCACTTCCATGCAAGTTTTATATCTCTTGTTCCCAAAACCCTTGTACAGTGGTGGAGAACTCTGACTATGTGATCATAGAGGCAATGGATGGCCCTGCGTGAGGTCTCTTAACAAGTTGGAGCTGGAGCTAGGACCCAGATCTCCTGGTTAGAGCTGCAATTGCCTTGTTTTATAGCACATCCAGGTGGGCACTGCTGGACCAGATGGGAATACTGGAGGTAGGTGTGTGTTAGCACAGCTGCAGTGGGGTGTGACTGTGTCTGGGCTAATTCACCCTCTGGAAACAGCAGAAATTAGTTTCGACAGAGCACAGTCGTGCTTAGCCTGATCTGGTTTGAGGATCTGATCTGCTGTTTCTACGTGATGCTAAAGGGAGCTGGCTGGATGTGCCAGTCAGAGTATTTCTGTACATTGGAAACACACCAGCATATTCTAAGTGTTCTCTCTGCTCTGGGTGATGTATTATGATCTGGTGTACTTCAGCCCTCTATTGTGAATCCACACCAAGTCAGATAATCAGCTGGGTTTTATTTAGCTTTGTAGGCTGTGCAAATAAGAGAAGTGTGAATGCCCTTGGGTTTGCTCTTCCTGAGAGAGATAAATGCAGCATCCCTTTGGGGAGTGATGAGCAATGATCACATGCTGGTAACATCCCCTTGAAAGGACAGAAAAATACAGGGAGAAATACAGAGAGACAATAAATTCCTTGTTCACAAAACCATTTGAGAAATGAGGAAGTGTGTTCAGAACTGCGTATAGACTTCACATCCCTTTCTGTTGTGTTCTGCTGTTCTTCACACCTTTCCACAGTCACTGTTCACCAAGAATCTACACTGTCCAAAGCAATTCTTGAGAGCTGGTCTTCACCTTGGAAAGATTGAATCTGTCACTTGGTACTGCTCTGAGATGACATGAAGTTGATGGGTCTCAGTTCACATCCCAGTGGAATGAGACTGGGGATACGTATCTGAAATAACTCTGCCTGGTGGTGTGCTGCGGTTACTGGCAGTGACTGGAGATGATAGGAGAGCATTGGCTTGGCAAAGGTGTGTCAAAAGCTTCAGCCTTTAGAGAGTGGAATCTCAGTTAAAAAGCTGATTTCTACATGAGTAATAATACTAGCTTTCCGTATAAACCATCTAGTTCTGGTTATATTTCATTCTTTTGAGGGAAGCATTCAAGGGTTTTGGAAATAAGATGGACACACTGAAAAAAACCCCTATTAGTTCTTTAACACTGATCTTCAGTGAATAAGGAGAAGTTTCTTGGAGATGTGAGACAGAACCATGTCTTTTCATTTTTACATTAAGTGGATGTGTTTGTGAATTGCTCAACACATGGTCATTGAGGTGTGTTACTTGAACTTCTACTTACGGTCATAGGTGTATCTGTAGTTACACTTATAACAAATTATTTTCAGGAGCTGTGTAGACCAACAAAGACCTAGCAATGAGCTGTGGAAAACTGAGCAGAGCTCTCTCACCTCTATCAGGCTTGGGGAAACATCTCTGCACATAGATAAGTCTGTGGTGGATCTTTTGACAGAAAGATTTCATATTCCTCCTTTTCCCCTGGCTCTTGATCCCATCCTCTTCCATTAGGTTCAGTGTTACTGGCAGCATCTTTTCAGTGCAGTTGTGTTGGGAAAAGTTGGTCAGTGCCAATGAGAAGAGGTGGTGGATGGTGACATTCTCTCTCTAGAGTGATAGGTTCATTGCTACCTATGCTTAGAAGGTGATCTTTTTCTTAGGCAGGAGGCAAAGCTTTGCCTGAAAACGCTCACTGTTCATTCCTCTGTGGATTCCCTTTGGTTTGGCTCTAAGCAGTGATCTCCCAGGAGGGGCTGGCTCCATGATGTGCAAGGTCACCAGTGAAAGAGAGGACCTGCTGCTCATTCAAGCTTGGGTTCTTCTGCTCTGTGTCTCTGCTCTTTCTGCTGTAGCCAATGATGAAGATCAGCACAACCGCCATGAACTTTGTAACCAGGAATCCAGCAATGATGTAGAAGACAGTGAAATGAGCTTCAGGTGGGATGCTGTGGGGAACAGAGAAGGGGATGGTTCAACCTTTAAATAAACTCTTGCAGTACACAATGTGTAGATGGCAACATCTCCTGCAACAGGCAGTCCCTGCTGGTGCACAGCAGAGCCTGGGAGTTTAGAACAACTATAATCACATATGGGTAAATGATGATCTGCAGTTATTGTTTTGCTTGGCATGGAAGTACTGCATTTTCTGGATTAGTATAAAGATGCTGTTTAGAAACCACACAACAGCTCTGAGAATTGTCATGTATTAGGAAGAGGTAGATAACATGCCTGTGGTGATATTCCTCTCAGCTTCAAATGGGGTTGCTGATGCTAATCTGCCTTAGTGCTAGGAAGCCTAGAGATCACAGCATGAAAAGGGGTTTTGTGCCTTACCTGGAGATGCTCTGCACAGCACTAGGCTCCTCTGGCATTTGGGTCTCCAGGACAGCTGATGGTAGAAACAGAACAGTTTAGTCCGAGGATGTTTCTAGGTGTCACCAACACCAGTGCCCCAGCTGGGCACAGATAACCAGGGTGAGGTTGAACACTGGGCTGTGTGCTGGAAGATTCATGGGGGTAGCAGTGAGGGGGTGACAGATGCTAGATGTCCTGTAACGGTGAGGTCATGTTGCTGTAAATCAGGAACTAAAAAGAGGCAATGAAACATGGTACCTCCTTAGAGTAAGGCAAAAGTAGATGTTTACTAAAGTGAGGACTTGGCATCTGCAGGCAGATGTGAAATTTAAGTAGGAGCTCAGGAACTCATGCAGCTCAGGGCCCCAGGACGTACCTGTCAGCACTTCCACTTGCACCTTCCTTAAGCTGTTTCTTTCCCCCAGGAAGTCAGATTTGCACTGGTACAGCCCAGCATCCTGCTTCTTGAGTCGCTTCATGGTCACTGTCAGGACCCCATCATGGACATTGTCACTGATAGAGGTGGTACCATTCCTGTTCCTCAAGAACGGCAGCCAGAAGCGTCGGGCGCTCACCACATGCTGGCACTTGGTCTGGTCGATCTGCTTGCACCAGCTCTTCTCTCTCCAGCGCTGCTGCCAGGGGTTGTAGGTGCAGTTGATAGAAATGGTGTCCCCCTCCATTCCGTACACCACAGTGATGTTCTCTGCAGCACAGGATGCTAGGAGAGAAGGAGAAGGTGGTGAGCCAAGACTCTTTCCACTCTCCCTTTCCACTCTGTTTATGCCAAATGTCATTTTTTTTTTTCTCTCAGAGCTCTCATGGTGGGTGCTGCCAACTGTAGGACTGTTACCTATTTGCATCCCCCAGGAACCATACAGTGTGCTCAGAGCCTTGGTTCAGACTTCTTGAAATATGTCTATAGTGATCCCTCTGGCTAGTGTGTTATTTGGCTCCTGCCAGGCGGCTGTTCTTGTGTGGGGACTGAAGAAAGGAGGAGGTATCAGTTTCATTAACATTCCCAGGCTTTCTGAAGCTCAGGAAATTTTGGTCCGTGCCTTCCTTTCTGGCCCTGTGCTGATTGCGCTGGATTACAGGCTGGAGCTCAACCCCATCACACTTTCTGTAATCATTGAGCTCATGCCCAGTAAGGGGAAGCAGTTTGTCAGCATGATTAGGGCATTAAATAGAACTTGCATTTTCTTCGGTCCTGAGGAGCATGAAGCTGGGCATTCAGGTCAATCGAGTTGGCATCAGGCAAAGCGTTTTGATTTTTACAAGCTCTTTTTACAAGGAAGCTCATAAAAAACAGAGCTTGACCCAATACTGGTAGATTGTTTCTGTTTAACTCTGGCTAGATGGGTCCTGCTGTAACACCCCTGCTGTGCAACCTGCATCCTGCTTCCTTGCATACAGCTGAAACAAGGCACCTTGCTTCAGGTTTTGGCCTTGAGCTCAGCCCTTCCACATACATTCAGAGTTGGAAATTTAGCTTTGGAGTACCTTCTGCTACAGAAAACATCCTTTGCAATAAATGCCCATGAAGTTTATCCCCAATATAAGGCTCTTTACACAGACAGACTGAAAAACACAGCACTGGAAAATGCTACCATCACAGTGACACCTACAAACCAGGAGCCAGGTAGCTGTTTAGGAGTTTACTTCTTAATCTCCCTCCTAATTTCTAAGTCCAGGGTTTTAGCAATTATTATTTTTTTAATATCCTACTAATTTTAATTAGTTGACAACTGGCTGCTTGTTTGTTGTTTTTTTGTTGGTGGGATTTGGGTGGCTTTTTGCCTTGGTTCCTTATTTCTAATTTCCATTCCTTTTTATGGTAAGCAAAGGCAGAGGGGACAGTCTGAGCTATTAATACTTCTAGAGAGAAGTGCAGTGTGGTGCTTGAGGAAATCTCTGTACTCCTAGTGAAAAAACTCAGAAGTGCCTTCTGTGAAACCATAAGTAATGATACAACAGAGTAAAGTAAAAAACAGGCTTTTATGAGGACTTCATGGTGACTGACCCTTTTAATAAGAGTTTTAAAAATAATTTCAACTATTCAAAGTGAATTGTAAACTAAAAAATCTGAAGATCTTTTGGGCTTGATTAAAAGGTGGTGTAAAAATGGATCTGTGCTCTCCAACAGCCCTGGGGTTTGGGGTTTTGATTTTGTTCTAATTAAAAAAAACATTGCAAAATATTCCTTGATCAGAATCATGGCATTTAAAGATTTGCTGATGCCCCTGTGGAAAGTTTTGTGTCATTATCTTTTCAACCAGTTCTGCTGATAGATCAGTTATGATTTGTGTTCCACCTCCTTTCTTGTGTGCTACTGAAAAAAACATAAAGGACTTTTTTCCAAACTAATTCAGGTTTTTGAGACAGGTTTCTGTGCTCCCAAAGCCTGAATCCATTGCCTTCCTTGCACTGCTGCAATTATAGGGTCCCCAAAGTGTGGCTGGAGAGAGAACACCAGCTGTGTCCTGTGCCTTGTTTCTCATTTCAGTACTTTCCAGGCTGAAAATAGTCAAGTGCCCAATATTTCAGAGGTGTCCCCTTCACTGAGCTTTAGTTTCATCCTCTGGAACCCTAGATGCTGCAATTTACATTCAAAGGCACACAAAAGCAAACAGAAAGGATTTTGCCATTTCACATTTCCTTCTGAGAAGGCACACAAGACTTCTGTGAACTGCTTCCTGTTCTGACACAAAAGGATCCCTGAAAAACTGAGCACTTGGATCACCACTGGCCCTTAGTTAAATTAAGGAAAAAGGGCAAAGTCCAAGAAAGGATTCTGACATCCTTGCAGTATGGCTGGGGAGGAAGAGGAGAGGGCAGGACAACAGGATACACTGCACTGCTTCAGGTTCCCTCACCTTGCATTGCATTGGACCTTGCAGTGTATAGACAGGCAGTAAGACATTTTATCCATAAGAAATGTTTCTGTTGATCTTCCAAAGACCTGCACTCTACAGCAAAGATGCCTTTGCATCTGGGAAGCGCTGCTGTGTTTCAAGCCCCGTGCAGTATTTTCTCCCTGCATTTTCAGTAATCTCATACCAGGTGCAGGTAGTTTTGCACAAATCTTTTACCCTCTCTGTTAGCTGAAACCCAAGGCCATGTACTCTTTCTTACCTGAGCAGAAGACCAAGAAGAGGAAGTGCATGAGCTTCTCCATAACAGTTGAGCAGAGAAGGGGCAAGAGTGGAGTCTGGAGAAAAGTGAGAAGGGCTCTTGCCCAAGAACTGCTTTGCTTTCCTCCCAGCCTTGCTGTGCCGGAAGGAATGAGCACAGGAACTTGGCATCTTTTTCATCCTGCATATTGCACAATTCAGCAGGGACAGGCATTTCTCTTGTGGGCATTTCCCTCTTCAGGCATCAGCATTGCCCACTGACAGCCACGATTTAGTCTAGACAGCCTGAAAGAGAGCATCATGTGATGGCCTGAAACCATGGTGCTGGGAGTCCCTCTGAGCTCAGCCCTGGTGCTGCCCAACAGAGCAGGCTTTCCATGCAAGCTTTGCTTGGGGGGACTTTCTGGAAAGCTGAAGAGTGGTTCTCATCAGGACTTGGCAGGTAGCTTGGTCAGCATCAAAGGGGTGAAGAGAGGGCAAGGACATCATAATCTTCAGGGGTTCATCTTCAGGGGAAAGGAGGTTTAGAAGAGCCTGTGCATGGAGCATCCTTATTTAACATGTAACCAGGGTCAGGAAGACAAGAACACTGCTGAGTGAAGCTGTGAGGTGCTTTAGATGAGTAAAACAGACACCCTTATTTTATACCTTGCAGAAAGGACATAAGATCAAGGAATGGGGGCATTGATGCAGAGCCCACTGGTCAGCACTGCAGTTAAGGGAGCCTACTTTAGTGTTAGCAAACTGGTGTGCTGTGGGTGGCTTACTGGATTCTCTTTGATCAGAAGCAACTGTCTCCCCAGAGTCGTCTCTTTTACTACATTGTTTTCTCTCTCTTCCACTTTTTGACTCAGTGTAACTGACTGCATGAAGAGCAAATAGGGGAGTCTTGGGTTGAATGAACCATTTACAGAACCATTTTATTTTCTTTCTGTCATTTCAAGTTAAACATGTCAACTCTGAAAATCTCAAAAAATTGCTCAGCTTCCCTGCTCTAGCCAGAGCAGGAGAAGCCTGTTGGATTTGACTGGCTTGTGAACAGGGAGTGGGTCAGGCCCCTTTAATTTGCCATTTGTCTGCAGAGCTTGCTGCAACCAAACAGAGTACCAGGTTTCTGGGCTTTTGGAGAAATTGAGCTGAGCCCCAGCAGGCTCATCTCATGTTGCTCCCCACATGATTGCTAAATAAAGGCAGCAAATGTGTCATTTGAAGTATTTTCAGCACAGAGAGGGAAGTAATGGTATCCATTTCCAAGGCTCTGGTGAGCTCTCCCATGAAACTACACATGCATTTCTCTCCTGTGACACTAGAAGCCACAGAAGTTTGTTTTCTGTGGTGTAGCCAAAAAATGTTCTGGAAGCACACGTGCTGGTTTGGTCTTCCAAGGAACTCACAAGGAACCAGCTGCACTGGTGAATAGGCTGGGAAGGGCTGTTTAAAGTACAGGACAGTGTTGCAAAAGAACAGAGCCACATCAGAGACTGGCTGGATAGGAACTCCAGAAGAGATGAAAAGATGCCTCATACCAATGAAGGCAAGAGACCAAGTGCATTGGAAAAACATGTTTTATAGTTTATGGAATGATTATTCAGGGTAGCAGAGTCTGATGAGGTCCCAGACAGTCCAGTGTTCCTGTGGCAGCTGCTGTGGATGACCCTGAGAGGAAATTCAGCCCTCAAGCTTGGAAATAATTGAGCTGTCCAGAGGGTACAGTTTTGGAGGCTCCCGGTAGTGTAATCCACAGCAGCCACACTGAATCCATCCCAGAAGCCTCTGCACTCCCTAAAGGGACACTTGCACACATACCCATACATGCCATCACCTTCATCCCTCCTACCCTCAAGCTCCAGGATGCACAGTCTATTTCTTGATCTACAGCTAAACATTTAGATTTATTTTGAAAGCCTCTTATGCTCTTACTTCTTACCTAAGCAGACAGATACATTTCAGTTATAGTAGAATTAGCATTAAGTCTAAAAAAAGTGTATGTATGACTTCTAAGCACCCTTGTCATTTCATAGATACATGACCTTCTGGTGCTCAGGTTCATGTAGCACAATCCTCAGTTTGCAAAGCAGCATATCATCCTGTTGCAATACCCACCCCCAAGATATTTGCCTTCAGGCAGATGCTGGTTCTGCTTTTTCCTATAATCCAGTGCACATTTTCCCCATTCATTACATGGCGAGTGAACCTGTTCTCAGCAATATTAGAGTTTTATCCTTACAGCACTGGAATGAGTTTGCTTGGCCGTAGTAGCTGAACCTTGCAAGTGGAGAAGTGGGATAGAGTTTCCACCAGTGAACAGAGCTGAAATACCAAACCCACCCACAGCCAGACAAATCTTGCTCTTTTTCAAATTGTCGGTCCTTCACACCTGCCTCTCCAAAAGAGTCTGCATTTTAATGGGATTGAAGAAGGCAGATGTGCAAGGGATCCTGAGAAATACCCAGCACCTCTGTCTGACCTGATTGAATCTGCACACTTGTGGCAAAATTCTCTGCTGGTTTCTAATAGGAGGGAGGTCTTAAAATGCATAGGCAACATACACATGGAAGCAAAAACTTAGGTCTTTCCCCAGTGTTCATCTCCTCCCCATTCCCACTTTGTATTCCAGTTCTTTTCTGCCATTTCTGGATTGTTTTGGGATTCTGTGCTTTATCCTTTGTTATTTGTTGGTAACTGCTTGAGTGCAATGGTAGCATATTCCACATTTTCGTCTTTAGGTTTCCTGTGAGTCTTACTTGAATCGACATTGCAGTAGACAGGATCCTCAGGGCTCAGTTGAGATTTAAAGTTCAGGGTAACATATTGTAGGTCTTTGCTGTCAACCTTGGGACTTTCCATTCTTTCAGTGCTGTCAAGCTATGAAAAGAAAGGGAAAACACTTCAAAGAATCATAGAATCCTAGAATCCTAGGGGTTGGAAAGGACCTCAAAAGATCATCTAGTCCAACCCCCCTGCCAGAGCAGGGTCACTTAGAGCACATCACACAAGAATGCATCCAGGTGGGTTTTGAATGTCTCCAGTGAAGGAGACTCCACAACCTCCCTGGGCAGTCTGTTTTCAGATATTCACCTTGAACCTCCTATGCTCCAATTTGCACCCATTACCCCTTGTTCTATCACTGGTCATCACTGAGAAAAGTTTAACTCCGTCTCCCTGACACTCACCCCTTACATATTTGTAAACATTGATGAGGTCACCCCTCAGTCTCCTTTTCTCCAAGCTAAAGAGACCCAGCTCCCTCAGCCTTTCCTCATAAGGGAGATGTTCCACTCCCTTAATCATCTTTGTAGCTCTGCGCTGGAATCTTTCAAGCAGTTCCGTGTCCTTCTTGAACTGAGGGGCCCAGAACTGGACACAATATTCCAGATGCAGCCTCACCAATGCAGAATAGAGGGGGAGGAGAACCTCTCTCGACTGACTAACCACACCCTTTCTAATGCACCCCAGGATGCCATTGGCCTTCTTGGCCACAAGGGCACAATGCTGGCTCATGGTCATCCTCCTATCTACCAGGACCCCCAGGCAAATCTATTGTTTTCCTTACCTGTGCTGTGTCCTCTGGCTTGTCATAGATGTCCTCTGCTTGTCTGGTGCCTTGGAATGAGCCAAAATCAGAGATTTTAGAAGTAGAGAAGTTCATGAAATACCTGAGTTTGCCTGTGCTTCAGGAGTTTGGTGGAAGGCTGTGGGATTGCTCAGGGATAGAGGTGATGGGTGTGTCAGTGCAACCCATCTACCCTGAATCTGGTGAACACATTGCTTTCACCTTTCTTCTCCTCTAAGGTGTTAGGAAGTGTCCTCTGCATAGTCTGGAGGAACATGGGCTTTACTTTTTGTTGAGAGGAGATCACAGCAAGGAGCCTTCCTTGAGGCTTCCATGGCTGCACTTGCCTTGTCTCCAGGGCACTGCGAGTTGGGAATAAGCTCATCTGGAATGGAAAAGTGATGGCCAGAGAAAGCCCTGTTTAGTGCAGACTAGAACATGAGGCATCACCAGTCTCCACATACCTCTTCTCTTCAGCTGCTTGTGCCGCCTGACACACAGTGTTATCAAGCTGATGAGTACGAGGATGAACAGGAGGCTCAGGACCACAGAGAGTAGGATGAAGGTGTTTACATTAGAGCTGAAGCTGGGGGAGCAAAGGAGTTACCCATGTTAGATGGCAGCATAGCATGATGCTGGCACAGGCCATTAACAAATAGTGACAAAAAAAGGCACAGGAATAGCTTTTATGCACTCAGAAGGACAATATGTTTCTCCTGTAGCAATACTATCTTGTTTTCTACCTGGCTGATTTTTTTCCTAAAGTTTATGCAGGATTTTAAAACAGGGCACTGTTCAAAGTTCAGGACACAATCCCAGGCTCTCTGGAGTGCGTACTGCCTTTTCCCCCTGTGCTTTCCTGCACTTGGTGCCCTGGGAGCTGATGTATGGTTGTGCTGTTTGGTGCTGCTGTTGTGTTCAGGACAGTGGATGTCTAAAGAGGAAAAAATTCCTTTACAATTATCAGCCAGGTTAATAGGAGCATAACTGTTAACTGTTCATGGTCAGGAGTGAACAAAGTTGAGAAAGGCAGACTTAGAGGCAGAATCTGAGGAGTTCTATTACTGTAAAAAGCAGAGCCCAAATAATTAAAGAAAAAAGTTGATAGGTCTCTACGTCCCAGAAAGATGATTTCATCAGTCGGCTCTCCCTTTGTAATTACACTGTGAGCAGGAGCTGGAAGAGGAGAGGCCATCTTTGGTAAGAGTGCCTGTCATACCTAATTCCTCTATAAGCAGGAGCTCTCTGAATGCCCAGAGATTTCTCACTCTGGGAGACAGGCCAACTGTAGATGAGTCATTCCTAACTCTTGTATGTGTTCTAGCTCAGAGATTTTCTAGACCTTACCTTGGTGCTGAGGTGTTGGCAGAAGGGGTTGTGTGACTTATGCCTGCATTACCTGGCAAAGATGTTCCAGCCAATACTGCAATCAGAAACATGAAGAGAAGAATAATCACTACTGGACTTTGTTGGATTTACCAGAGAAACTTCCCTGCACTTGGTAGATGGACACAGCCCCCCTCCCAAAGAGACACCCAGCACAGACAAGCTATCCAGACTGTAACCTGTGTCAACGAGACCTGCTGGCAACAGGAAAAGGGGAGGAGGTGCAAGGAGGTCAGAAGGATCCTTGCTGTGTCTGAACCCACCCCGACACCTGGCAGTAGAAATTAGGATGAGTGAGAAGGAACAGTGCAGTAGGGTTTGGACAGGGAAACACATCCAGATATAAGGTGGGAAGTGATGTAAGCTGGGCAGTGCAGAGTCTACAGGCAGAGTCACTGTCTAGAGAGACAATGAGTCTGGAACCTAAAACCAACCATGTTTCCCTTCAGTACTCACCCTCCAAAACACTGAGTGTAACTTCTACCATTCGGAAAACACGACGTGAATCATTGAGCACACACCAGTACATGCCAGAGTCCTGTGCCTGCAGCTCCTCCATTGTGATGGTGACAATCCCCTGCTGGGTGTCATCCCAGATCATGACTCTGTCATGCTCGCCTTTCTGGCGATTCTCTGAGGGCCTTGAATCCGTGGAGACCAGTGTGGTGCATGTTTCCCTGTCTCCCACTTTGCACCAGGCTTTGCTCAGAGCCCCATAGTAGGGGGCGCTGTATGGACACTGAACAGAGACATTGCCCAACTCCTTGGCTGTGTAATGTTGTGTCCCTGGAAAACACCAGACATGTTTGGTGAGATCCCAAAGCTGGCACAGTGGCAGCCCTTCCCCTTCACTGGAATGTGCGCAGTGGGCTGAATGCTCCCTGGATGTCCATCTACCTCCAGACATGGGAGCAGATTACCCAGATTACTTGTGCAGAGGTGAGTCACAAATTGGGTGGGGACCTGTCCTCTTCCTCTGGTTCCCCCAGGGGCCACATGCTCCAGGCGCTCAGCCCAGAGGGTTTAGTAGCCAAGGACCAGGGAGGGGTGTCAGCTGTGAGCCCAGAGCAATTGGGGGAGGTCTCCAGCAGGGTGGGCCAGCTGGGTCCTGAGCTGGGGAAGGTGTCCCTGGAGCCCCGGGGTCAGCCATGTGGGAAGCAGTTGTGAAGAGTGTCCAGATCTGTGGGAGCTCATGGGAACATTCCCAGGTGTCCCTCTGCTGGGAGCAGACAGAGCAAGAAGGGCCAGGCCTGAGCCTTGTCCCCACAGGCCCAAGGGGCAGCCACCATGTGTCTGCCAGAGAGGGACAGACAGGGAGACGTGGCAGTGGCTGTGGGGAGGCAGTGCTGGGCTCCTGGTGCTGTGGAGCAGGAGGGGAGGGAAAGCAAGCAGGGGAGGTGGAACTGAAATCTGCCCACATCCACCCTTGGCTGCCAGTAGGTACTTACTCTTGGACACAGACAGCCTGACCTCCAGGTTTGTGAAGTAATGAGAGCCTCTGTAGTGTGCAAACCAGTAGACACCAGTGTCTTGGGCCTGCAGCTTCTGCATGGTGATGGTGACAGTCCTTTCCCAGGTGTCATCCTGGATCGAGACTCTGTCTTCCATGGGTTTGTTGTTACCCCGTATTTTATAGAGCTGACTTCTCACCAAGGGAACACACACAGTCTCACCTTCTCTTCGACACCAGGATATTGTATCTGTGCTAAGCACATGGCTGTTGTATCTGATCTGCACAGAGAAACTGTCCAGCTCATCCTTCTGCACCTCTGCCAAACAGCAAATGTGGTCACTGACCCACGAGTGATGGGCACACAGGCATCAGTCCTTTGGCCTCCTCTGGAGACCTGGGACAAACTCTGCCCTGGGCAACTCCCTCATGGGCAGCCCGTCAGTCAGGGCAGGGGACAGGGGGAAGAAAGAGGGGCTGGATGTTTTGTGGGGAAATGGTACTCACCCTTGTAAACATGGAGAATGATCATCTTTAGTGGTTGATACCCAAAACCTTGGGTTATGTAAGCACAGTAGTATGTGCCTGAGTCTTCTGCCTGGAGATTAGTCATGCTGATGGACACCGTCCCAAGTTTGGGGTTGTCCTCTATTGTAACTTTCCCATTTGTGGCCTTTTTTGTGTACCAGTCTTGTGTTGGATTGGTCGTCTGCACTATGATCTCACACTGTCCATCTCTGTTGTGGCACCAGGCTTTCTGGTTCTTCCGGACCTGAGGTGCGTAAGGACACTGCAGGAAGAAAGTGCTTCCTTCTGGTCGGCTTTCCTCATCAATGATTGTTTGAGCATGGAGACCTGTAATATCAGATGTGGTAAGGGAAAGGTTTGGACCCTCAAGCCTCAACAGAGCACTGGTGGGAACTGGGGCTGCCCCTTCCCTCTGCATCCCTGCCGTGAGTTGCTCAGCTCAGAGTCCTGCCGGTGTGGGATCCCCCCCACCGTGCAGCTCCACAGGCAGTGGGAGCTGGGGAAAGGTGTCCCAGTGCCCCTGGGCGTGTGGGAAGCCCGAGGCATTGCCAGCCCTCCTCTTACCTGGGAAGCAGAGCAGAAGCTGCAGGAGGACTCTCAGCTCCATGGCCATCCTCAGGCCCAGGGCAGGAGCATTGCTGGGGGCTGCCCCGCGCATCCTGTTCCCAAGCGCCTGCCTTGCCAGCCCTTCCGCATCGCGGTGACGCTGCTGGGGGAAGTGCCTGAGGTCTTGCTTTCCTACGGAAACCCTTCACCCTGTTTTGCAACAAGACTGATAGTATGATAATTTCGGGGGGATTTGAGGAAGTGGCTGAGAGCGGAGCTCAGCCCGTCCTGATGGCAAAGGCCCTTTGCTGCTCTCCCCTGGTCCTTTGCTGCTCTGCCCTCACACCAGTGGCAGGGGAACACTCCATGGCTGTCCCTCGCCATGGAGATGGAGCAGGTCCTTTGCTCTGGTCTAGCCCTTCTCTCTGGGCTCCCAAGCTGTTCTCTGCCCAGCCCCTGCCTGGAAAGTGTCCTCCAAGGCAGCGAGGGTGGCAATGAGTCCAGAGCTGTGTCTGAGTGGACCCTCTCAAGGGCCATACTGTTTGGGGTCCCTGATCTCCTCCACCACCACAGCCAGTCCCCTTGTGCCTCGTGGTGTCTGTCCCCAGAGTGCCCAGCTGGAGAATCCAGACCAGAACCGTTTGGCATTTGCAAATTTTCTTTACTATGGGGCAGCCTCACAGAATTCTGTAGCAGGTGACCTTGGGGAAGCCAAGAGTGTTTCCTGATCTCTGTGGGAATTGTGAGTACCCCAGTCTGAGACCCTGCTCTGTTGCACTAGCAGGGCTGCTCCCAGGGGGTACCTGGCAGGACAGGAATGCTGTCAGCAGAGCCCAGCTGGGGCTTTGAGGGCTGCTTCAATAGCAGATGGTGCCCTTGGTCTCCTCCCAGCCTGCCCCTCTTCTTCACTGGTCAAGAGGAGATGAGGAGGTGAGGCTGTTATCTGGGCTGGAGGTGGAAAGAGTAGAAAGAGGAGGAGGAAAGAGAGCATTAAATGAGGCAATACAAAGCTGTTTTATTCTGTCTCTCAAAATCCCTTTTTACTTTGCTGCATTACAGGCAGGGAGAAATGTAAGGCTGGCCTCAGGTGAGGCTGGCAGGGTGGCAGTGGGGTGGTAGTTTGTGTTCTGGCTTGCTGGAAGAGACTTCTTCAACCAGGAGCACTGAGCTGCTTTTGGCACAGGCTATCAGGTGAGCTTTTCTCAGAACTTCCTCCTCTCCTGGTATCTCCTGCCATGGATGGGAAGAAGGGAAAGTCTTACATTAAATGTCTGTTAGCCTGGTTGTGTTCATACTTCAGTCCAGCAATGGAAAAGGAGACTAATGTTTCCTGATGGGGGTGAACACTTACTGTGCCTTGCAGAATCATAGGAACCTCCAGGAGCCAGACTGACTGGCCATACCAACTGCCCAGCTAGCCTGGTGAAAGGGAGGCTTTTTGTGTTTGGGGTATTTAGGCCATGGCAGAGGCTTCTTCTCTTAAGCAAAATGTTTTCCTCTGAGTTGTATTGAGGGGGAAATTCATACCAGAATGGTTGGTGCTGAGGAACAGAGGGAGAGAAGCTAATAGGGTGCCTGCTTTGAGACTGTGTGGGACTCAGACAGCATGGAGGTATGAAGTGATATCGTATGTCAGCCCCACCAGCCAAGTGTGGTGTAGTGGGAGGAGCTGCTCTTGAGGAATTCAAGAGACACAGGGAAAAAGAAGCAAAGCCTGTCTCTACACAGCACAGGTTTATTCCCCAAGCCTCTTCATTCCTCTCTTTCTTATCACTCTGATCAAGGGCAGCATCTCAGTGTTCCTGTTGGTATCTGTGACCTGTCTTGATCTATTTCATTGCTTCTCTGAACAGGATTCAATTATAGGATCTTGCCCAGTGGAAAAGCTTGGATGAGAAGGGACCTGCTCTGGTTTTGGCTAAAAGCCCACATGACTTGCATCCCCACCAGGCAGTTGGTTTCTCTTCCAGAAATGACTTGTTCTTTTGGCACTATGATTGGAAGCTTACCATTATCTAGATGCCTTCACTGTGAGCTCCTCTTCCTCATTCTTGTGAAGAACACTAGGGTCACTATTGCTATGATCTTGCTGGTCATTGAGGAATTCAAGAGACACAGGGAAAAAGAAGCAAAGCCTGTCTCTACACAGCACAGGTTTATTCCCCAAGCCTCTTCATTCCTCTCTTTCTTATCACTCTGATCAAGGGCAGCATCTCAGTGTTCCTGTTGGTATCTGTGACCTGTCTTGATCTATTTCATTGCTTCTCTGAACAGGATTCAATTATAGGATCTTGCCCAGTGGAAAAGCTTGGATGAGAAGGGACCTG
Source organism: Chaetura pelagica (assembly GCF_000747805.2). Classification (NCBI taxonomy): domain Eukaryota; kingdom Metazoa; phylum Chordata; class Aves; order Apodiformes; family Apodidae; genus Chaetura; species Chaetura pelagica. Next base: position 505,927 of record NW_009970727.1, on the reverse strand, counting down.
CTCTGGTTTTGGCTAAAAGCCCACATGACTTGCATCCCCACCAGGCAGTTGGTTTCTCTTCCAGAAATGACTTGTTCTTTTGGCACTATGATTGGAAGCTTACCATTATCTAGATGCCTTCACTGTGAGCTCCTCTTCCTCATTCTTGTGAAGAACACTAGGGTCACTATTGCTATGATCTTGCTGGTCATGACAGCAATGACAAGCGAAAGGATGATCTGCAACCTAGAAGAAAAGAGAACAATATACAAAAAATTCAAACCAAAATGAACAAACAAACCAAAAGAGATGCAGAATTGGTTCAGAGAGCTGGAGGGGTTCCCCAAGAAGATTAAGGATTCATAGAACATGAGCCCTTTCTTCATCTGTAAGGCAAATCCAGC
>NW_009970727.1:503346-505529 GCF_000747805.2 Chaetura pelagica | reverse complement strand
GTCCTTAATGGAGAGTCAAATGAGTTTAAAAAGGGAGGTAAATCTGTCCCAAGCATAATTCTACAGATGTTGGTTTAGCAGTATGAAAAACTCAGTTCTCCAAACCATGGGAAGATGGATACTGCAGATTGCTTTTGAGACACCTTCCTCACACAGAAAACTCCTGAAAGGAGCAAACGTAATGGTTACTAACAACAAAGAAGACAGAGAAATACAGAAAGTGTGAAGATTTTAACTCAGAAGATGAGATTTGAGCAGACTCATTGCTCTGTGATATCATGGTGTGAGGATGGAAGATGTTCACTATGCCATAAATAACCCAAAAGAGCTACAGATCCTCCTGTTTCAGAAGTCCAGGTTCCCAGTAATGATCAAGAGATTTTTTTTTTTTTTTTTTTTGCTGTTTGAATGTATTACATTTCAGTTTTTAATAATTTGTTGGCTTCTTTTTTCTTCGTTGTTTTCATCTTAGGAGGAGGTACAGAGATTCCCAGCCATATCCTCCATCTGGCAATATTTCTGGGATAGGATCTTTGCAGCCATGTGCATTTCTTTCACCATGTGTGGTGGCATCTCAGTTTTTCTAGTTTTTTATGCTTGCTACTCTCTAGTTTGAGAAACATTTTTTCTTTGCCCTGTAACATCACAGCTTCTTAGTTCCCTTTTGGTGAAGGACTTTCTCAAGTCATTTTGAGATAAATTAGATTAGCAGATTTCCTCGTACTTGTTTGCTGATAAAGGAAGAGTGTTCTTTTGTCACCTAGGGAACAGAAAACAGAACCAACCCTATTATAGCCCCTAGTGTTCAGACTGGCCTGTGCTGCCTCTTTCATCTGGCAGCAAAGGACAGCTCACCTGCTTTGTTTTATTTTCTCCTCATCACTTTTTTCAGTGGAGTTGGAGGGAATCGTAGAAGTGGAAGAAAAGATGTCTGGTGTTCCCTCTGCAAGTAAAAAACATTCTGAGAAAGGACTGACCTTTGTCAGTGCCAGGAGATGAAGCAAAACAGAATGGCCAGTCAGCTGCTGAGGTGGTATATTGACAGTAATGTCTCTACAGGCCGGACTGAAGTGAGTTTAAGTGCAGGGGAAACCATATGAGACATTAATAACTCTTGTCTGTGTTCTAGCCCAGAACCTTACACCAGTGCTGGGGTGTTGGCTGAAGGGGTTTTTTGACTTGTGCCTGTAGTACCTGGCAAAGTTGTTCCAGCCAGTACTGCAATCAGAAACATGAAGAGAAGAATAATCACTACTGGGCTTTTTTGGATTTAGCAGCTGAAATTCCCTGCCCTTAGTACATGGCTACAAACCCCCTCCTGCTGTGACACCCAGCACAGACCAGGTGCCCAGGCTATAACCTATGTCATCAAGACTTGCTGGCAGCAGACAAAGAGCAGGAGGTGCAAGGAGCTCAGCAGGACCGCTGCTCTGCAGCCCAGCCCCTGGCTGTAGGAAGTACTACAAGACCAAGCAGATGTGCTGTAGGCAAAGGTCTTCAGGTAACAATGAAGTATTTAACAGCCCATGTGTAAGCAGACAGAGGTTTGTGAAAACTAAGCCATGAGCATTGTCTGTGAAGGAGTCAGCTGTGATAATTACTTCCCATGTTGTTTCTGTGCCCCAGGGGAGGATCCTTGTGCAGGAGCCTGCTCACCTACAGAGTGCATTCAGTCCCATGTGTTAGGATTTTCTACTGGACAATTATGCCATCTCCTCTTGGCTTCTGGATGACCACATCCCTTTAGTGCTGATGCTGCTCTGCCACGGTCAGGTGCCATGCTGTCACCCCTTACTGTTAAAAAGCCATGCTGAGTGAAAACCTTGAACTCACAGATCTGTAAACTGTGGGTGAACAGGTTGTCCTCCAGACAACCAGATGGAAAGGTCTGAATAGTCTTTGAAAGGAAGGAGTTGCTATAGAGGGACAGAACTGTGGTATCATGAGAATGAGTGCCAGAAACACTTCTGAGACGATGACTGAAGCTGCTCTCAGGAAAAAGAGAAGCGACAAAGCACGTGTGTGTGGTTCAGGTCTGATCCCTGCTGATGTTCCATAGCAGGATCAGTGCAAGAAGGTCCAGTGCTGTAGAGTTTGGGCAGGGAAACACATCCAGATGTAAGGTGGGAAGTGATGTAAGCTGGGCAGTGCAGAGTCTACAGGCAGAGTCACTGTCTAGAGAG
>NW_009970727.1:495993-503316 GCF_000747805.2 Chaetura pelagica | reverse complement strand
TTCAGTACTCACCCTCCAAAACACTGAGTGTAACTTCTACCATTCGGAAAACACGACGTGAATCATTGAGCACACACCAGTACATGCCAGAGTCCTGTGCCTGCAGCTCCTCCATTGTGATGGTGACAATCCCCTGCTGGGTGTCATCCCAGATCATGACTCTGTCATGCTCGCCTTTCTGGCGATTCTCTGAGGGCCTTGAATCCGTGGAGACCAGTGTGGTGCATGTTTCCCTGTCTCCCACTTTGCACCAGGCTTTGCTCAGAGCCCCATAGTAGGGGGCGCTGTATGGACACTGAACAGAGACATTGCCCAACTCCTTGGCTGTGTAATGTTGTGTCCCTGGAAAACACCAGACATGTTTGGTGAGATCCCAAAGCTGGCACAGTGGCAGCCCTTCCCCTTCACTGGAATGTGCGCAGTGGGCTGAATGCTCCCTGGATGTCCATCTACCTCCAGACATGGGAGCAGATTACCCAGATTACTTGTGCAGAGGTGAGTCACAAATTGGGTGGGGACCTGTCCTCTTCCTCTGGTTCCCCCAGGGGCCACATGCTCCAGGCGCTCAGCCCAGAGGGTTTAGTAGCCAAGGACCAGGGAGGGGTGTCAGCTGTGAGCCCAGAGCAATTGGGGGAGGTCTCCAGCAGGGTGGGCCAGCTGGGTCCTGAGCTGGGGAAGGTGTCCCTGGAGCCCCGGGGTCAGCCATGTGGGAAGCAGTTGTGAAGAGTGTCCAGATCTGTGGGAGCTCATGGGAACATTCCCAGGTGTCCCTCTGCTGGGAGCAGACAGAGCAAGAAGGGCCAGGCCTGAGCCTTGTCCCCACAGGCCCAAGGGGCAGCCACCATGTGTCTGCCAGAGAGGGACAGACAGGGAGACGTGGCAGTGGCTGTGGGGAGGCAGTGCTGGGCTCCTGGTGCTGTGGAGCAGGAGGGGAGGGAAAGCAAGCAGGGGAGGTGGAACTGAAATCTGCCCACATCCACCCTTGGCTGCCAGTAGGTACTTACTCTTGGACACAGACAGCCTGACCTCCAGGTTTGTGAAGTAATGAGAGCCTCTGTAGTGTGCAAACCAGTAGACACCAGTGTCTTGGGCCTGCAGCTTCTGCATGGTGATGGTGACAGTCCTTTCCCAGGTGTCATCCTGGATCGAGACTCTGTCTTCCATGGGTTTGTTGTTACCCCGTATTTTATAGAGCTGACTTCTCACCAAGGGAACACACACAGTCTCACCTTCTCTTCGACACCAGGATATTGTATCCATGGAGTGCACGAAGTTGTTGTATTTGATCTGCACAGAGAGACTGTCCAGCTCGTCCTTCTGCACCTCTGCCAAACAGCAAATGTGGTCACTGACCCACGAGTGATGGGCACACAGGCATCAGTCCTTTGGCCTCCTCTGGAGACCTGGGACAAACTCTGCCCTGGGCAACTCCCTCATGGGCAGCCCGTCAGTCAGGGCAGGGGACAGGGGGAAGAAAGAGGGGCTAGATGTTGTGTGGGGAAATGGTACTCACCTTTGTAAACCTGGAGCGTGATCATCTTTAGTGGTTGATACCCAGAACCTTGGCTTAGGTAAGCACAGCAGTATGTGCCCGAGTCTTCTGCCTGGAGATTAGACATGCTGATGAACACCATCCTAAGTATGGGGTTGTCCTCTATTGTAACTTTCCCTTTTGTGGCCTTTTTTGGGTACCAGTCTTGTGTTGGATTGGTCGTCTCCACTACGATCTCACACTGTCCACCTATGAGGCGGCACCAGGCTTTCCAGTTCTGGCGAACCTGTGCTGTGTAAGGACACTGCAGGAAGAAAGTGCTTCCTTCTGGTTGGGTTTCCACATCATTGGTTGTTTGAGCATGGAGACCTGTAATATCAGATGTGTGTGAGGGAAAGGGTTGGACCTTCAAGCCTCAACAGAGCACTGGTGGGAGCTGGGGCTGCCCCTTCCCTCTGCATCCCTGCTGTGAGTTGCTCAGCTCAGAGTCCTGCCAGTGTGGGATCCTCCCCACCGTGCAGCTCCACAGGCAGTGGGAGCTGGGGAAGGGTGTCCCAGTGCCCCTGGGCGTGTGGGAAGCCCGAGGCATTGCCAGCCCTCCTCTTACCTGGGAAGCAGAGCAGAAGCTGCAGGAGGACTCTCAGCTCCATGGCCGTCCTCAGGCCCAGGGCAGGGGCATTGCTGGGGGCTGCCCCGCGCATCCTGTTCCCAAGCGCCTGCCTTGCCAGCCCTTCCGCATCGCGGTGACGCTGCTGGGGGAAGTGCCTGAGGTCTTGCTTTCCTACGGAAACCCTTCACCCTGTTTTGCAACAAGACTGATAGTATGATAATTTAAGGGGGGATCTGGGGAAGTGGCTGAGAGCGGAGCTCAGCCCGTCCTGATGGCAAAGGCCCTTTGCTGCTCTCCCCTGGCCCTTTGCTGCTCTGCACACACCAGTGGCAGGGGAACACTCCATGGCTGTCCCTTGCCATGGAGATGGAGCAGGTCCTTTGCTCTGGTCTAGCCCTTCTCTCTGGGCTCCCAAGATGTTCTCTGCCCAGCCCCTGGCTGTAAGGTGTCCTCAAAGCCAGGGAGGGTGCCAGTGAGTCCAGGGCTGTGTCTGAGTGGACCCTCTCAAGGGCCATACTGTTTGGGGTCCCTGATCTCCTCCACCACCACAGCCAGTCCCCTTGTGCCTCGTGGTGTCTGTCCCCAGAGTGCCCAGCTGGAGAATGCAGACCAGAAGTGTTTGGCTTTTTCCCATTTCACAGGAGTGTTTCCACAGGTACAACTGAAGTGATTTTTAGTATAGGATAAACATTGGAAATCATGAGAGAATCCATTCAAAGCATCTTCTGACATGACTGACTCACATTTTCCTTAAAAAGAAATACTCACTCTTGGAAACAGAGAATTAAATCTCAATTATTTGTGATAAATGAGGATAGGTACAATGTGCAGACCAGTACACTCGTAAGTCTTCAACTTGCAGCATCTGTGTTGTGCTACATATAGTCTCCTGGATGTTATAAAGTATAGTGCTCTTCTCAGAATGGACCTTTCTTTGATGTGCTGAAAGTTAGTAATTGGTACCAACCAAGATAGTACATTTATCTGAATCAGCATCCTCAGCAAAAGGCTTTACTTGTGGCATTGTATTTGTGGAGTTTCTCGAGACATACAACAGAGGGACACTTCAGCTCTACTTCAAAACACTGCAGAATATGGGAACCACAGTAACATTCCGGCTAAGAGCCATGATGACACACCTCCCAGAGACACCCAATATGGTATAAAATCTTCACAGCTGAAATCCAGATCCTGGCTTCAGCTGGGACCTCAGTCCTGTGTATCTCACACACTGCCTGCTCTCTCTGCCTCTCCCACAACCACTTGTTTTCCCACACTGTCCCAAGTTCTAACAGGAAGAAGCTGCTAGATTTAGGTGTAGCAACAATTTTAAAATATAAGTGCTCCATCTCTCCTGTTACCACTTTCACAACAGAGCTGGGAGAAACTTATCAGTGTTCACAGCTGAGCAGCTTCAGCCCATTATCAGTATAAAATCTCTGGTTGAAGAAGTTGTTCTGTTTTTCAGACTTTGGGGAAGGATCTAGCAAGCTAGGAGTGGCTGAGTGAATCTTAGGCTGCCTTATCTCAAGTTGTGGTTTGAAGAAAAACAAAAAGAAGTAAGCCATGAAATAACTTGTTCTTTTTCACAGAAATACAAAAAAACCCAAACCAAGCAAAACAGACACACACACACAAAAAAAACCAAACCCAAAAAACTAATGTAACAAATTCTGATAGCTTTTTTCTTTTTTAATTCTTGGTTTGGGGAGTGTGTGATCTAGTAGGTTAGGGAGAAGGTTAGGGAGAAGGGAAGTGTGGGGAACATTCATATTTTTCCCCCATGTTTCATGCTTATTTGTCACATGTGTAACTGTTATTTTTGTGCTGCCTGCCTGTTTATCAGTACAAACCTTGCAGTAAATAAGACAGAGCATGGGTAGGGAGAAGAACTCTAAGAGAGCACAGAGCAGAGCACTTGCAGAAGCCAGTTCTCTGGGGTTTCTCATGGCACAGGTTGGTCCGTGCTCCATGCAGTGCCATCAACTGTGTGAGAGGATAAAGCTCTGGGAATGCTGTTGTTTCAGTGCTGAATTACAAGTATTTCCCTGTTCAATAGGCTGTGATGTGTCACACAGGGAGGTCCTAGCCATGTTTTCAAACTTGGCAGTATTTATCTGAACTGAGAGAGAAGGAATGTTATATATCAATATCCCTCTGCCTTGCTAATAGGAAAATTGGCTCTTTCTGTTACTACAAATCCATGTTTTACTATATTGTAAAGGTTAACACAAATTTGCTTTAAGTAAAAAAATTGATCTTTCACAGAAAGCAAATATATTATTGGGCTGAAAATCACAAATTTGCAATGAAGTATAGTTTTCTCAACCAAAGATTCCTTCCTAAGTGTGGAGATCTGGTGTAGAACTGCTCTTTGTGTTGCAGTGTTGGGGCCTTTCTTGGTTTTAGCCTGTCCTGCTTGATACGAGTCAGAAACAGCCCTTTAAAACCTGAAATTGTTCTGTGTGGCTCAGTTGCAGCTCCACTGTAGTTCTGCACAAGTTCTTATGATGGTTGGTGGGTGCAGTGTGTGTATTCAAGAGAAAGGAAGGGATCAGGAAGGAAATGGTGGTTGTCAAAAGATGAGAAGATTCTCCAGCTTTGGTTACAGCTTAATACTGTGCTCAGGGACTGATCTTTTCATACCTATTCAAGCTTTGTGTCTAGAGATACAGTGAGCACAAATACATATGGTATTATACTCTCTCTATGGAATAGTTAACAGGCCTGAGCTGGCTCTGCAGAGGCTTCAAAAGACTGAGGATATAAAAGGTTTGGTAAGGAAACAGAAGACAATGTCAGTGAGTGATAGTAAATCTGTGCTATTTGTTCCTGGGTTCTGCTGAAATAGTATTACACTGCTGCCACTTGGATGGACCCAGTTCCAAAATTATTAGCAACTCTTTTTTGTATATTTGCTTCCTTGCTGCCTCCTAAAGACTCTCCTATTCCTTGACGAAGGCTTTCAGAAGGATCCTTTCCCTCAGAGTTGCTTTTTGTGCTGGATCAAAGGTGCAGTGCTCAGGTGTGCCTCAGTACCTGGGATTCTGCATCTTAATATTTAACTCCTAAGAGGCATTTAACAGCCACAAAGCAAATGCTTTAAGGCCTTCCAACCTTCACACAGATTTAGCCTGACCTGAAGTAGATGTAATTTCTGTTAAATATTGCACATGCAAAGAAAGAATCGCTGCCTGGACAGTTGCTCCTTGAGCCAGTGAGCACATGGTCCTTTCAGTGAAGGGTGAAGCTGGGCTAGGCAGTGCCAGGGATGGTGTGGATTGTATAACACACTTATACCTGATTTTGAAGAGAAAACCGTGCCCAGAGTGACTTGGCTAATAGGAACCAGAGCTGGCCCATCTTCGTTCCCAGCAGAATTTCTCCATGTGAAAAGAAATTTGCTTTGATGGTGGAAACTTTCAGAAAATTCTTCACCTAATGTTGGAATATTATGCATTGTGCAGGACCTTAGACAAATTCAGGAGAAATACTGTACCCGACCTCCTCTTGCCTCTGCTGTCACCTCACCCCTTCTGTTACCAGAATAACAGAAGAGCAGGAGGACTCTTGGCTCCATGCCTGTCTTGGAGCCAAAGGGAAGGACAGTGCTGAAGGCAGATCAAAGGATTACTAGATGTCTTCTCTCTGAACCCTCCTATCCCACACTGGTACTGCTGGAGGAAGTGGCTGAGCTTAGTGGCTTACCACTTGGCTTGGCACAGGAATCCTTCCCTGCTGTTTTACAATTAAATTCATCCTTGAATGGTTGTTCATATCAACTGAGCTTGGCTGGTTCAGGAGACAGAGAAACATTAGGCAGAATGCAAGGAGAAGCTGTTTTCTTTACCCCATTGCACCAACACCAGCAACATTGTTAAAATCAGCCTGCCCTTGGAGTCAGAAAAATGGAGAAATGTTTCAGTTTAGAGGCACATAAACCTCTGTGGGGCTGATTCTGAACTCCAGTATTCATGGGCCTGGGCTCAACCACAGCATAGGTGAGGGAAGGAGAAAGAGATGGGGCTGTGTGGTGGCACATCCCTGTATTTGTGCACCTGCTGGGCAGAGCTGACAGAGGGAATGGGGAATGGCTTCTGGAGCTTTCTCTGCCTTTCCCTTGGCCTCCACAAGGAATTCTGCCTCCTGGAAATGAGGTCAAAGCCAGCCCTCCTCCAGGTGAGCAAATCCACCTGTGGGAACCTCCAGTTCAATCATCAAACCACAAAGTGTGTATCTAAGCCATAGCCAAGGTCTCTCTTAGCTGTCACACCTCTTAGGGGGACTCACTCATGGCTCTTCCACAGCTGGCTCTGCCTCAAGTAGCTGCTTTGGGAAGTCCAGGCAGGGCAGGTCTTCTCTGTCTTCACTCCACACTTTCTTTGCCTTACTCTTGTTTTAGCTGTTGTAAGGATCTGGAGAAGGACTGTCCTTCCCTTCTGCTCCCCAGACACCCTGTGCTGGGAAATGTGCCTCTAGTTAGTGGGGCTTGGCAGGTTCCCATCTGCCTCCCCTTGAAATCCCTGTGCCCTTCTCTGCCCTTCAAGGCAGTGACAGTAAAGAAGTAGAATGTCAATAAATTCCTCTGCCTCCTCACTGCCAGCAGATGTGCTCATGGGGTGGTCTCCCCTGGGCCAGTACCTTCCTCTCTCGCTCCACCAGAGCAGTGCAGAAAGACTGTACTGACACCCTGGCTGCAAATAATTTCCAATTATATGAATAAGCAGCTTATTAACAATACATTCTGGCTAATCATTTTGTGCTAGATATCTTCCCATTGTCTTTTCCCCAAATCCCTCTCTCATAAGGCACTTGATGCTCAATAACAAGAAGGGGGAATGTGCTTGTTCTCTTACGAACAAATCCCAAGGGTCTGCAATTAGTTCAGTTTCTGCAACTAGTTGCCTACAAACTGAGCCACAAACTGTGCTGCATCACAGTGCCTCATCCTTCCCCACAGTATCTGCATTTGCCAGGACCACTGGGGGTCCTGTCTTTCAGGAGAGAAGCTCTTTGGGGCAGGACATATCATGAAGAGATGGCTGCCCAGGACCCAGCATGTTGGTCACTAAGGAGAAGTAAGGAAGTAATGAAGTTGGTACTTTTGCTGCATGTCTGACAGAAGATCAATATGGATTTTAATTATAGTATCACAGAAAATAAGATTAATGTTATCTCAGGAGGTCACTTAATCTAGCCCAGTGACACGCAGTAGGATCAG
>NW_009970727.1:490686-494958 GCF_000747805.2 Chaetura pelagica | reverse complement strand
TCTTCCGATGTAATTTCTAAAGATCTGTTTAACTAGTTTAGGTTGCAGCTTTCTCCTGGTGACCTATTCCAGTGCTGCACCATCCTTATTTGAAATATTCTTTTAACATCTGACTGTCCCTGCTATTTAAATGCTCACTCCCTTTCATATCCACTGTGAACTCTGAGAACAGAGGATTCCCTTTCTCTGGCTTTGTATGCAGTGGTGCCTGCCATGCTTGCCCTGTCGTTCCACTCCAACCTAACCATCCCCACGACTTTTAATTTTCACTCTTAGATTGTGCTTCTGACAGCTTGGATAACTTTTTTTTTCCGCTTTCTCTGAACTGTCTCATCAATCCACACCTTTTTTTGCCTATCTACTTGGCAAAAGCCTCCTCAAAGACTCTTGAAGTTTCTTTTGAGGTTCAAGGATGAAGCCATAGGCTTCTCTGCTGCCTTCCATAGAAACTCTTGCTTCCTGTTGATTTGCTCTCGCTGCCATGAAACCCACAGAAACCTCTTTGGACTAGACGCTTATTTAAATGCCAGTGGCCTTACAGAGACACCCGTGCTTTAGGTTTACCTGCCCCATAGGCTGGCCCTTGCCGAGCCCTATAGAAGAGTAGGCAGAGGGGTCCCTATGGGGCAGCGGTGGGGCTGTGGGTGCTGCGCCGAGCTGGGTACCTGGGTGGCTTTGGGGTGCGATGCCACTAGAGGGCAGAGGGAGATCAGGAATGAGGTGTCGGTGAGGGGACTGGGGCTTCGCAGGCAGAGGTGGGTGGGGAGTCTTCAGCCAAGTCCCGTCTCTGCTTTCAAGCAGCCGGATAAGCTGCCTGGAGCTCAGCACCACGGCGAAGCGAAGCGCCTTTGTGGTGCTCCCCGTGTTTTGCAATGAAAATAAAACGCTGTGCTCAGTGACCAAAGGCTGGGGAGCCGCGCTGCAGGCAAGTGCCCAGGCAGGGCAGTTTGTCTGTGCCTCCTCTGTTTCCCTGGGCTCCGGGAGGCAGGTGCCCATGTGAAGATGTCTTGTGTGTGCTGCCAAGTTTTTAGAGAAGGTTTCATCATGGCCTCACCCTGCAGTGAGCCTTGAGAGAGATCTTGAAGAGACAGTAAAGACTCTTCTTCCCAAAACTGTAAGCAGGCTGCAGTCCTAAGGCTAAGAGGATGGAGTCTGCCAGGCCCTTCCTGGGGCAACACCACCAGTTGCTTCTTCAGCAGAACAACACAAGCCAGTTCTGCACCCTCATCCAGGCCTGGTGCTCTGCAGGGATGTGAGACAGTGGGGAACTGATGCTAAATAATTCCAAGAAAGGGGATGATGGGATAAGGGAGAAAGTGGAGGCTTATCTTAGGGTGGTAGAAGATGACTCAGAGAAACAGCTTTAGTGAGAGTGGGAGCAAGGCTGGGGGGAGGCAGCACAGTGGGGCTGGCCATGTGTGTGCCAGGGCTGCTGGGGACAAGGGACAGGCACTCTGTAAGCAGGACATGGGCCATGGGCTCAGCTTTAAAGGAGAAGAGGCCCCACAGCAGCAGCTTAGCGAGAGGCCTGGTGTTTGGTCTGTTCCACATCAATGGGGCGTCCAGCTGTGGCTGAGGATGAAAGCAAGTGAGAGAGAGAGGATTAAAGGCTCCCAGGGTCTCCTCTAACCCGCCTAAGACTTGCCGAGAGGGCAGCGTGCGGCTTCAGGAAGGCTTCTTCATATGGAAAATATTATGTGAGAGAGAGAAAAAGAAGGGGGAAGGGAAGAGAGTCTTCTGTCCAGAGAGTGCTGGGGGAAGACTGATCACAAAAAGCATTTTAAAGGCTCAGACCAAGCCCAAGGAGAAAGTGCTGAGCTCTGCCATACCCAAGAGTGTGGTGGGGCACAGGTGTGATGAGTTTAGGAGGCTACTGACAGGGAAGAGTGTGCGAGGTCCAAATGTCTGAAGAGCACAGAGCAGCAGAAAAATAAAGGGATGAAAGAATAGGGGACATGGAAAAGGGGAATGAGGAGGCTGGCAAAAGGGAGGAGAAAGGAGAGAAATGGAGGGGGAGGTGGTGAAAGACAGAATGAGGGACACAGAAGAGAGCAAGAGGTGGTGAAAGGCCGGCTGTCTGCTCCATTGTGTTATTAACCAGGTCGCCAGGTGGAAGCACCCTGCACACAGCCCTCCTGGCCCGTTTCCTAACCCCGCCAAACTTCTCCCAGGAATGCTTCTGATGGGGAACAAATTGCTAACAGAAGTGAGACATTTTGCACTGAATGCAAGCAAGTTTCCAGTGAAAGGTTTCCTGTCAGCGGGTTGGGACTGGTGGGTGTGGAGCCTTTCTGGAAGAATAATTCTGCGAGTTAACACGAAGCACTGGTTATAGCACAGGATAAAGGACACAGGCTGGGTTTTCCTGCCTCCTGTTTTGGCTGCCACCGTTTGGCTGCTTTCATTCACTGTTCTGTGCTTCACCCGTGTGTGGCATTCTCAGTCTCATTAGCCCTTCCTCCGCTCCCCTGGCCACCCCCCACTGGTGAGATCTCCCGAGTATTCACAGCCTTCCACTCTACTTTCCTCCTTGATTTATATTGTTGAACTGGATGACCTTCCTTGACCTCATTTTCATGACAGTGTGAGCACACACATCAGCACTCCGTGAATGGCAAGGATAGTCCCTGCCTTGCAGTCCTGCCTGCCGAGCTGCAAGGACACCCCCTCTCCAGGTGGGGTGGGGTTGGTGGGTGCCCCATCACCTAGATCTGCAGGACTCCCTTGCACACTTGTGTCCACAGATGTGGAAGGTGCTGGCTGAAAAATGCTGATCCTTGTATCTTGGCACATGTAGACAGCGTTTAGCTGAGCTGGTGTGTGTACACAAGCAGGATGCAGGAAAATATTCCTGTGTATTTCACTCTAGGTGTAGCCATGCAGAACTTTTCCCTCCTCTATCACCTATGCTTTCAGGGAGCCCCCAGACCTGTTGTCTGTCCCTGTGAGAAATGCACACCAACACTGCCTCTCCTTTCTATCAGGGTTGCTGTGTTCTTGGTCATTGCAGCAGCAGCTGAAAACCTGCTAGATGGGCCAGACAAGCCAGAACACAGAGCTGGAAGGTGTGCAGTGACTCCCAGTTATGGACACATTTGCAAAGTGAGGGAATGTCTATTACCATTAATATCCTGGTGCCCTGTTACTCCTGATGGAAAAAGTGGATTTTAACAGGGGAGAGGAGAGCTCACGTCTCCCTGCTCCCTAGAAAACACTTAGCCAAGTCTCTGCTCCTGATTCTGAGGAATTTCAGACAAAAGTCTGAATTTTTTAACTGTAAGAGGAGCAGCCAACCCAAAGGTGCTGCTGGGTTTTGGAAACACAAGTCATCTCTGATCCTGTTTGCCACACTCCAGCTGCACCCACCCAGACTCCACTCTGGCATCGCAAAGCTAAGTGTCTTTCACCTTTTTAAATAGTTGGCAAAGCAGCTTTGCCCCCTTCCCTAGCCCAGCGGTACATAAATCCCTTTGTCCCCTAGTCTGGAAATCTGCCTTCCTGTCCCTCCCTTCCCTGCCTTCCTGGGAAGCCAGTGTGGATATGGTGCTGCCGGCTTGCCTGTCTGAGCTGAGCTGCTTAGTTAAGAATAATAAACAAACTCCTAAATGGAAGGATATTCTTTAAACCTGCCTTGTGCTGCCTGCCAGGGAATGCAGGCAGCAAAGCCCACCTCCCGTCCCCCTCCAGCCCTAGCTCCAGGCTCTCCTGAAACCTGATCTCCTTTGCTGTGGAGCTGCACCATGGCCTCTGTGTGCACCTTCCCCCCTGACCCTGTCTGGATTCTCCTGTCCTTTTCCTGACACACACCCAGCAAGCACATGCTCCTGGCTCAGACACACACATACCACAGAGGGGCACACGGTGACACTGCCACATCTGGAAGCAGAGGCTGCCATCCTCACCACACGGATGGGCGTGCAGGGGGTTTGCACGCATGTCCATGCCCACCTCGTCACACGGGTGTACACAAACACACTGTGAAAAGTGATGCCAACACCCACCATGCCAACAACTAGAGGCTCCTCACCCCTTTGGGAAACCCACTTAGGTAGCTGTATGAAGATTAGAGGCAGAAATACTATGAAAAGTGCCCAGACACATGGAAGCAGCACCCAGCCCCAGAGATGAAAAGCAGCTTGGCACCAGGTGGGCAAATAGGTGCCAACTCCTATGAGAGAAGGGGGTGACAGGGCATACCCAACTGCAGGCTTCACACACTCACAGATGTGTATGAAAAGCAGACACATCTGGTTTGATGAATATACCTGGTTT
>NW_009970727.1:490343-490625 GCF_000747805.2 Chaetura pelagica | reverse complement strand
AAACCTTTTATTTAGGCACACAGGCATCTTCTCCCACCTTCTCCTGCTTGTTCTCCCCCTTCCAGCTCTCATAGCTTCCCAGCTTTCATTCTCTTGTGGCCCATTTTCCTCATGCCAGCATTCACAACTAGCAGGAAGAGGATGTCAGTTAGAGGCTAAGCAGCCCCTCAGCCCCTCTGGCCCTGCCACACTTTTCAACCCACTTCTCATTTTTCTTCCTTTTTTTTTTTTTTTTTTTTTATTTTTTTGTTTTAACCTCTCCTCCCCTTCTGTCCCTGTTAA
>NW_009970727.1:483353-490204 GCF_000747805.2 Chaetura pelagica | reverse complement strand
TCCACCTCCACACCCTCCCACCCCCCCTGCCCAGCCCTGAAACCTTTTCCTGATAGTGTTGCTGTAACTGTTCAATTAAACGAGCAATTACAAAATCAATCAAACCGAAACGTGTGCCGCGCTGAGGGGGGACCCACTGCAGAGTGGGGACGTCGCCTGAGCCTGTCCCAGCCTGAAGGCAGCCCAGCTCACAGCTCAGCTGAAATTGTCTCATTTGATGGTGAGATGCAGCTCTGAGGACAGGTATTTTGCTTCTGTAGGATCACACTCTGCTGCCTAAAGCCAGCATCACTAGCTTCACACCAGCTGCAAATTTCCCCTAGCTGAGAAGCTCCTGGCAAAGCTGTTGGTATCAACCGTGGCCTTTGGTTTGAATTGGGTGGTCAGAGGGTGCCATTAGGAAAAGGGCACTGGGGGTGTTCAGGTGAGGGTGGTTTCTGCAGCAATAGGAAGGAAGGAAGGTGATGAAGTGAAGATGGTGAACCCAAGCATGGGAGGTGATGTGTAACTTACACCTGCTGTATGGATGTTTCTGCTTTCATGCATGTTCCTGCTCCTTCTGTACACGTAACAGATCAGTGTGTGCCACGGCTCCTTGCCACTCTCTACTGTTTTCTCATCAGGTGACACACTCCCCACTACTTGTGTCTCCTCAGAACTACATCCATGATTTTCACTGCAAGAATGACACCTCCAGCCCTCTTGGTGCTGTCATAAGCAAATAGCAAGCCTGTCGCGCCACAAAGGCACAAATCCTTCCAAACACTATCCCAAGAAAAGCTGGAGAACAGGTTGGATTAAGGGGGCAATGTGCAAAGCAGATGAGTTTTGGATCATGCATGGGCAGAACCATGGCAGCTTTCCAGTGGTATGAAGAAGCCAGCTTTAGCATATGGAATTCCCAAGGAGATCCAGATCCTGGTTACACCAGGGAAACCCCTTCACCATCTCATTCCTTGAAAAGCTGAGGCAAACCAATGAGAATTTGGGATGAGAGAGCTGAATGGAAAGGATGGGAAGGGCTTTCATGTCTTCTTATGAGCAACATACATGAAAGGAACAGCTTCTAAAAAGCCCTTTGCCCCAGAATAATATATTTGGGATGCCAGGAGCACACCTTAGTCTTCTGGGTGGTTTCCAGTCCTGCTTTTCAAGGAAGATTTATCTCCAGATTTAAGGAAAGTGGGATTGGAGCTATTTAATGAGGAGCTCTTATCCCAGACTTGACCCTGATTCTGCACAGTCAGAAAAGCAGCATCCCAAAGGCTTATCAT
The DNA here is from genome assembly GCF_000747805.2 of Chaetura pelagica. Lineage (NCBI taxonomy): Eukaryota > Metazoa > Chordata > Aves > Apodiformes > Apodidae > Chaetura > Chaetura pelagica. The sequence goes on along the minus strand of NW_009970727.1, from coordinate 488,930 downwards.
TCCTTTAAGAGCAGAAATCTGGCGAGTTTCCTAGGGCAAGAGTCCAGTTTGGCTTGAATTTTTCATGAGTAATACTTAAAGCCTGGTCACCCTGCAGGTCCTTTGGAAACACAGGACTGTGTTGACACACTTCCTAATGGAGCAAGAGGTTCACAAATTAATTTGCTAGATGCTTTAATGAGGTTCCCTATTCCCCTTTTTTTTTAGCTTGGTCTGATTTACCAGTTTTATATATATGAAAGTATTGAAGATAAGCACCAATACACAACTGCTGCTTTGCCCCTGTTCCAAAGTTCCCTGTGACTGATGGTGACATTCAGTGCTGTGGCAAAGCTCATCTATTTCCCCATCCTCCTGGAAATGATGGAGTGAAGAGGGCTGGGAAGGCAGAACATTGGCAGAGGGAGCAGTGGGGGGAGGTGGATTTTTATGACACTTGTCTTGCTGGTGCTGTTATCTTGGATTGTACTGATCCCATGCTGGGTGTGTTTAGTGGGTATGCCAAGGATGCCTGGAGCCTGTGGCCCTGGTGTTTGTATAAATTGAAATAATTGTGTTTCCAGTGTATGTATGGCCCTCGTGTGGGCAATGCAAGTCTGTCTGTGAGCACGATGCAGTTAGGGCTATTTTGATCTCCTTCCATGACTTGGGGAACTCCCTGAGGTGATGTCCTTTGCCTCTCAGTTCTAGAAAGATTTTAGCTTGTGGCTTTGAGGTTCAGACAGGCTGGCACCCCTCCCTGTCAGCTTTTGGTTAGAAGGACCATCTGCAGAGCCCAAAGGAGAACCCCATTTTTCTCAGTGGGTTTGGGACCCAAGCATTCAGGAGAGGACTCATGTATGAGAAAGATCTAAAATGCTAACGAGGGACAAGGAGGGACATTACTTTGCAACCCTTTTGTCCAGAAGGTGCAAATCTCTCACCTGTGGCTCTGCCTGTCCCTTGTGCCAGGTGTGTGCAAGCACAGGTGCGTAACAGCTCAGTCTACCCCTGCCAGACCAACAGCAGGGCCATTAATCAGTCAAACCACACATAGGAAGGAGCAGGTTACAATTTGCTGGTTAAAATGGAGGAAAACTGGCTTCTTGGAGGACAAGCCCTCCTGCAGCACATAAAAGGCTACAAAGAGGTGGTCAGTACAGGATCCTTTCCAGTTGGTTGCACTGCTTGCTGGGGCTTGATGGAGGTGGATGAACCAACCTGAACACACGGTCACTTCTTTTCTGTCAGCTGGGGAAAGTGTTGTCTCTCTGGAATTAACTCCTGGTTTATGAAGGGCTTGCTCCTGATTCCCAGGAAGAAGAATAATAGGGAAATTTGGCCCCTGTTCCCGGGAATGCACTGCATGCTCTGAGAGACAAACACCCAGCTCTCCTGCTTGCAGATCCCAGCCTGGCATTTCAGCAGCCTGAGGCTCCTGCTGGCTCTGCAAACACACTCCTGGGCCTGATCCTGCTGAGGGAATCCTGGGCAAGGGAAGTGCTGCTGGAGTAGGACAGACGGGGGCTGCTTTGGTGCATCACCATGGGCTCGTGGTACCACAGGGTGCCAGGGGGGTGGCAGCATGTCAAAGCCTTTGGCTGTGGCCATGTCTGTTTGCCACCTATATTTGGTAAAAAAATGATTGGGAATTGTTTGTTTGTGGCTCCTTGGAAACCCCCCTTAAGAAATGGCTTCTTTTGTTTGGTTACTTGGGAAAAATATTTTCCCCTCCTTCTTTCAGTATTTTGAAACATTAAAAAAGGCAAAGCTTTAAAGAGCCCAAGAATATCCAGGAGGGATTGTCAACAGCAGCCTCTGTAGTTTTCCTCATGGCTCAGTGCTTGCCTTGGTCTTCATCTCTTCCAGACACTCTACTCCACCTTCTTGTAAATTCTGACAATGAAAACACTATTTAAATGTCCTCAAAGTTTCTCTTTCCATTGAAAAAGGGGATTTATTCTCATTTTTTATTTTTTTTTAATCAGAATTAATGTGATTCTAATGTGTTCCTTTTGATCTTCAGGGGATTTTTTACACTGATGATCCCTAATTTTGATTTTTTTTTTTTAATTGTTTTAAAAAGCTTTAGTGAAGGGGAAAAAAAAATCCATCCTACTTCTTTGGCACATCTTTAACCTTTAAGTACCTCCGGAAAAAAATATTTAAAATATATTATACATTTTTAAACAGGGTGCTTTTGACAGGTCAGTTTCAAACCTCTCTCTCTTTTCTTGTGCTGTGTTGGAATAAGACAATTTTGCAGCTTGGATTTTTTTGACAGTTAAATTGCAATGTAGGCAGAGGGTGGAATAGGGATCCTGTCTCTTTAACTCTCTAACTAGACAAAGACTTTTCCCCTTTGAGAGCTGAGCCCGGGATCAGAACTGTCAGATGATCTCGTAGCACTTGGGAGAGTTTGCAAAGTCATAATTATATCTTTTAACCTGTCTTGCTCTTTGCAAAAGAAAGGTCCTATTATATTGAAATGAGATTATTAGCCATCAAATACTTTCTTTCTTGGGATTCTTCTTCTTTAAAAAAAAATTCAAATACCTTAACTACTTTGCAATTGAATTTTTATAAGATTTACTTTCCACTAAATAAATGGTCTGTAGCAGCTATTTTTTAAAATATTTTTTAAAGGGTGTTTTCAATATGCAGATGCAAAAAATTCAGACTAAATGTCTGAAATGTCACCTGTATAATTAAAGGAAGGTAAAGTTTCAGAGCTCAGTTCAGTTTTTCCTCTAGCTTAGCTGGTGAGTTCTCTATTCCAAAACCCTGCTGCTGTTCCTGATTTCATTGCTAAAAATACTTTTTTCTGAAACCAAATAATTTTCAACCTTCCATTTTCTTTCTTTTGTATTTTCTGTGTCTTTTTTTCTTCCCCAAACATGAAAAAAAATTAAAAAGAAACCCCAAATAACTGGAGAGGTTGTTAGGTTTGGTTTGTTGTTTTTTTTTTAAACCCACACAATTAAAATCACTGCACAGCAGTGTCAATATGTGCTTTAACAAAAGGTGAGGACTGCATCAAAGCAATCAGGGTAACAGCAAAAAGCTAAGGAAAAGATGATATCAAATTCAAGTAAGAGCTTCTTTACACTAACTCATCTAAGTCCTGGCTGGCAAAATAGTTCCACCTGGGTCTAATTTGAAACTTGAGATTAGTTCCAGGTTACACAAACAATAAATATTTAGCATGTGTTTGCATATCTGGCTGAATAAGGGTTGAAATGAACATTAAATAGCTGAAACCCACGAATAATCTGGGCCTGATCCAGAGACCTCTGAAGCCAACAGAGGATTCTTCCACCTGCTACAACAGCTTTGGCTCAAGCACCTCTTTGTTGGAAGTGATTGGTCACTTTAATCAAATGATTAAAGTGCTGTCATTTATAGCTCTATAATTCAGATTGTGTCAGCTCTTCCATTATGAACTCTCTTTCTTTTCAAGAGTGGGTTATGTCTTGGCCATAAAAATTCATTCTGAGATTAAATTCAGCATGTTGTGATCTAACAAAGGACTTGCTCCTTGTGCAGACAGAGCTCCTGACCAAACCCACAGGATGTCACAACTGCTTTACAATTTTTAAGGGATTAGATACATTTAAGTTTTCAAAGATACATTTAAATTTTCAAAGATGCTCTGTTGGGTACACAGAATGCAATCCTGCAGCACTCTCAGTCATGGGAGTCACTTCATCACTATGAGCATTTTAAGATAATGGGGACTTCTGCCATGAGTAAAGTTACTCATGTGTGCATATGTTTGCTAACAACACAGTGGGGTATTGGTTTGGTGCATAACTTCAGGGAGATCCTCAGCTGCAGGCTGCCCTCATGCACATATATTTTCTGTTGAATACATATATATATGCTTCCTTAAAATAATAAAGGCCTTTACTTCATGCATATTGCCTTCCCCTTCTTAAAAAGATGGCTCAGTCATAATGAAAACCAGGAGACTGATAAATCAGAAGACCCTCCTTGATTTTAAATGAGACCCTGATTCTGAATGAGACTCACCTGGGGGAACTTTGTTCATGAAGAACCTCAGGACACGAAAGTTAGGAAACTCATTGAGCTGCACTTTATATAAACCTAAGCACCTGCTGAATGTTAAGCTCATTTTTTCCATCTCTAGAACTCCCTCATGCTTTGTTTAGGTATTGAAATGCCTCCCTGTCTTACCTGGTTTTAATCTTTGCAACCCTATTACAAATTAATTTATTTTTTTTTCCCCTGATTTACAGGACAGACCTGGTGCCTTCAAGGAAATTGCCTGACACTGGATCAGCAGGCATTCTGTCTGTCCAGCTTTCAGTTCCTATTTTCCATGCAAAACCTGCAAGAACATCTACCAAGGTAGGAGCATGGTTTTATTTCTGATTTTTCTTCTGCATTTGCACCTTGTATTTCTTTTCCAACCAGATGACACAGGAGGAAAGTGTGGCAGATATTCATGTAGTACCTCAATAAGCTTCCTTTAATTGTTCATGTGTGCTGGAGAGCCAGGCAGGTAAAGCTAGAGAGCAAATTCAACCTGTGTAAATTGGCAGTGTCCCCTTGACTCACTGGAGCAGGTCCAGTTTACACCACTGAGGATCTGACTTGGAATTTCAAGGCTTTTTAGTCACCATCATAAATATATCTTCTTTTTCTTGGCAATGAAATAATGTATAGAGTAGGGCCAGAAAATTAGAAGAAGTTGTTGGCAGATGTGTCTATTAGTTTGAGCTGGAGATTTTTGGCTTTTTTGAGATTTGAGCTCAGACACAGGGTAGCATGGAGGCTTCTTAATGTCCACAGTAGCTTTACCTTTGGCTGTGCAGTCGGCTGAGCTGTCCCTAGAGGGAGGTACTTTGTTTCTCTGGATTGACTGTAGGGAGGCATGGGAGAGGTTTAAATGAGAGACCCTGGAAATATATAATAAGAGGAATTCAAAAGCTACTCCCTGTCTCACTGACAAGTGACCCTGAAGTGTCCATTACAAGTCCACTGAAGTCAAGTACCTTTGTTCCAGCTCTTGACAGAGATGATGTGTGGCTCATGAAATGTAAGCAGTAGATGATGTCTCACTTTGCTTCTTTGAAACATGGAAAATAGCACCTTTCTCAGCTGCAGATTCCTATGGAAAGTGTTCTCAGCCTTCTGGGAGTAAAATTCCTCTGCAGGGCAGGAGGTGTTATGCCTTTGGAAGCCCTGCAAAGTCAGGCCTGTCATTGCAGTGGAAGGAGATTGGGGTTGGCGCCTCCGTGGGTGTGAGTGTAAACATCCATCTGGGTGTGCCAACTAGAACGTGCCCTGGCTTTGTTATTCCTCAGGCCCAGCTCAACTTCAACTTTCTCCTGAGTGATTATCGACGTGCTTGTAGTTCCGGGGGACGTGGAAATTGGCTTGTTTACTCTAGTTTGGCAACAGTGAGTTGCCAGCCCTTTGAGGCACTGGAGTACTTCCTTGAAATCAAGAGTTGCTGTTCAGCAACTTTACAGGCCAGAGCTGGGAAGAAACTGAGCCTGTATTTTGTGCAGGAAAATGAGTTCTCAATTGGTACAGCTCAGCTCAACCATACCCCAAGCATCCCTTCCTGCT
>NW_009970727.1:451530-483250 GCF_000747805.2 Chaetura pelagica | reverse complement strand
GATCCTCCCATTGCTGTCACTGGCCTGTGCTCAAACTCACCAATGCCAGCACAAATCAAGGTGAAAGGTTGTATAAAATCCCAATTGGAGCTTAAATTGCCTAGACTTTTTAATTTGGTCCTGGGACTTGTTCAGGAAAAACGTCAAAGGCTTCTGCTCTGTTACTTGTGCTGAGCTAAAAATAACTTTGGGCGCCCCACCTTAACTGAACACACTCCCTTGAAAACAGAGCAGTGCACAAATTCCCACGTGCTGGCTCTTTTAGATTTCTGGCAGCCAGAAACCAAAGTCATCAGAAGCTTGAAAACCACTGCTCTTTGTAGTGTCACTCTTCCTGGTAGAACTCAATGGGTCTGTTGGAACACAGCAAATGGCAGCTCCTGCACACAGAGGAAGGACATGATGGTTGGACTTGGAGATCTTAGAGGTCTTGTCCAACCATGACAATTTGGTGATCCTGTGGAAAATCTGGACTAGGAGCCCAGGCAGCACCTTGAGAGCTCATCTGCCTGCTCTCCAGGCAGTCTGTCACAGGGGATAGCTGCTCAAGCTGGTCATGGATCAGTGTTCCTGGCTGAATTTACGTTATTGGAGTGGATGATTGTTCGTGGTCTCTCTGACTACCCAAGCAAATTTGCCTGTGCACCTGTGAACACCTTGGTCTCGATTCCTGTCTTGGTGGTAAAATGAGCTGAAATGGCACTTGTGGAGACCAAGAGCAGACAGAATTTCTGTTGGTCAATACTGACTTCCCAAGCTTTGCCAAGTAACCCATTTCTCCTAAAGCAGCTCCACTTCTCCTTTCTGGCAAGACAGTCCTATTACCCTCAGATACTCAGCACTTTACAAGTTGGATCAATGGGCAATTGTTCCAGAAACACACTGAACTTCCCCAGTCTGGGTATCTTTTTTTTGTTGAGGTTGGTTTTGTTGTTGGTTTTCTTTCCTTTGTTTCAGCCTTTAACAAAATCCCCCAGGGATTTGAGCAAAAATAGAAAGAATAAGAAAACAAATTCTATCATAACTTTTGTGAAGGGCAGAGACCTAATTTCCCAGCCTGCTCTACTCCTTCACAGCTTCAGAAAGGTTTTACGAGCTGAAGCAACCAGTCTCTCAGGAGGTGCTTGAGAGAAAAAGGGAGACCATGAAACCAGGGCCATGTTTCCATCTGGTGTAGAATAGCAGTGTTTCAGCTGGAGGAAGCTAAGTGCTTTGCCCCAGCCATGGGCTGGGCTGGCTGACCCTGGTCTGTGGCAGAGCTCTTAGATCAATGTCAGGGACCTGACACCTGGCTCCTCTCTGTGGTGACCGTTCCTGGGGACTGAATACATCTTGATTCCATATTTTGATTTTACAGGCCCTGCACAATAATCACCTCTTAATTCACCCTCCTGCCTGTCTTCTCTCTCTGCTGAGGAACAGCAGACGAGAGATTTCATGTGCCATAAATATTTAGATTGTGCCTGTGTGTTTATAACACTTGCTGAGAATGTAACTGGAGCAGCTCACATGCAGCAGCAACACCTGATGCTGGGGAAAGTTTTCCATCACCTCATATGGACCAAATAGCCCTGCACCACAAGCTGACCATGCACCAGGGACCAGTAGCTGTGTTGTCCCTGCCCCTTCCTCCCCCTGCCACACCAGTGAATAATAACAACAATAATGATACGGACGTGCTTTCATGTCCCTCAGGAGCTGCTGCTTTAAAGGTCCTTGGAAAAAAGCTGTGGCTGGGATTGAACGGAAACTTTCTGCAGTGTTACCATGGGTATATGGTATGGGGGAAGCATGTCCCCTGTGTGACCCATGTGCTATGAGATCCATAGTGCCTATGTCTCTGCCTCCCCTGTGTAGCCTGACTGTCTTAGTTAAGCTTGAAACAGTTGTGCTTAAGAAAGTGGAACAAGTGATGCAGGTGCTTTTTAGGAGTAGGGTGGACCATAAGGAGGACAGTAAAGCTGGTCCTTGCTTCAGAGCATGAGTAGTCCAGCTGAGGGCATAGGCCCCTTTCCATAGCTGCCTGGCCCAGGCCAAGCTGGGCTGTGCTGGTTGTCCTGGTGGTGTGAGGAGGGGACAGACTGGGGAACCAGGCTCCCCAGCTCCTCTTGCTGGAGCAACAGGTCCGCATGTGGCCGGGTCTGCTTGGCCTCGCTGGCTCCCGTGCAGCTGCCAGCCCTGCTCTTTCCAGAGCAACAGGTCTCTGAAGTGTTATGGAAATTTTTTTGTGCTTTAATAAATGTGTTTTTACTAATGTTTCTTTAGGGGAAAATATTTTTCTTTTGTTTCTCTATGTAGCCTCTTTAGGACTTTCTAGGGGAGTGAAGCCAAGAGTTCTAGCTTTGGCTCTTTTTTTCCCCTGTCCTGTGTTGGGTTTTTTTCTCTTTTATTTTGGAGAGGAAATAAATATCTGGTTTTAGTCCCTTCCCTTGCTGCTATTCCACTTACCTGCTGGGCTCTCTGTTCTGCGGCTTCAGAATCAGGAGTAATGACTCACACAAACGTAGGAAGGGTTTTCCTCCCTGGGCAGGTGATTTGATGTTTGTCTACTATGGACTTTGGTTAGACCTTTTTCCTGGAGCCTTTAACACTTGTCATGGTCAGAGGTAAGACATAACAAAAATGGATTGTAAGTGAAATTGAGTTTGGTAATTGTTGGGTTCTTTAAAGATTGGTCTTTACCAATGGTGTTCTGGTTTGAGCAGTTCTTGAATTTGGTGGAGTGAGAACTAGAAGGAAAAAGAGAGAGAGAGAACCCTTCCTCATCTTGTTTTAGGATCGGTGGATGGAGAGGAAACATAAACTCAATTTTATGTGGATTATAAGGCACCTATAAAGAGAGTCATATGAACTGAGACACTTGGCTCTGTTACCCTAATGATACCTATGGAACAATATGTGAAACCTATTACACTATTCTGGATATATGTGTGTATATATATATTTATATATATGTTCAGAGAATGAGAGTGAGCGAGACGAAATATGGGGCCTTTATTTTTATTGGCTTCTGCAAAGAATAAATTACACAGCAAGGGCAAGGTTAAATTATTGTAAATGTCTGTATGAAAGGCATCACTTAATTATTAACAGTCCGCTGCAAATAAAAGGTACATATGCTAAAATGGCCTGACCTGCTGGGTTGTGGGTTTTTGTTTAAAATTGTTGGTGAGGCCCACAGCTGACTTGTTCTCTGTCAGACAGGCTGGAAAAACAGGCAGGGTAAAATTTCATTGTGGAGTGGCTTATATCCCTCTCTACCAGATGTGAAGTGAATGCCCATAAAATGGGGGAAGATGGGGGCTATCTGAAAGCAGGGACGAACCACTGTGAGGAATAGAGGACATGTAAAAACACCTGGATGGACGGGGAAAGAGGGAAACTCCAAGAACTGCCTGGTATTGCTCACTCTAAAGTGTATCATGCAGTCTTCCTCTATCATGACTTGCCCACAAAGGCTGAGAGTTTCTACAGTTGAGCTCCTCACCCTAACCCAGTTAGAAGAAGGTTGGAGCACCTATAAGAGCTGGTAGCCTCATGTCCTGTGGACCTGGACTGGGAGCTGCACAAGGTGAGCAATAAATCCAGGTGTTCCATACTTCTGTTTGTAGAAAGAGAAGACAATATATTAGTCCAAGCTGTCTCAGCTCTTTTGTTTTATTGCTGGAGGCTCACAAGCTGGCCACCAGTGATGGATGTTGATTTAGTTAAGGTAACCTAACAAGAAACCTGAGACTGATGCTGCCATGTCACTGCCACTTGTTATAGCTGGTCTGAGCATCATGACCGTGGACAAGGATATTGGGCTTATTGGCTCCAGCTCCCTGACTCAGGCATTTCTTGTGTTAAGAGGAGCAGGAAGGTGAGGCTTTTGGGAACCTTGTGCAATATTTGTATGCTTTAAACAATCTTTAGATATATAAGGGGGTTACTTTACTCTCAGCTTTTGTTTCAATGATATCTCTGTGATCAAGTAGCACCAAAGGGCAGAGCCACCTTCCTTCCCGTCCACAGCCAAAGGCTGACTCCTGTCCAAGAGACTCCTGTCAAAGCAGCTTGAGTGTATGAACAGGGCACCTTCCTATTTGCATGAACTTAACTTTGCAGAATTTCAATCCTGGCCCTTGGAGGCCCTTGGGTTACACCTGGGAAGTCTGCAAAAGGCAACACAAAGAGAAAACCATCACAGGATGGAATTTCCAGAGGGAAACTTGGAAGATACAACAGATGGGGGGGAAGGTTGAATGTCCACCAGTCTCTATGAATAAAAAACTCAGTGGAAAGCTCTCCTTTTCACTCCCTTACAAAATTAAAACTGCTTTTGGCAAGGCAGGAGATGTCTCTGATTTCATGTTTAGCTGCAAGGCCAGACAGGATCCCTTGGAGCAGCTGGGCTGACCTGCATATGCCTGGCCAGGGATACCACCCACTGCTCCTGCATGCTCCAAGCAGTCCCTGGTGGAGCTTGGACATTGTCTCTTAGGGAGAGACAGCCAGTCTTGCTTTAAGGGTCTCAAACTGAGAATTTGCTGCCCATCTTGGTAAACTCTTCCAAAGGCTAGATGTGCTAACAACACAATTTGCTCATATGGAAAACAGAATGAATAAGAAAATATTCAGTGTGAGCTTGATCCTGATGGATTTTAATGCAGCTTGGCATTTGGAGAAGGGACAAAATGAAGGAGCCCAAATCATCACTATCCAATTGTCCTTACACCCATCTGTAAAGCACTGCACAGCTTTCCTACCCTTGTGTTTGGCACTTAGAGGTAGTAAAGCCACATCATGTTATTGTACTGTGATTTTACAGTTGCCTTTTCATCTGCTGTCTCCTGTGTCAGTGAGACACATTTGCAAAATGCCCATCTCTTCTTCCATATTACTAAAATTCCCATCAGTGGCTGCATATCTGCTTCCCCTTCATCCATGTAACTTTGGCTGCTCTCTGCAGGAACATGCATGAAGGCTGCTCAGCATGGGCTGGATGGCCTTGCTCTTGTTCCAAGGCTCAACTCTGTGTAGAAGGTGTTGAAGAAATTGCTCCAGAAAAAATGAATTTTGGTGCACTTTCTTATCACACCAGAATTTTCTTCTGCATGAAGTTTTGAAAATGTGAGCCTGGAGTGGCTGGGGAAATTTCAAGTCTAGGTGAAGACTAGTTGGATGACAGGTAAATTCTCTGTTCTACACAACTCATTAGGTCCTATCTCTGTATTTTACCTTTGTGAGAGTCTGGTCTTTTCCTATAAAGCCCTTGATGACAAGGGAGCAAAAAAATACTTAACCCACTGCTTCTTTTTGTTTTGGTCACATATGAAAGAAGAGCAGAGCACTTCCACTCTACTTGCAGACAGGAATAGAATTCCTCACTGAGCAAACCTGACTCCACAGGAGGTATGTCTTAGAACAAGGGAAAAGCATGTCGTGACCATGCAAGCCAACAGTAGCACAGCCTGCTACAGACCCCATGGGCTGCTGAGAATCTCTATCATTCACATCTTATGAACTGGTTTGGCGCATCTCCAAAGGACATTGGCAGCTGTTCAAGGCCTTGCAAGGTGCTGAACATGCTGAAGTTCCTATTGTCTCCAACATGTGCCTGTGTGTGGGGATGGATTACCCGAGCTTGCCTGTGTGAGGGGGATTGGGATTTGGCTGGGTGAGTCTGTATCAATGGTTAGGTAGAACTGCAGGTGAAGGTTTTGTGAGGTGGCTTTTCACCTTGCATGCGAGTTGCAGCTGTATCCCCTCTGCAGTGGCTTCTTGTGGATTATGGTTGTCTTGTGTAGCTGCAGCATTGATGGCTGTGAGTTAGGCTACAGCACAAGTGTCAGGAGTGTTGATCATATCGATGCATATGAGGACGGGTGGAGATGCATTGTTGAAAGCCCCTTGTGCTGATGTGACAATAGAGAGGTCTGACAGCCAGTGAGTGGGCAGGGGGGTGATGTTTGCTGGTTGGGGTTGTAGCTACAAGGGGTAGGTGGCTGTTGGGTTGTGTGTGCTGTCATTGGGGGTGTGATTTGGTTTTGTTCTTGCAATTGTAAAATAGGTGGGAAGGGCTAATTGCTGATCAGGAGCAGAAGAACTGAGGGAGCTGCAGGAAACAGCCACCATGAGCTGGGGGAAGGCTGTGAAGGAGCCCTGAGAGAGGGGTAAGAGTGGGGCAGCAAGAGGGGCACAGCGTGTGGGGAGAGCCAGCCCAGCAGAGTGCTCTTAGCACGAGTATTCACACACACCATCCTCTCAGTTGGTCCTGAAAGGAGCTGTGACTGGGGATGAAATGTCATGGTAGCAGCCAGTGGCTATAAAACCTGGGGTCTAAACTAAAGGGAAAAAGTGACAAGGGGAAAAGCAAGGTCGGCCCCACCTTGCAGGGTCTGCTCTGGAATGTGTTTGCACTCCAGGGTGTGCAGTGCCTGAGAGTGCGTTAGCAGCAGTGTTGAGTTAGTAATATGAACCCTATACAAATACCTCCGGGGCAGACAGGTCCATTTCAGGCTGTGTTTATTTAATAAAGAGCCAGTGAAGTAACTGCAATTTCATTGTCAATTTACTAATGCGTTACAGTTATGTTTCTTAACCTCATTGTTTGGGCTCAGGAGCTTGCAGTGCCTGGCCAAACTTTCCTTTTTTTTCTCCCCTTATTCCCCCCCTCAAGTGTAAAACACATTTTATTATGACTAGAATGTCTTCTATTTATCAAAAACTGGGATTAAAACCCTCAGCTCCCCCTTTCCATGCACGTATCCATCTTGGCAACAAGTTGGTTTATTAACCTCCTAAAAGCCTTGCTCGTTTGCCTTTTTTCTATTTTATTTTTTGTAAGAAAAGAAAAAACACTCACATTTGTGCACACACTGACACACATTCACACACACACATTTTAAAAGTTCATGTGGGAAGAGTACAATGGAAACTGGCTGGAAAGAGATGGAGCTGTGCCTCTTTGTGGTCGGGGAAGTCTGACTATGGCCTCCTACCCTTTTGGATGGGAATCTGGGTTTGAAACACACTTGCACTTTCTCAATAATAGTGAAAAAAAAAAATTAAAACCCAAAACACACCACCAACCAACAAAACCAACAACAACCTCTCCCCAGTACTGAATTAAAAAGGGAAATGAGCTTTTGGATGAAGATGGAAAGAGGCTGTCAAAGGGGTTGCTGAGGAGTGGTTTCAGGCTTGAGACTCAGCAGGTCCTTCCTGCAGTGGGGAAATGGGAGAGAGAGGGTGGAGAGCAGGAGGTCATTTTCAGCTGAGGTTTGGTAGATTCCTTGGTCCCACACAGGCTTATTTTCCCAGAGAGTCCCTGGAGGAGAAGACTTTCCATTTTTCTCCAAGAATTCTAGAGGGACACGTGCACTTTTGGGACGGTTCTTCAGCTGCAGTCAACATGTCCTGGCCCTAGTTCAGGATTTGTCCATCTCTCTGACAGTTCTGGGCTGTTCTTTCTTCTCAGCAGGCTCTCACCCTGATACTGTCACAGTGAAGTTGAGAAGAGTAGAGGTGGGATGTGGAATCAGGGGTGGCAGGTGACCATGAGTAGGCAAAGATCAGCCTGTCTGATTATTTATCTACTCTTTATACAGCCTTAAAGCAGCAACTCCAATGGGAAGTTTTCACATCCTGCCCAGAGTGCTGCAAATTTTGCTCACTTTGCACAGTGTCAGGAGCATTTTGGTCACTTCAGACAGTGTATCTGTGCATTAACTTCCCAGCTGCTGGTTTGAAGAGGAGGTTTGTCTTTCCTGCTCCTGCAGGCAAGCCAAGGTTTTAGCATGGGGCTTTCCCCACATCTCACTTTGAACATATCCGAAGGCCAAATCCACGGCAGGCAGCTGTGGCACCCTGCCCTGCCCTAACCTCTGCCGTGACCTAGAAGAACCGCACTGTCTGCTCCCTGAAAGGATTTGATTCAGCCCTTCATGCCAGATCAGCAGTCAGGCCCCTCCACAACACAAGCTACCGGTCGTGACAAATTACATGGGTTGGCTTCAGAAAGGAGCTGAGAACTGACCCCGCTCACCTCACCCCGAGGCTTTTAAGCAGCACTTGAACTGCACCTCTGGCTGGAGGGAGGTTCTTTGACTGCTGAGCAGACCACATCCTCCAGCCCCACCAGCAGATACAGAGCAGAGAGATCACTGGCCTTGTTCTGTAATTAGAAGGAAGATTTCTACTAATCTCCCTCTAAATGAGGGTCTAATTCCTCCAGCAGAAACTTGTCAGCTGCTTGTTAACAGCCTCTCGGACCCACACTCACGGGACCCTCATTATTTTTTAGGAGCATTTTCAGTTATGCCTTTCTGGTTTCAAACAGAAGCATCAACTTTGCCCAAAGGTAAACTCGTGTCCATTCACACGGGCCATGTTAATAACACACTGCTTAAATCAGATGCTTCAAGAAAAAAATACAGCAGCAGTGGTAGTGGGGAAGGGGGGACATTTAATATTGAATTTGCTTTTTTTTTTTTTTAATGTGGAAACTTTTAGACACAATCCCAGCCCTGTGTTTAAGTCATTAAAACATCTTTAAGCATTTTCTGGTTTTAGTTTTCTTAGCAGCAGTCCTTTTCCTGGAATGTATTTTATTTTTCTTTAAAGTTGATGAAAAAAAAATAATAAAAAAAAAAACCACACCAAAACCCGCCCCTTGCATTTCCAGGCAATTTTTTAAGGGGAGTGAGGAGAGGGAGGGCTGGGGGAGGTGGAGGAGGTTGTGAGATGAGGAAAGTGAGAGAACAGGGCCCTTTCTGTGTTTTATTTCTAATCCGCAGGAATCCATTTTAGCCTTTTATGGCTGTTGCACTTGCTGACAGGATTTACATTCTCCGTATGTTATCTGAACCATCACAATCTGTGGCTGTGGGATTGTTTCATGCCTGGGTTAAAAACACGCCAGTGCTTCTGGGAGGCTACAGGGAGGCAGAGAGAGAGCAAGGCAAGAGCAAGGAGGAAAAGAGAAAGCTTTTTAATAAAGGAAAAAAGAAGGGGAAAGAAAGAGCTAAGCACTTTGCAGGAGCTGCTGTTGGCAGAGTTCACGCCCCAGACAAACTGATGTTTAAGTGAACCAGGGAGAGTATTATGATCCCTTTGATTCCAGCAGTGTTGGAGCATAGTTCTGGTCTAGAAAAGCAGCTATGGAAAAAACCCACCCTCTGCTGACTCTGAATCCTCCTCTGTGCTGGGTGTCTTTGGAGCCACATCATCTGCTTGTCTTGATGCACAGGGAGGTTTGTGCCCATCACAGCTCAGTGGCAGTGACCTGCCCTCCACATCAGGCCATACTGGCCCCATCCAGGTACCTCTGCTAGGAGGGAGAGGCTCTAGGTTGTGCCATACTGGTGATGCATGGATGACTGGACATGTACATTTTCTTCTGGCCTATGTACCAAGAGCTCCTTGAAAAACATCTTGGTTTTCAAGAGCTCTTTTGCAAGGCATCAAAGATGCTGACATTAAAATTCTGACTTTTCCAGGTGTTTGTTGAGAAAAGAGTAAACAGTGAGAATATGTGATTGTTTTCCAACAGCAACAAAGGTGGTTGTGCGAGTTCAGGGTATTCATCAAAAGACCTTGCCTTTTCAGAGCACCCAGCTTCTGTCATCTCCAACACATGTCCATTAATCTGCCTCAGCCTGGATACCCCCAAAAAATCACTGATAGCTTTTTAGTGTCTTGACTATTCTTCTTCGGCTGTGCTGGTCCTGCAGTTCACCCTGATATTCCCCACTAAGTTAGTAGATGTGTCTCTGAATACACAAAAAGGTGCCATTCTACATAGTTGGTTTTCTGATCATGACCAAACTCTAAGCTCTTAAGGTAGGGACTTCAGTTTTTTAATAACTCACAGGAGAACCCAGGGAAAATGTAAGTTTTATGGAGTCTAGAGAATATTTTTAAAGGATTTACATGTCTCGAAAAAGTGTCTTAGGAGGTTTAACTGCTTTTCAGTGAAAAAAAAATAATAAATTAACAAATATTCTTATTTCTTTGTTAGTCCCTTCCGGAGCAGAACAGCAGCCACGTGTTCTGGGAGGGTCTCGGATCTGGAGGCTGTGGGTCTAATCCCAAATCAGTGTAGGGTGGGCTGGAGCTTGGTCCCATGTGTTTTATAGGGCGAACATACTCTAATCACTAGAGCTTTGAGAGAATATTATTTTTGGGGTGGCTTTAAACTCCCTGGGCTGTACAATTCTCCATGTTTGAGAATCAGCAACATTATCTCAGGTTCTAATCTAAACAAAGGGGGATTCAGGCTTGCTACTCTCTTGTGTGTAACCCCCTCTCTGCTCTGTGCCGTTTTATCCGTTTAGTCAGGAGGAAGTCCTGCTCTCCAGGAGACACTGGAGATCAATCATAGTTGGGCATCATCTGGTCTTTCTGCCAAAGTGGGAGGTGATTCCAGGTTGGTCTGTGGTGTCTGAGCTCTGGAGAGGCAGCTGTTTCCCCTGCAGATAGTTGTGCAGCACACTCCACACACACTGTTGAGTATGTTTGGTGCATGTTCTGTCCAAGAAGCAGCACGTGCCTGTGTCTGCAGGGCCATGTGCTCCTTCTGCCCCATGCAGGGAGCATGCTCAGGCCATGGCAGATGGGTGCTTAGCCCACGTCTCTGTGTGTGTGTGCGTGCATTGCCAGAGTCACACACACAGATCCCTTCCTGATAACAAGTTTGATCTAGAACTTGGCAACTACATCCCAAGTAGCCAGCAGCCCCTGCCCTTGCAAATCCTTCCTGTCCCAGGCAGCCAACATGGAGGGGTTAGCAGGGTGGTTATCACACCCCTCAGCAAAGCCCCTGTCTCCCACCTCATCCCTCCCCGCAGTAAATCAGCCCAACCCTCTGCACCCACCGCAGACCCTGGCAGAGCCTCTGCCCCCCAACGCCCTCCAGTCTCCCCGTCACCCTCTGCTCTCCCCTTGGCTGCAGGGAGTCGAGTTACTCTCCCCATCCCCATGAGTGAAAGAACCCACCTGTGTCTGTGGGGCCTGTTTTGGATTCCTGGGAAACTTTAACCTCTATTAATACCACTAAATTATTTCTTCATATGGCAAAGTACTTATGTAAACCGATCTCCTCCTGCCCTCCCCTCCTGACTCGGAGGAGGCAGGCGCTCTGGCTCAGATGGATCTACCTGCTCTCAGGGGGCTTTCAAACCCTCCACATTCCACTGCAGCACTGCTTTTTGTTGCAGAAGGACGTGCGTGTGCTGGAAGTGAGCACGTGATGGGAAAAGGGGGAGAGAAAGAAGAAGGAAGGGAGGAGTGAGATCACCAAAATAATTGGCTTGGAGGCCTCTGGAGCAGCAGCAGGTTGTGGTGCACATTTATCTGTCTCTCCGTCAGGTTTTACTGAGCTGATGTCTGACTCAGACCTCCCCAGAGCTGGAGTAAATTAGGAGTAGGCTGGATGGGGTCAAGTGGGCTTAGTTGTCATTTACACCGACACCTCTTTTTCTATCACACCCGCTTCCAACACTGCCAGACTGGTGTGGAGGGACCTTCATGTAAATGAGATCCAGGCCCACAAAGTTATTTTTACCAATGGCAGCACCAGATATTCCCAGCCACAAAAATTGTGAAATCATGGGACTATCCTGAAATTCTTCATTTTGATCCTTTGATCATCGTTTTTTATTTGGTTTTTTTGGGAGCTTATGGCTTCTATCCTTGGCTGCAAAGGCTAAAAATGGACTTCTAAAATATGAACAAACTAGTGAAAGGTAAAACGTGTCAGGAAATCACGGGACTCCAGCAGATGGGGCTCAAAGAAAAGAATGCCAAAATACCTGTGAACTGACAGTGCTGCTTGGTGTCCTTCAGGGCAGAATCAAACCTGGCCCAGGTGAATGATCATGCACTGGAACCAGCTACCCCAGGAACTGGGGACTTGTGTGACTCCCAGTGTCTTTGGATCAAGAGTGCCTGTCTGGAAGGGGTATTTTAGTCAACACAGGGTATTTGGTTAAGTCTGGACAAACAGAGACACAGGAATTACTGAGTAAAATGTCTTGGCCTATCTTCTACAGGAGGTCACCTAGATGATCCATTTGTCCCTTCTGGCCTTTAAATCTACTAATCTATTTTCCCTTCCAGGAAATATAACTACATTCTGAGAACAACAGGCTCTTAGGAAAAAAGAAGAAAACAAGCAAGCATGCCTTTGAAAAACAACAGCAAAGAAAAAACCCCTTCAACACTAAAATAAACTAAGGTACAAGGTGCAATTAACAATGCACAAACAGCAGAGCCTGGAATGTAAATTGTATTTAAATAGGGCTGTGAAGAATGTTTCAGTCCCCTAAATGGCTTCTCTCTCCTGCTGCCTTGAACCTCCAATCAAGCCTTGCCTGGGAGTAATTTGGTGCTGGAAATTGTTGCCACACGAACAGCTGAAGGCTGGCAGGGTCACCGGCCCCCCGTGTCACACCCTGTCATTTTAGATTAAGATATGCAGAGGCGACAGGGCTGCGAACTTTCCCTTTGCTGCCGCGGCTTCGGCCATCCCCTCGGCTGTAATGAGAGGAAGGCGTAATTGGAGTCAACTGCTTGATTATGATAATTGCTACTGTCTGGGGGAAGAAACAGTTGAGTTCAGGAGCTTGATCCATGCTGCACCTTTTGGGTGATTGCTGTCTGTATGCCAGCAGATGGGCCTGGCAGAAAGCATCCTTTTTGGCCCCACTTTGGCCTCTTGACCTCTGCTTGACCACTTGTTGACTCCATGATTTCAGGCAGGGTCATGGGGCTTTCTAGTTGTTCTCTGCTTCCCACCAGAGGATTGGTCCTGAAGGATTTATCCCCTAAGAGGGAAAAGGCCTTTTTAAAATTTATCCCCAGCTCTTCACAGCAACACAAGTGGGAGATGAGGTGCCATATATTTCCCACTGGGATATTTATCGCTTTCATTGTATGTCTTGGTAACAATCTGTGGGAAATACCTCCAGGAAGCTTGGCTGGTCAATCTGTCATACCCTGCCTATTTTCATTTGCTGAGAGAGCAAAGATGGTCCTGGAGGTCAGGGCACTGGGATGGGAACAAGGAGACAGGCGCTCAAATTTCAGAGCTTCCAGCAAATCTTAATGTGATCTTGTCTGAGTTACTTCATCTGTCTCTTTGCATTGGTGGTCCTTGGAGAAGCTGAGATGGCCCCTTCTCAGCATCACCTTGTTTATTAATGCTTTTAAAAGGTCTTGAGATCCTGAGATATCAAAGGGAGGATCTCACAGTTAGGGTGTGAACCTGAGGGAAACACCGTTGTACTCCCAAATCCAACACAGGCTTGGGCAAGTCTCTTAGGCTGGGAGCCTTGGAGCAATTTGCAGTTTCAGTGGGAGTTAAACTCTTAAATATCCCTGGGAAGCTTGGATATAAGCTCCATGTGCAGCAACTTCCCCTCTGTGGAAGGGAGCTGTAACCCTGCCCAGCAGTGGTGTGAGCACAGAGGCATGTAAAAGCCCTGCAGTGGAGATCACATATATAATTCAAGTGGCAAGAGGTCTATTGTTAATTCACAGCTATTATTTATTAACATCAACCTTAAGTCTTATTGCTGTGAAGCAATAAGCACAGCCAGAGCAACAATAGTAAATAACCAACAAAGTAATTGGGTAATTGTTTCCTTGGTATCTTAAAAGTTTAAGAAGCTTTTTTTAAAAAAAGTTCATGTTCCAAAGTATGGAGGAGAAGGCCTTGCTTGTGTAAAGGGGGAGACTGAAAAATAATCAAGAATGGAAAAGAGCAGAACTGCAGGTGATGCTGTGGGTTTTCAGTTCTCCTATCCATGGAGCTCTGCCCTGTTAACAGCCAGCTCTGAGGGGCCAGGGCTCCAGGAGCTGGGGCTCACCTGATCCCATGCCAGCACTATAAAGGGAAACTTCTGCAGCTTTCTCTTTCTCTGTGAGCTGGTGGGCAGAGGGAGGCATGGGCAGTTGTCTCTCTCTTGTTCTGGCAAGTTTAGAATGTTAGCTTGTTTGGATGAGGATGATTTATTATTATTATTATTATTATTATTATTATTATTATTATTATTATTATTATTATTATTATTATTATTATTATTATTATTGAATGAAGTTTCTCTGCAGAGCCCACAGCTCAGAGCTAGCAAGCAACTCTCTCTGGGAGTGCATCAGGCTGTTTATGCTGAGTGGGGTTCACAGCCTGCTTATCCTAGGGTCAGGCAGAGGAGAATCCTTTTGCAGTTTTATAAGAGAGGAGGAAGTTTAATCTGCTTTCCAGGGTAGATTAAGAATCTCTGTAGGCTGTAGCTATGCAACAGTGTGAGCCTGGGAGAGCAGAGATCTCTGAGCAAAGCAGTGATGTTAAAACAGCTACCTGGATTTCCTGGACAGAATACTGTGCTAAAATGTCATGAAGCAATTGAGTGCTCTGAATAGCCCTGTGCCTGTGTTTGCAAGGCAGCCAGCTCTGCTTAAAGTGTAAATCAGGGAGAGACTAATGCAACCCCCTGGCCTCCCACATGCCTCAGGCCAGAGACCAAAATCCAAATGGTTCTTCCATTGGACTGTGCTGCAGGGCTGAGTTAGAGCATTGGCCCTGAGAATGATGCCCCTGGGGTCTGTAGTTTAGGCTGCCTTTCTGCAGAGCAATTACTTCCACCAAAAAAAAAAATAAATGAAGGGACTTTGCACTCAGGTGTGTTAACTTAAACCTGCAGAAGAGCATTTGCTGTGAGCTCCAGCTCATCTTCTCTGCAGAGGTGGTGGAGGCAGCAAATCTTTCTGGCCTAAATGAACACTGGTGATTGCTTCTAGTGTGTCTGAAGATGTGAGTGCACCCTAAAAATGTCTTGCCAGGTCTAAGATAGGAGATCAAAGTTAGGTTTGAGTTCGAGCTAGCACCCTTTCCCCCAGAAAAGATTAATGTGGTTTTGCTCACTCACTACTATGACCTTTCTTTTGGCATTGCTTTGAAATAGTGAATGGTCAAATCTGGGCTCTGTCCATGGTGTAATCTCCAGGAGTGGCCAGTCCCAGCTGCTTCAGAGGAGGCTGCTTATGCACTTGTAGCACTTAGTACAATGATGCTGGACCCCATGACTGAGGTCTGTGACACTATTGATCCTATTAATTTATGGGATAACCAATCCTTTGGGAGAGTTTCTTCTTAATCTCCATTTGTTAGAGATTGTTTTATCCTTTGCACCAAGAAATTTTATATCTCTTTCTATTGTAAGCTTGCTTAAACTTTATCTCTGTGATTCTGGGTATCACTTATTTCAGTTTCTGTGGTTTGGGTATTGGTTTTTTTTCTTTGTTTTTGTGGTTTTTTTTTCCAACTCCGCTGAACTCCAGCCTCAGGAATATCATGGGGAATATGTAGAATAAGGTGTGCAGGTGAACTCTGCTTCTATATATAAGTATAGATCCTTTTGATAGCTTTGTTTTATTTCATCAAAAATTGCCAAAATACGCTTAAAAGCCTGTTCTCTCACTAGATATTCATTTTAAATAGGAAACGCCAAGGGCAGCTGACAAAAGCCTCTTCTCACAGACTTCCAATTTTATTTTACCAAATTCTGAGTCATCATTTGCTGCCAGCAATTACACCTCTTTTATCCAGGAGCTGGTGACATTGCTGCTGCTGCTTTGATGGAATTGCAGGTGTGGGGTTAGGAGCAGGACATGGAAATGAAGGCTCCAGGGCTGAGCGTTCTGCCAGATCACAGGTTGAGGCTGCAAAACCCCAGCTGAATTTCACAGGGAGCTGCTGAGAAGTTGTTCTCTGGAAGCTGATTTGTCACAAGAGCAGCTTTTGCAGAGCTTGCTTAGAGGTTCCCCAGCACCAGAGTGTCAGAGAGAGAAGCTCTTTGGTGAGAAGAGCATGTTGTCATGTAGCCAAGCTGCTCTTGCTGTGCCTGTCAGGGCGTGGGGACTGCCAGCACCCTCTGAGCTGAGGGCTGACCCCTGGGACCCCTTGCGTGTGCCGGGACTGCCCGGTCCCTGGTGCTGCACATCATGCAAATAAAGCCATGACCTCCAGTGAGAGGCAGGTCAAAACTCTGGGCACTCAGGAGTGTGGTGGTGGTAGTGGGATGGATGCAGATATCAGTCATTTTTCATGACTGTTACAGGGAATGGGAGGCCGAAAACTGTTACCTCGGGGTTAGTAAAAGATTTGCTTTTCTTGAACTTCCTTTACAAGTGCTAAAGCAAACCCTGGGCTTGGGGATGTTACTTTTCTTCCTTCTTTGATCACAAGTCAAATGTAAAGAAACATTTTCACAAACATTTAGCACTTAGAAACAATTGCCTCACTTCTCTGGTGATGCTGAAGGAGTAAAGAAAATCCCCTGCCTCTCCCACCACCTCTTTCCTCAGCCCAGCTCAGCTATCAGGGCTGAGAGGAGGAGAGAAGCAGCATCTTTTTTGGCAGCTGCAGCAGGATGATTTGGGAAACATCGTCTGGCAGCTCTGCCCTCATCTGAAGGGTGATTTTGAGGCAAATGAGCTTTCAGCCCCAGTTTTGTTTCAAAGATGGAGGTGAGGACACGGCAGCCTCCTGTGTGAAACAGAGCTTGGAGTTCTGTGAATGCAAATGCTGCCTAAGAGCAGGTTATTGCTGCTGCCCTGCAGCAAACGGGGAGCTGGGCTCTGTATCATGGTCCCATTTCTTCCTCTGCACCTATTGCAGCATCTAACAGGTTTAGGGGCAGGGGTTTAATCCATTGATCAAATCCTAGCTAAGAAGGAAAGGTAAATTTGCTGTTACCTTAGTGCATGGTGGCTGGAAGTGTTACTGTCGTGCTGGCAGTGGTTTCAGGCCGTGTTTGCCACATGGCCAGGAAAGCCAGGGCTGTGGTGGCCCACTGGGGCCAGCACAGCTGCCTGGAGAAGCTCTGCTTTAATGCAGGCAAGTGCTAAGCCCAGGCACTTTAAAGGAGCTTTGCCTAAATCCTAGGCAGAGGTGGACACCCAACTTCCTCAGCCAGCTTTGATGTGCTCTCAGAGGCCTCTTGCTTGAGCTGCAGCGCTTGCTGCTCTGCCAGGTTTATCCATTTCCTGTATCTGAGTTGGGAAGGGAAAGGAGGCACAGGCACTGAATGGGGAAGCGTGGATGGAGCCCAGATCTCCTAAATCATCCACCAGACTTAATCCACAGCTCACCACACTGTCCTGCAAATCTCCCCTCAGGTCCTGAAGCCCAAGGCAGGAGCAGCATCACATCCATCTCCCACTGGCACCCACAGCCTCCCTGCATGCCTGGTGTGGGGGGAGAGGTGTTGTGCTAAGGGGGCAAAGGTCAGATGTCCTCTGAACATCAGAGTGAAAAAGGAGAGGGAAGGATGCATATTTTTTTTTCTCTTAAAAAAAGAGCAAAAAAGAAACAGTAAACGCATCAAATAATAATAAAAACCCACCCTTTTCTTTGAGCTTGAATGTATGCTGGTGCAGTGCTTAGGGGATTAATCTCTTAAAAAATAAGTGCCATGTGAGTAGACAGGCAGTGATTAAGGTTTTAACTGATCAGTCTGCGTCTGACAGTGAACCAGCTATTATCTTAACGGAATCAAACGAACATTCAGAGCCTCTGCTCAGCCCCAAACATGAAAGGAGATGTCATCTGCTGGCAGTTGGCAAGCCGCAGGGGAAGGGAGAGAGAGAGAGAGAGAGAGAGAGAGAGAAAGAAGGAGCGAAAGAAAGCAAAACAAGGGTGAGAAAAAGGGGGAAAGGGAGGCACAGCCAAGGAAAGGAGGAGAAGGAGTGAGAAAGGATGAAGGTGTAAATACAAGGAACAAGAGAGAGAAATAGAAAGATAAAAAGGAAGGGAGAAAAAACCGTAGAAGCTGGAAGAAGTGCGGAAGTCTGTTCTGCTCTTATGTTTCTTTCCTTCCTAGTTTCCTAGATGGTTTGGAAACTGTTCCCTGAGCATGCTGGAGCTTTGGCAGCCCCTCCAACCCTTGCCCTGGCTTTTCCCACACTGGCTGTTGCACTCGCTGCCAAGGTCTCCTCTAAACCAGGGAGGTCTAGCACTCTTGAACCTGAGGTCAAGAACAAGAGGGAGGAAAAGAATGGCCTTCAGGCCAGAGGAAGAAACCAGGGCAACCAAGCTCTTAACGTGATAAAAGGGCTTTATCTCAAAGCACTTAAACAAAACACACAAGCCTGAGAGAAGAGGCTCTGTCAAGTATCTGCTAGGGCCATAGGGGAGGTTGCAAATCCCTGCAGGATTTTTCTTTACACTCTGCAGACCCTGGAGCTGGGGCCAGTGCAGGTGATGAGCTCTGGGGAAGGGAGGGCAAGAAGGATTTACCTTGGCTGGATGGCTGGCAGCCCGTGTAGAGAGGACAGTAATTCATGGGAGCTGCTTAACCAAAGATCAGAGGGGAGCAGCCTGGAAGTGAGCGGCTATTAAAGAAAAAGATCAAGGGCAGAGGGAGCATGGGGATCTGGAGAGGGGCAGGATGGAGGAAGAGTCAAGGTGGATTGCTGCAGTTTACAGGAGCAGTCCTCTGCAAAATCAGAAGCCAGGTTGGCCTCAGCGGCAGAAAACTGGGAGACTTAAATGGAGCAGTTGCATTTTCCAGTGCAGGGTAATGTGGGCTGGAGGAGGGAGAGGCTGCCTGGCAGAGAAGCAGGAGCTGCCTGGTCATGTTTGCATGGTCAGTTCACATCAAGGGGTCAGCAGAATTTATGGTCTTGAGGGCTAAAAAATACCTTGGGCTGGAGGAGCTTTGAACTGGAAATCCAAAACAACAGGGGCTTGTTAGCCCAGGGGCTACAGTTGGTGGAGTAGGATGGCACAGATAGGAGGAGATGACTGAGACTGAACAGTTGAGGGTGTAAGCTAAGGAGGAGTTAGAGAGGAGACCCAGAGAGGCCTGGAGCTTGTTGGGCCTCTTGTAAAAGGTTACAGACAGGATTATGACACAGAGAGGGGAGGACAGGTCTTTGGGTGGTTTTCTAATCCATTTGAAAGAGAGTTACACATGCTGGAAATGCAAACATCTTTTGGCAGAGTTGAAGGTCCTAGTCCCAGGGAGCTGGAAGTGCCTGCTGTCTCCTGGACATGCAGCCCAAGGGCCCCAGAGATGCACTTTACAGCAGCTTGTCCCTGCACAGCTCCAGCTTTGGGCAGCCAAGTGCCACTGACATAACAGGTTAAGGGCTGGGACACCCCACCACCCCAAGATCTCCAGGCTGCAAATCAAATCCCAGTTTTCCTGGAGGACCTGAGACAGTTTAACTGCTTGTGGTACCCTGCTCCAAAAGGACAGGCTGTTTCCTAGGGCTCATTTTCTCCCTCATCCCTTTGGGACACTCAGCCACATCTCTCCCCATTTCTCACTGAAACAGGTGTGGTCCTTAGTGCCAGAAATCCCCTCTTTCTGGGAGATGTCCTGCTCTGGGCTGGAGTGCTGCTCTCCATCTGCCAGGTTCTCCTCCTTACTCTGTGAGCTTTGGCAGGTGGCACATCCTCAGTCCTACCTAGCAAGTGTGTTCCCTATGGAGCTAGGTGACCTCAAGTGTCCTTGTCCCATAGATCCCTCTTGTCCCTTGCCTTGCCGATGAGGACCTGGCGCAGCCCAGTGAATTGCAGCACGTTGGGAACCCTGAGGAACCGCCCGGCTGTGAATTTCCCTGGGTGCAGACACCACTGCCAGGCTGTTATTCCTCCGTGCTCTTCCTCCTGACTCCATCTGTCTGCATGGTGCTACTGCTCCATGCCAAGAGGGCTACAGGACCGCCAGGGTCACGACTGCCCCATTACGGGGTGAGATTTATCATTGGCAGGTGTGCTGCGGGATGGTATATTATCCAGGATTATGAACTGTAACAGGATAATCTCTCTAATGTAATTCAAGCTCTCGACATGGCTTATGGCTCCTTAATGTACCTCAGACTGAAGAATTACAAGAACATTTTCCCCCCTCCCTACCTTGTCAGCTCCTAAATGATTTAGGCAATTGCCTGAAGCCAGATCTTGGCCTCCAGTCATAACTCAGAGCAGTTCAGTAAATATGATGGGGAAGGAGTTTTCCTGGCTTTGCTCTTTCTTCCTTCCACTGTGCTCAGCCCTCACTTAGCCAGGGAATGAGGAGGGAGAGCTGGGGCACTTGGCCTGGCCCTCACCTCCCCAGTGTCCTGTGGGCATCCTCTGCTCCCTGTCCTTAGCTTTCAGGATGAAACCTGCAACCCCTTGAGAGCAGGGCACAGAGCACCCTGGGAGACATGGGACATTCAGCCGATGCTCTCTTGGCAGGATTGTGCCTTGGGTAGCCCTGGGTTTGTCCCCCTTAGAGTGTCACCTCTCCCAAGAACTCCAGCAGCCACATCAGCAGCAGTGACCACAGCAGGTAACCACTGCCTGAGGGATTTTCCACACGAGCAAGGGAAGTCCCGTTGCCTGTGCCTGGGACAAGGCACTAAGACACCTTTAGCAGCAAAGGGCACCTTCCCAAGGTCTCTGCAATATCCCTGAGAGATGAGACCCTCCTCTGTGCAGACTGGCAGGATAAAATCTCTGTCATCACCAGCAAGACAGATCTCCAGCCACCTGAAAGAGGGGATTTTTTTAAATTTTTTTTTCCCCTTCTTGGAAGCTTCTCCAAGACAGAGCCTCATAAATCTCACCTCCCAGACCCCTCAGGCAGCCCGTTGTCTACATCCTCTCCATCTTCCTTTCTTTTCCCCACCGTGAGGCACTGATGTGTATTGCCAAGAGCCCAAGGTGGGAGGTGGGAGACCCCGGCCTCTCCATCCTTGCCACGCACCTGCTGTGACCTTGATGGCATCTGGCAGTGCCTCTCCCTCCCTTGTGTTGTGGTGTCTTGTTGTGGGGACAGCGTGGCTTAGAGGAGCTGTCCTGAATCTTCCTGGGGCTGCTGTAGTACAAGTGATGAACAGGAGCCAGCCCCTCTCCAACACTGGGAACCAGTGCAGCCGCCTGCTGGGTTCCCCTTTGGGTAACACAGCAATTAGTGGTTTGCTATAAAAACACCCCGTGGAGGCAGTTATTTGTATGGATGTCCAGGCTTGCTCTGTGTCCTGCTAAGCCAAGAGGAAGCCTTCCCATCTTTTATATAATTGGCTTTTAATTCTACCTCTCTGTTCACTGCCTTGACCTAACAGTGGAGTTTGTGGTGCTGATTTTAAGTGGAGTTGAATTCATTTCCATGGATGAGGTTCAAGGTGTAAAGCATGGGGAAGATGAGCAATTAAGACAGCACTGGGACAGGCCCCTCTGCCTTAGCAATATTTTGGCTGGGGCTGCACCAAGGAGGTGAGGAGCAGGAGGAGTCCAGTCCAACAGTTGCAGAGACCTGCCAGGAGCCCTCCTGTGAAGCCCCTGTCCTCCTGTCACCCCACTCTCTTGCTTCTGGGGGCTCCCCCAGTGTCTCATTAGTACCAGGGTCATCTCAGCCCCACTGTACCTCCTCCTGCAGCTCCCTTGGTGATCCTGATGACAAATTAAACTTTGTAAATGGGGGGAAAGGGTCGGAGGGAGGAAAGAAAGTAAAAGAGAAGAAAAAAACAGAGATTAAGAACAGGAACTGCAGGGCTACAGCTTCCACCCGGCAACCGACTTAAAATAAACATCAGATCCGCTGAGTGGGGCCGGGAACCTGCCACGACTTGGAAAAACAGGGATGCTGGAAAATATACATGTCCTTTAACATTCCCAGTTTTAGGCCAGACATGGCCTGGTTACCTGTTGCTAATGTGAGTGTGGCTGATGTGGGAAGGAAAAGGAGGATGTGCAAAAAGGAGGAAGGGAAAGACAGTGGTTGTGGTGCAGGGTCAGGCTGGTGAGCAAAGGAAATGCTGAGCTGCTCCTTGGGGGAGAGGACAGTGGTTTCCTCAAAGTCTGCCAGAGCCTCACCAAGGTCTATTGGGTCTTCCAAGGTCCAGTCTCTGTGCAGGGAGTTGCACCATGCAGATGTGTGTGTCCTGCTGCTGCTGAGACCACTGCAGCCCAGGGGCTGCCCTGGGCACTGCGCAGTGCCGGCTTTGGGCTGTGTGCCCGCACAGGTGGGCATCCCCTTGGGCAGCTACTGGAGCTGCTCAGGGGGCAAGGTCTGCAGTGCTCCCAATCTCAGGCTCACACGGGCTCAGGATAGGAGGATAACCCTGGAGAGATTGAAAGCAAAAGGATGAAAGAGAAAAGGAGGGAGATGAAGGTCTTCAAAGGGAACCAGCCAGCTTGGTGCACTTGCTGGGGCAGGGGACACGAGGCTGGCTCTGTGACTCTTCCAAAGGGGAAGTCCGAGAGCTGCGGGTACCGGAGCAGAGAGCAGAGACGCAACAAGAAAGGCGAGGGTCCTGTCGCCGTGGGGAGGCAGTGCGTGCCGTGCTGAAGCGTGACACCCTTCCTGCTCCCAGCCCGCGGGCAGGGCACCAGCCGCGCAGCTCCAGGCAGCTGTATTTACTGTTGCTATTTGTTGTCGCCCTGGCAGCCTCCGCAATGTGAATTTTCTGTGTCACTGGCTGAGAGGATTCCAGGCAGGTTTTTGATAATGTGTTTTTTTTTGTAAACCAGGGAGGGAGAGGGGGGAAAGAAGCCACAGGCTAGAAAACTGCGTGACCCAGAGCTTTTAACTCCTTCATCGCCGAATGTGTTTGGCTGCAGTTTGTGGTTAAAGCATGAGTTTTGCTGGAGACCTGGATACAGCTGCCTGATTTCCCTGTCTGCAGCGAGAGAAGGGAAGTGAGGGCACTTTAGAGCTGTAGGAGAAATGTGCCAGCCCTCCACGAGCGCTTGTGCACACACTTCCAGTCTGGGGAGCGGGGTGGGAGTTTTGCACCTTTGGGGGATTCTCAGGGCTCTCTTGGGGTCAGTGCCTCCTGCAGAGCTCTGAAGGGATCCCTGGCTGATGTCCTATGGAGTGGTTTAAAGAAGAAGGGGTCCAGGGCTTTTGCCATGAGCCCAATGACAGAGGATTTGGTGTGTGGGCAAAACAAGTACTGGTGGAGGTTGAGGGTGGCTTTGGACCAGCACCAGCAGATGTGGCATTTCCACTACGTGGTTCTTCACAGCAATGTCAGCCCATCCCTTAATTCCCAGCATCAAGAATTTAGACCCTAGGTGTACTCTGGTAGATCCCCACAACCCTGCCTGCTCATCCTGCTTCCTCCCCACCACCCACACGTGTTTCTTCCCCACCCACTGCTTGGGATGTGCACAATCACCCCGTGCCTCAGTTTCCCCTCCTGTAAATGGGGAAGAAAGCTGCGAAAGCCCTGGCATAACTGATTTTCCCCTGCCATAAAAGGGGGAAAAAAGCTAAGAAAGTGACAGCAGCAAGTAGTGCTCATGACATCAGTCCTCAGGGGGTGGCCAGAGGCAGTGCCACCATGGTCCAGGCAGGTACCCACCTGGCACATGCTCCTTGCAGGCCTACAGTAAGGAGTCTGCATCCCTGCAGTCTGGAGCCTGAGGCTCTTGCCACTTGAAAGCCAGACAAGAGATTGCAGAGAGTTTGATCTCACCATAAACAAACTCAAAATCCAAGTATAATCTTCTCCTCCTTTGTTTTCGGGCAAACAGAGCAGCAGCATCTGTCCCCTCCCTGCACTGCTGCCAGATCTCTCAACACAGTGAAAAGCAGCACCAGAATCCATTCTTTCTTCCTTTCTTCCTTTTTTCTTTCCTTTTTGTCTGGTTTATGCTTTGGATAATTAGTGTATCACGGAGAGATAGTGTTGGGGGACAGGAAGGAGAAGCTGTTTATACAGTGAAGTAACTGGCAAAGCATCTTCAGACCTGTCTCTGCTTCCCAGGTGGCACCTCCGGCTTAACTGCTTCCTTGCTGTGACACAGAAGGGGAATCTCTGCCAACCTTTGCCATCTCCTCCCAAATAACTTCCTCGGATTAACCCTTTGCTCACTCACCCAGAGGAGAAAGAGGGAGTTTCCTTCTTGTCTGGTACCTAATTCTAAGTAGATGTTGTCAGAGGAGGGGGCAGTGATCCCAGGGCCATGCATGAGACAAAGGGTGAAACCTTAAATCTGTGTGGTCAGGCAAACAGGGGGCTTTTCAGCCCTGTGTTTCTAGTGTTTTTTGCAGCCAGTTAGTGCTCCTCTGGAGTCCCCTTGCTCAGCCTTGGTCCTCTTAGGGGAAACTGAGGCACCAAATTGTCCAGGTTTGTACAGCAAAGCAGTGTTTGAGACCAGCACAGCTTCCCTCTGAAAACCCAACAGGTTTAACATCGTCCTCAACCTGCAGCAGGAGCCGCCGGTCACCTTTGCTTTCCCAGCCAGCCCCTCAGATTTAACACTTCTCTCACCCGGACAGGAGCTGCGCTGTGAGCCGACCTGATTGACACATGATTGACAGAGCCAATTAGCCAAACTAAGCCAGCTGCATTCAACTTGGTCCTCCAGAAGGCTGGGGGAGGAGGGGAGAAGCAGAGGGGAGGCCAGAATCCAATTCCGCTCCCATCAGGCGTGATTGCTGTTTTTGTTTTATCCTCAGCCTTTTTTTAGATGTCTTGGAGACACTGCATCTCGTTTCCTGGATGCCATTCAAATCGTGCTCACCAGCTTTCCCATTCGGTTGTCAGAGAGTGTGAGGGGGTTGTCATCACCTGGGCACATTTTCCCAGCTCTGGGATTTCCCCAGGTAAAACAGGGAACTCTTCATGCCGTAACATGTTCCAGATGAAAGTGAGATCCAGGGAAGAGACGCATCCCCCTCCTTGCACTCGAGCATGGAGAATGGCACAAAAGGATGGGAGAGGCAGGCAGGGCCCTAGTGGGCAGGGAGATGGCTGGTCTTTCTTTTCTCTTGTCCCCTGGTGTGGGGAGTTGGTGGCAGTTTGAAAAGAAGCAGGTCAAGGAGGCTTGGTTGAGAGAAGGACGGCCAGGAACATGCAGTCGCAATAAGGACGGGCCGTGCATGGAGATTGTCTCTCCGGAGATCTGGGTTTCTTCTTTCTCAATGTTTTTTGACTCATTTCCTCAGCTCGCAGTCAGATATTTACTTAACCTTGCAACTGCACTGCATGGGGAATGCCAAGTTTGGGGGCTGCAGGCGCTCTCCCTGCTGCCGTGTTTATCCAGGGAGGCTCACACGCTCTGCACACGCACGCGTGCAGGCACGAGCAGCCCTGGGGCACACACACTGGTGCATGGGGGACACACACTCATCAGTGTGCATACAGAGATGGCAGCTGGTGCCCTGGTCATGGCAGGGCTCCAGTGGGCAGCGAGGCACAGGCACCTGCCAGCACTTCAGTGTCTAGCACACTCTGCTCTGGCATAGGCCCTGCTGTGATAGACCCACCCTCCATGCCACAGACAGGCTTGGCCATGCCAAGCCCACATGATGTAGGACACAAATCTCTATATATTTTATGCCCCTGGACCAAATCCTTGCATACCCATCAGGTGTACTATATGTCTACATGATCACAGACTGCCTGCACATGTTTTCATCCAAGCATAGAGCAGCCGGTACATTAAATTTAATCACCTCCATTGTTCTGTGGACAAGTCTAACAAGGCTGGGACACTGCAAAGTGAAGAAGCCCACTCCAGGGGTCACACTTTTTTGCCAAGACCCTTCTTAGAGTGGGCCGGGCATGTCTGTGACCTGTTGTTCAGCCTTCTTCCTTCCCAGCTGTTTTGCCCAGCTCTGATGTTGCTATGCTCCCTGAAAGGCTGCCTTGTGTTGAATTTCTGGGACCCAAAGCCTCTTTTATGGGTGTAGAATCAGCCCTTGCTGACCACCACCAAGGTCTGGATAGATCCCAAAGCCTTTACAGATTTTGACCACTGTTGAAAGGGTTCATTTCTTCCCCTAATGAGATGCAGGCCTTGCTGGGGGCACTGCAGCATCTGTTTAGCAGCTCATAGCAACCAGGCATAACAATTTGGTTGAGGGATGGAGAGAAAGATAGATTCAGCCAGGCCAAGGGGTTCATATGGCTCTTCCTGCAACACTTCTCTTTCTCCTGAACTAGCTGGAGCCAGCCAAGAGTTCCCATCCAAGTAGCCTTCAGGAACAGCGGCACTTGGACAGGGTCAGTGCAGATGGGGTGGAGAAAGCGAGCACGTGGTCCCTGTGGTCTGGCCAGAGTGCACTGGGGACAGCCCTGACTCAGAGAAGAGCATCCATCCTAGTCACCCCAACCAAGTTCAGCGGAGCCACGAGCTACCTCCTCAGCCCCAGCACCAGCCCAGGACAAACAGCTGAAATCTACTAAATGGAGGCCACAAGCTCACTGCCCCATGTGCCAGAGAGCTCCCTCCTCCCCCAGCCACCACAGCCAGCCCATGGCAGGGGCTGCCCAAAGGCAGGGAGTGTGCAGGAGCTGTGAGCAGGTAAGGAGTGTCCATGTGCCAGGCAGGAAACACTTGTGTGTGTCTTCGACTGGGAGAAGCAAACAGAAGGGCCCCTACACAGTGCCACCAACACACAGAAACTCACAGGGAGCCTTTTTGCAACCAATTTTTTGCCCTAGCTCAGTGCACAGGAAAAAAAGTCATTCAAGAAGCCACTTGAAAACAGCCTCTCACTCTTACATGTATGCACACACTCCGAGTGTCAAATGATTTTGAATCAGCCAAGAAAGGTCTGATCAACATTAGATGAATGGAAAGAATCCGGCTGACTTAGTGAGCTTTGGATCCAGCCCTGAGTTATTAGGAAGTAGCTATCAAACCTTGAAGCAGGCAGCTGAGAGAAGTGAAACTTTACCCAGGTGTTAGAGATCTTTAAACAGGGAAGGAATTTTTCTTCCCCTTGGCCATGGAACAACAGCAATAGCACTTTTTTTTTTTTTTCCTCCCCTTAAAGCCAGTTTCTGAACAAAGCAGGCAGGCAATTATCATCATCCTCAGCATTGTTATCTGAAGCTGTTTGAAGTCAGAAGTGGTCACTTTGCCAAGGGATGGCACCCTCCAGCCTTTGCCAGCAGCTCTCCCACACAGATCCCTGGCTGCTGCAGGACTCTGCTCCTCCGGGGCAGTTTCACAATGGAGCTGCAGAAAGCAGCGGTGCTGAATGCACCGAACAGCAGAGTGTTTGCCAAGGGGACCTGTGGGGCCAGATTTTAAAGCAAGTACGGTAGAGAAGGAGGAAACTGGCAGTGGTCCTGGAAATTTAAAGCCCTTTCACTGCCTAGTGCTTTAAAATAAAAAAAAAAAGTATTTGTGATAAATTAATGAATTAATATTGTTCTGCCTCCTCAAGTCATCTCACTTGCTCTCTGTCTCTGGGGATAGAAGCCTTATAAGTACCTCAATGGATAAACACAACTCTCAGCCTTGCTGATATGGCCTTGCTGCTTGTCTTCACCCCAGCTGCCTAACAGCGAGGGGAGTGTAATTCCCCTAATTCCCTTGATCCCAGTAACATGTCCCGGGAGGGTCTGTGGCTGCCAGGGAGGTTCCTGCACCACGTTACAGCTCCGTTGGCTTGTGCAGGTCCTTCCCGAAACCCGCCTTCCCGGCTGTAGCATTTCTGGGAATGAGGTCCCAGGGCTGTTGGTTTGGGGAGCCTGCCAGGATGGTGGGGATTTGGGGGAAATGCATGGGGCCCCTGCTTTGGTTAACCCCTTCCCCACTGGTGACGTGTTTGGAAGCCATCACAAGGATGGGCCCTGGCTCTCCAGAATGGCTCTGGCAAAGTGCAATGGATGGCACCTCGCTCTGCAACTCCAGCCCCAGGAATTAGTGTCTCAGCCTCATACATCCCCTCTCTCCGTATCTACTGAGAGTTGATGCTTCCCTAGGTTTCTGGTGGAAAAAAAAGAGAGGGAGGGAAACAAATTTTCAGCCAGCACAAGGCAGCATGAGCCAAATCTGAGCCTCGCAAATCGGCCCATACCTCACGGGTTAAGTGAGCTGAGAGGGTTGTGTGCGCTAAGGTCAACACTGGCTGCACCTGCCCACGGGCTCCTGTGCGCGGCAGCACAATTGATGGCTTGTTCCTTTCATAAGTGCCGTTGGAGCGCGGTGCCCAGGCCCCGAGCCAGGCTGCTGATCACATAAAATATTATTTGTGTTTAAAAATTCCAGTAATTGACTATGCACCGGTTTTTTCCAAGCCTTCTGCCAAGGGCAGTAAAATCAAAATCCGTCCCAGGTTATTTTCATCATGCAAATTCCCATTTCTGTAAACAGGAGTAAAGCGGCAGGACCCACTGCCCGTGAGGCTGGGCCAGCGTGTGCGGGGAGCACGCCGGGGAGCAGGGGGGGCTGGCTGGGAGCAGGATGCCCTGCAAGGTGCAGCCACTGGGATCTGGAGTCCTCCCTGCCCCTGGGGAGTAGAGAAGGGGAAGTGTAGGGCTCTGCGGTCCTTTTTTTCCCTCCTGGGACAGCCTCCATCTTCCACTTCTGTTGTCCCAACTTCTCCCTCTGTGAGATCTTTCTCCTGGGATGTTCCCTGGAGCTCAGCTCCTCTCCTTGCCCTGTTACTGAGTCCCAGCTTACACCAGCTGCTCAACCCTGGGTCTTGGGATGCTCCAATCATATGCAGGGATCTGCCCAGTCCTCACCTCTCATATATCATCCCAGCCTGGAAGAAGGGAGGATCCCTTAGATGGGAACTCTGCATTTCCTGATGGAAACCCCCTCACAGGCTGGATGGAAACAGAGGCATCCATAGATTGTGTGTGGCAGGTTTTGGCTGGGCTGCTCAGGAAGGCTGCCCTGCTGGCTGCACCCCATGCTCCCACACTGATCTCAGGACACACGGCCTGGGCTGTGATGGTGAGGGGGAAGTGCTGCTTAGCCACAGTGGAGCAAGGCTGGATTCCACCTCCCTCCTCCAGCTTCCCACCTTCCCAGCTCCAGCATGAAATGAGGCACAGAAACTCAATGAGACCCATCAGGGTTGGCAGAAACCCCCACGACAAAAGGCTCTGCTGATGCTAGGTTGAAGTTTTGCAGCCATCCGTAGACACTGCAAGAACCACGCTGTAATGAGGGGTGTCCCAAGCCAGAACACAAGCCCTAAACCCTCAGAGGGGGCCTCTTCAGCATAAGCTGAGTTTTTCAGGGCAGGACTAGCAGAATGGTGCTCTCCAAACTCTAGAAAATGAGGGGTAGATCTGTAGGGGAACTTGGTTATTTGCAGTTTCTAGAGCTGAACAGACTTGGAGGTTTTGAGGCCAGGGCTGGGAAGAGGTCTAGAAAGCAGCAGAAAACATTGCCAAAAAAACCCCCAAACTTCTGAAGTTGCATTAGAGAGAATCACAAGCTCTAACTCTGTGCCTTGGGGCATGCACCAGCATGGACAGACTGAGGTTAGGGTGATCAGCTAGGTGAATTATCTCATTCTCACTCATTACGAGACTTCTTTGTACCCTGTTTGGAAACTTATGGAAGAGCTGAGATTCAGGGTGGGACACTGGTCTACACAAGCCCTTGACCTACTTGGAAATGGCAGTTTTGTGTTCCTAAGGGGCTTTTGGTTTTGCACACAGAAGGGAAGATAACATTTCATCCTCTTTAAGGAGAAGGGCAGGAGACCTCGTTAAGAATTCACATCTGTTTTGGAAACAAGTCAATGCAGGAAAACTACCCACATGGAAAAGTAATGTGGTTTTGATTGTATTGCACTCTATAGAAAGTAGTGCACACATATTAAACTATATTAGACAGTATAATAATAGCTTGCAGTTAGTCTGCCTTTCATCTGGATGTGCTTCACAAACGTCACATAGATGTAGAAGTCTCTTTCATTGCCACTGAGATGCAACCACTTCTGTTGCATTTCTGCAAATTTGGATCAGCACAGGAGCATCAGACAATTGCCAACTCAGAAATCCTTGTCAGGATGCTGGGAAGCTGGACTTCAGGACCTGAAAGATTCCTATCTCCCACAAACCCCAAATCTAACATCCAGTGAACAGTAAAATCTGAAATCCAATGGCTGAATAAGGACTGCAGGGAGGCAACTGCATTATGTTTTATTTTAAGGTGATCCCTGCAGTCTAAATCTTGCCTAATTACTTTGCTTCATCTTAAATGTTGCATGATTAATAGATATGGATGTGTGTTTAACTAAAACCTATCACGTTTGAAGGGAATAATAACAATAATAATTTTTTCCATCCATTGAGATCCAGACCACTTATGATAATTAAAACTGTATGACACTGCCAGCAAGGGTCTTGAGCTAGTTTCCAGTTACCCAGGTAATCCTGTTCTGCCTCCCTTTATTGCTCCAGGGATCTCAAGTGGATACTGGCATTTTATTTTACTTTTCCCTTGTTTCCCTGGACTACTGTGTTGTTCTGTGACACAGCTGATTACTTCTGTTGTGCAGTATGGTCTGGTGAAGCAGTTTTTGATGTATTTGATGCAAACAGGAGAGTCACAGAGGAGTGGGATCCCCAGCGAAGACCAGATGGGGTGGCATGGGGTGTGTGTTCTGAATCCAGCCAGGAGTGGAAGCAGCAGAGGGGGTGAAAATGCTGCTCCAGGAGCACGTCCAGCTTCATTTTGAGTTTTGCCCACTGGGCCCTTCTTTGGTCAGGGTCCCACTCATCACTTACGTGACTTGTCTCATGGCAGAGGAGATGACTGCTTGCCTGTGTTGTTTATACGATGGCAGTGACTAACAGGCTCAGCTCGGCAATTGCAGGAGGCTTTGTACAAACAAGGAGATGAGAGGCAGAGGGGAGGGATCGGGGTTTGAAATACCGGCTGTAAACACAACACGTTTCAAGTAAAGACAACTTGTAGCAGGGTGATCCAAACTAACAAATGTTGCAAGAGCGGAGCAACAGGGAGGGCGACGCGCGCCGGCACGGAGCTGAGCTTTCACAATAAATGATTAAAGCATGGTTCAGATCCCGTCAAATGGAACGGTGCTAATCTAATCACAATCCATCTGGCACTGCCACATCTGTCCCAACACCTCCACCTCTTCATTTTCAATCAGCCTTAAATAGTACATAATTATTAATGTCTACCCGCCTGTCAGACGGCGCGGGGGATTCACTTATCTCTCAAGATCAGCTAAGGCAAGACACTGATAGCGATGGCTCTAGCACCAGGCTCAGGGGGCAATAAGCCTTTTGCCCTTGGTTTCAGTCCTCCCTCAGGCACTGTGGGTATGGGAGGGGGGGTCATGCACAGACCTTTGAAACCAGCACCAGTTAGGACTTGGCAGCAGACAGTAGATGGTGACTACATCAGCATTGCTTCTCCATCAACGCTCGTTCACAGCAGCAGGTCAGGTCTTGGGTGGGGGAAAGGTGAGGAGATAAGCCTGAGCTTGAATTTGTAGAGGTGAATATTGCATTTACATCGGACTCTTGAGCAGTCTGAGGCCAGATCAGATACACAAAGCACTTGGGCAAGGCTGTTCTGACCTGCTGGGGACCTGCTTCTGGGCACCCAGTGTGCTGGGTGCTGCACAGCTTCTTGGTTCAACACAAGTGAGCTGGGAGGGAAAACCTCACAGAGACAATTTACCTAAACCTTGGTGGATTGCTTTTCTCAAATCCAGAGCTTGCTGGCGTTCACAGAGGCTGTTGCAATAGTTCTTCTCAGATCTTCCAAGAAACAACCCAACATCAAAGCCCCGGCTGCAAACATGTCCTGTGCCTTGGATTAAACCTGGACTCAAACCATTCCGTGTGGGCTCTTTGCAGCTCTGGGCCACACTGACAAGCCAAACTAAGCAGGCCAACATCTTACAGATCCCTATGATTTTTACTGTGAGACTCCCAAAATCTGGAGATTTTTAAAGCCTCAGGAATCATGTGGTTATGTGAAAATCTCGTCTCTTTC
>NW_009970727.1:446747-451221 GCF_000747805.2 Chaetura pelagica | reverse complement strand
CTTTCCCTTTTTATAAAAAAAAATATTTTCTCATCCTTGTGGCTGAGATAAAGCTCAAAAATATGAACTGGAGCAATGTGAAACCCAGAAAGTAAACACTGTTTTTTCTTGATGGTTTCTAAGCTCTCTACCTCATGTGGGAGAGACATGAGCTGTGATTTCCTAATGGTCAAGATTAAAGTTCTACTTCTGCCCAGATCAAGCAGTCAGGACCAGGCCTCTCTCCCAACCCAAATATCTGCTCCAGTGCTGCCGCTGAGCTCAGCTAAGCCAAAGGCAGGGAAGGGAGAGCTGGATGGCAAAGCTCAAAAACAACCTCAAGAAAGCAGTGCAGAGAGCAAATACCTTGTGAAAGTTGAGTGAGCCACCCCTGGATGTTTACAGAATAAGTTACTGGATAACCAGTGTCTTGGGGATATCTGGTGAGTCCTTGAAACAAATATTCATTTTTTTGATCAGCACGATCGATCTGCGGCTGGCGCTGGGTGCTTAGGTGGATTTGGAGGTTGAAAGATGCTCCGTCGCAGTTCACAGTTTGTTCACAGACAAATCCTGCTGGTTTGTTTGTTTGCAGGCCTTTCTTCTCGGAAAGAGTCTGCTCAGCACGTCCAGGTGATAAAGCTGCTTTCACACCACTCTGGGCATTTAAAGCAGGGGTATAAAGACAGATCTGATGGAGGGGAGGGCTGAGCTGTAACATGAAGTGCTCCTCTCCTTTCCATTTGGCTCAGGAGAGGCTGTTTCCATTGGGCTTGCAAAGGCAAAGACGGGTTGCAAATTCCTCCTTGGTACAATGATGGAGGAGTCCAATCTGAGCTTCAGTGAGGTGGAGGAGCTGAGTAAAAGAACCATCTATTCCCCAGGTCTTTCTTACAGACCCAAAACCAAGACCTGGGGCAGACAAGAGGTCAGGCCCTGGGACCTGGAGTTTGGATGAAGAAAGGGGAGCAGTTTGCTCTGGTCTGGGTCTATCCTGGCTTTCCAGCAAATGTTGACCCATGGACTGGTTTGCTTCAAAAATAAATCAGTGGCTTCTCTTGGCTTGGATGCAAAAGCCTGGGAAATGGCCATGATTTATAGGCCTCTGTTCGGTTGAAGTTTTGGGCTTTCTTGAAGTCTAGGAGAAAATGTGGAGGACGCAATGATGGAAGTTAAAAACCAAACCCCAGCTAATTGAAACCAATGGAAACATAACTCAGGCCTGGGCCATGTGCTCAATTTGTGAATCCTTTCTGGCATCCCCAGGCATCAGGGCTGACTTTTGGGGCAATTTTGCTACTCACCCTAGATGGGTGTCCAGGAAGGGGGAAAAGACATTGACCTGCTCTGCTCCCCAGGAAGCTACCTTGGCAGGTTCATTGATTTTTGGGTACAAACACAGCAGCAGCATGTAAAGGAGTGGCTGTCCCCAGCTGCACGGCTAAACCTTCCGGGGCTCCTCATCCTCCCTGCCTGTAAAGTCAACCTTGCCAGGCTTCAAGTGCTTCCCCTGTTCCCATTGCTTTCTCTTCTTAGGCACATCTCCGAGCTGTGCATGGGTTGGACCTCAGGGTGGCATCAGTGGGGAGAGGCTGGGGCTGCAGTCTCAGGGACCCCTGTCTGTTTCTGCTCCCTTACCCCAGGCACAACTGGACATACATTGTACTGAGCAGCACAAGCAGGAGCCATGGCCCAGGGAGGTGCAGGACAGGTCAGGACAATAAGGGAAACCCCTCATCCTCCTGATGTTGTGCTGGAGAGTCTGATACCTTATCCCGTTGGTGATTGTGTGGGAACTGCCGTGTCCCATGGGAGCAGAGCAAGAGGACGGGGTGTGGGGTGCCGAGGGGTGGCCGAGGTGCCCGGGCTGGCTCGGGCCCCAGCCCGATGGCCGCAGCCAGCAGAGGGCACGGTGCAGCCTGCAGAGCCGCAGCTCCCGGCGCTGCCTTTTGCTTCCCTCTTCCTTTTTCTTTCTTCCGTTTTATTGTCTCAATCATCTCTGGACACTGGTTTCACTTTGATCTCCGGAAACTTTGGCATCGCTCCTAAAAAATATATGTATATATTAGAATTAAAAAAGAAAAAAAAAAAAAAAAAAGAAAAAGGGAGAAGAAGAGAAAAGCTGAGCCTTTGTTCCCCACAGCTGTTGTCAGGCTGTAGCAAATCTCCACACAGGTATTAAACGCTCACCATTGATCAAACAGCCGGTGGTCCAGCGTTACCAGCACGGACCTGCTGAAGCTGGGTTATTTACACTAGAAATAATTTGGTTCCTGAGGTCTTGCTTGAGTTAAAAAGGAAAAAAATAAAAGCACAGAGCAGCAGGGACGAGGGATGGTAGAGCTGCCCAGACAGCATGGAGAGACCTGGGCCTGACACTTTGGGGATGCTGCAGGGCAGGACAGCAGCTGTGTCCGGGCAGGTGTGAGGCTGTGAGAGGGGCTGCAGCACTGTGAGGTGCCATGGAGCCCTGGAAGGTGGCTGCCCTACTTCCTCCCCATGGGTACTCCAAAATCACTTAGTCCTTCAAACTTCTCTATCATCCCCAGCCTTTCAATTCCCACAGTCCCTTTTCTGTGGGACTGGGGCATTAGGAGACTGTGCTAAAGGGGACATCCCACTGAGGACACAGAGGGAGACCCACTGGTGGTCAAAGAGGTAAAATCATCCCTCCCTCCTCGAGGACAATGGGCAGGGAGGAGATGTCAGGGGAGCCAGGGGCAGTGGGAGAAGGGCCGGGGTGGCACAAGGCAGAGCCCTGCCTGCAGTTCCTGCCTGCTGTGCCCACGGGACCATCCCTCTCACTCCTGCCCATGGGGACGATTCCAGGGCTGCCCCTCACTGAGGAGATGAAATGAAGCCCGGTGGGTACAGAAGCAGAGCTGGAGGGAGCATCGTCTGGCTCCCACATGTGCCGAGGTTGTTAGGAAGATTTATAGGGGAGAATGCAAAGCTTTTTCTTTTAGGCTTTATAATAATACATTAGGCTTTTAACCTCTGACCGAGAGCTCTGGAAAGGGGATGATCCAGGCAGCATCGGGTGGCTCCCAACCCTGTGGGGAAGGGGAGTGCTGTAAAGTCAACCTTGCCAGGCTTCAAGTGCTTCCCCTGTTCCCATTGCTTTCTCTTCTTAGGCACATCTCCGAGCTGTGCATGGGTTGGACCTCAGGGTGGCATCAGTGGGGAGAGGCTGGGGCTGCAGTCTCAGGGACCCCTGTCTGTTTCTGCTCCCTTACCCCAGGCACAACTGGACATACATTGTACTGAGCAGCACAAGCAGGAGCCATGGCCCAGGGAGGTGCAGGACAGGTCAGGACAATAAGGGAAACCCCTCATCCTCCTGATGTTGTGCTGGAGAGTCTGATACCTTATCCCGTTGGTGATTGTGTGGGAACTGCCGTGTCCCATGGGAGCAGAGCAAGAGGACGGGGTGTGGGGTGCCGAGGGGTGGCCGAGGTGCCCGGGCTGGCTCGGGCCCCAGCCCGATGGCCGCAGCCAGCAGAGGGCACGGTGCAGCCTGCAGAGCCGCAGCTCCCGGCGCTGCCTTTTGCTTCCCTCTTCCCATTTCTTTCTTCCGTTTTATTGTCTCAATCATCTCTGGACACTGGTTTCACTTTGATCTCCGGAAACTTTGGCATCGCTCCTAAAAAATATATGTATATATTAGAATTAAAAAAGAAAAAAAAAAAAAAAAAAAAGAAAAAGGGAGAAGAAGAGAAAAGCTGAGCCTTTGTTCCCCACAGCTGTTGTCAGGCTGTAGCAAATCTCCACACAGGTATTAAACGCTCACCATTGATCAAACAGCCGGTGGTCCAGCGTTACCAGCACGGACCTGCTGAAGCTGGGTTATTTACACTAGAAATAATTTGGTTCCTGAGGTCTTGCTTGAGTTAAAAAGGAAAAAAATAAAAGCACAGAGCAGCAGGGACGAGGGATGGTAGAGCTGCCCAGACAGCATGGAGAGACCTGGGCCTGACACTTTGGGGATGCTGCAAGGCAGGACAGCAGCTGTGTCCGGGCAGGTGTGAGGCTGTGAGAGGGGCTGCAGCACTGTGAGGTGCCATGGAGCCCTGGAAGGTGGCTGCCCTACTTCCTCCCCATGGGTACTCCAAAATCACTTAGTCCTTCAAACTTCTCTATCATCCCCAGCCTTTCAATTCCCACAGTCCCTTTTCTGTGGGACTGGGGCATTAGGAGGCTGTGCTAAAGGGGACATCCCACTGAGGACACAGAGGGAGACCCACTGGTGGTCAAAGAGGTAAAATCATCCCTCCCTCCTCGAGGACAATGGGCAAGGAGGAGATGTCAGGGGAGCCAGGGGCAGTGGGAGAAGGGCCGGGGTGGCACAAGGCAGAGCCCTGCCTGCAGTTCCTGCCTGCTGTGCCCACGGGACCATCCCTCTCACTCCTGCCCATGGGGACGATTCCAGGGCTGCCCCTCACTGAGGAGATGAAATGAAGCCCGGTGGGGACAGAAGCAGAGCTGTAGGGAGCAT
>NW_009970727.1:414317-446557 GCF_000747805.2 Chaetura pelagica | reverse complement strand
GGTTGGGACCCCGGCACAGCCACAGCCGCGGGGCCGGGCCGCGGGGCCGGAGGGGTTAACGCGGCGTGGAGGAATGTGAGAGTTTAGTGAGAGGCGTCGGCTGTCTTGAGGTCACCTGTGAGGGATTAGCCGGGCAGGCAGACAGTTGTTGTTTGAGGACTGTCTGAGGCCGGGGAAGGGGTGGCAATGGGCTGGGGATGGAGGGGTGGGCAGCTCGGGGGGCTGCGGGGAGCGCGGTGGCCCCGCGGGTGGGATCTTCCTGTCCTGCTGTGCAGCTCTCAGATGCGTTTGTGAAAGCCCAACTGTAAACTGGCTGTCTTTTCTGCTAAGGAGAGAAATCCATCACGAGTGGGAAGAGGAGGAAAGGGAAGAGAAGGAAGGTGGGATATCCCCCCACAGCCTGGCTGAGGCACAGCAAACCCTGCCAGAGCCCAGGTGGGCAGCAGAGATCCTGGGGAGGGACTGGAAATGTTCAGGCATGGCCAAGACCCTTTAGGGCTGTTCACTCGAGCTCCTTCCACGACAGGGACCACCAGAGAGATCACTCCAGTGCAGACCGTGAGATCAGCTGATCCTTGCTGTAGGGGTTCCCAAGTGGAGCCTTAGCTCTGTTGAACTCCCTAGCAAACCCACCTTTTCACTGCACTGGGCTGAGCCTTCACACCCCACGTTTGTTTGAGTGTCTGAGGTAGCACCCACAAACAGGCCTGCTGGAAACACAAAATAAGAGAGATTAATGAAAGTGAGATGTCCGTGTGGACTTGCAGCCTGGACCAACAGGTTCAGGAGGTTTGAATGAGAACTGAGCCATCCATCTAAGGCTGCACCATGGCACCCAGCACCTCCCAAACATTTCAAACCCAAAACAACAGTCATTTCTCCTGTGCATCCAAGCCTGGAGGAAAAAAACCCACCATGGTTCATTGCTGGGTTGATTGGCATGTTCATACTTGTGGGGGCTGCAAGGGTGGACCAGGCATGTGTGGGTGTGTGGTCCAGCTGGGCAGAGATAAGTGTGCAAGGGCAGCATGGAGGAATCACTACCTTTAGCTCTGAGCATGATCAAACTGAGGTTTTATACACCTTCATCTCACAAAACTGATTCAAAGACTTGGTTGGGACTATGGCACCTGCCCCATTGCTGCCTTGATCCCAACTCCCTGTAAAACCTGGCTCCCTTCACTGCTTTGCCCTCTGCCCCTGGCTTTGCCCTCTCTGAAGCAGGACCAGGATCTCTATATTCCTTCCCAATGGCCTGTGATTCGAATCAACACATGAATTTTTCCTGTACTTATTGCTATAATATCTAGTGTGCCTCTGCAGATGAAAGGTATTATATGAGGATAAATTCTTAATCATCACAATAATCAATCATTCTTTACTATAATTTAGTTGAAATTAATTCAGCAGACGAGCAGAGGGCCAAATGCTAATCTGTGTCCTGGGTATCTTTATTGACTTGGAAGGAGAGCACCTTCCATTAAAATAAAGAGGAGATCTTGAAAAAGTCTGCACCCAGAAGTTTTCCATTTTGAAAGGGAGAAAATAAAAAATAATTAAAAAAAAAACAACACCACAAAGTAAACATCTTATGCATTAAAAAAAAATCTCATTATTTTTAAAGTCAGTCTCTGGGTTTGGGCTGGATCTGACTCATGGTTTTAAATGCTGAAGGGAGGGGTACAGAGATGTTATATGTAGGAAACACCCAGGGCTGCTCACCTGCAGGAGGTTTATCCTTGTGGTTTATTTAAATAAAGGAGCCCAAGTTGCATTTCAGGGCTTGTAGTTGCCCTTACACCCTGGGTTTACATCAAGCAGACCTCTCTTTTGAGGAGCATGAAGCAGGTTTGGTGATAAACCAGGAAGCCACGTGGCTGTCCTGCCCAAACTCTGCTGAGAAACCTTCTAATGCGAAGAGAGGCTCCCTGGGGCTAATGGATGCTTTTATTGCACCAGCACTGTAATAAAACACAAAATAAAACAATTTTATTAAATTAAAATACAAATGGAAGATTTGTCTCACACCCCATCTCCGCCCCCAGCTGGATCCATGTCTGGAGGCAGGTATAAGACCCAGCTCTATCCATGCTTCAGTGGGCTCCAGACTTGAGTCTGGGAATTGCACTGAATCTGCCTCTTCTTCCATTGCCCCTTGCAAGCACCTTCCTGTGCTGACCCAGGGGGTCCCAGCCCACTGTGCAGCTGTGTGGAAGGAGAGAAGCTCTGCCCCTGTGAATTTGTATCCTGGGCCAGGAAAGGGTGAGGAAAGGGAAGGGGCCAACCCAGAGCCAACCCTGAGCACCTCTGGGAAGGGATCTGCTTTGCCCAGGTCCATCTCAGTGCTAGTGGCAGCAGGACCCACCCATCCCAGCACCCAAAAGAGCACCCAACCCCCTCAGCAGCGGTGGCAAGGCTCTCCCTGTGCAAATGCATCCCAGCTGCTGGCTGAAGGAAACAATCTCT
This sequence comes from Chaetura pelagica, assembly GCF_000747805.2. Lineage (NCBI taxonomy): Eukaryota > Metazoa > Chordata > Aves > Apodiformes > Apodidae > Chaetura > Chaetura pelagica. Next base: position 444,091 of record NW_009970727.1, on the reverse strand, counting down.
GAGCCCGTGGAGGGTTTCTGGTAGCAGCTGAGGGACAGGATAATAAAACAGGAAAAAATTAACATGTAAGAAAACAGAGCTGCACCTGAAGCAACAGAGGCAAAGAGAGTCAATGCAATTCCCCTCAACACCAGAAAGGAACAGTAAGTCAGGGGAACAGGCTGGTGCCCCTTTCCCTCCCTCCTGCTCTCTCTAACTCCTATTTCAAAGGCAGACAAACAACACACTGTACTGTGTGGCATCTCCACTCTTAAATCTTCCTGTCTTCAGGTTCGTGTAACATGAGCTGGCAGGGCAGGATCTGACCCTCTCCCTAAGCTGTCCGGGGCACAGCCTCAGCTCTGGTGAGAAATCCCCTGGTTGGATCTCCCAAAGCCCCTGAACAAGCTGGAACGTGTCCTCCCGGGAGAGGCAGCTGGTCCCAAGCACTGCTGGAGCCTCTGATCCTCAGGGATTTGGGTTCAAACCTCGCGGGCAGCTCCCGGCACCTGCAAAGCCAAGAGCAATGCTGGAACAGCAGCAGGAAAATCCCACCCCATTTGGCATCCGGACTGGCTGCACAGGGCTGGGGACTGTGCCCATCCTGCCAGAGATGCTCTCTGCTAACCTCTCACCATTGGACCTTGATTATTTGGTCTCCTCTCTGACATGGTAGCCTGAAAAGATGTGTCTCCGCAGTTATCTCCCCGTGTCAGATTTGAGAAAGAAGTGGGCAAAGTTGAGCCTGTATTTGTGCACTGGGGAATAAATTGTGGCTCTGAGACCCATGGATTTTGGAAGTCATCTTCTGCCGTGGGCCGAGTGCTGCCTGGAGGCTGTTTGTGTTCATTGGTTTTCTTTTCTTTTCTTTCTTTCTTTCTTTCTTTCTTTCTTTCTTTCTTTCTTTCTTTCTTTCTTTCTTTCTTTCTTTCTTTCTTTCTTTCTTTCTTTCTTTCTTTCTTTCTTTCTTTCTTTCTTTCTTTCTTTCTTTCTTTCTTTCTTTCTTTCTTTCTTTCTTTCTTTCTTTCTTTCTTTCTTTCTTTCTTTCTTTCTTTCTTTCTTTCTTTCTTTCTTTCTTTCTTTCTTTCTTTCTTTCTTTCTTTCTTTCTTTCTTTCTTTCTTTCTTTCTTTCTTTCTTTCTCTCTCTCTCTCTCTTTCTCTCTTTCTCTCTTTCTCTCTTTCTCTCTTTCTCTCTTTCTCTCTCTCTCTTTCTCTCTCTTTCTCTCTTTTTTGTTCTCTTTATTTCTTTCTCCCTTTCTCTCACAAATAGACATAATCTCTCTCTCCCACTCTCACTTGCTCTCACTCTATGAGAGCTGATGCAGTTAATTGGAGCTTCTTGTAAGTGAACATTAACACAGGCAGAGCCAAGAAGACGTCTTGGCAGCAAAATATCATTATCAGTTCTTGAGCTCCAGCCAAAATCCCCTTGCGGTCAAAACACAATTCTTTAAACTAAACAATTAAAGATTTGTGCAAGTGTCGATGCCACGAGTTATCAAGGACTGGGAGGGGCTGCTCAGTGCCCATGACAGCAGAAGTTACCAGTCCTGCTCCGTGCCAGGGAAGCAGGTGACAGGCTGAAACCTCCATCAGCGTGGAGACACGGGGCAGGGTCACTGGGAACAACCTCTGCCGTGGTCTCATCACACACGGGAGCTCATCCCAACTGTGCCACCAGGCATGGAGCTCTCCTCTTCCCAGTGATGTGTTTTTGTTCTTCCTCTTCTGTCTTCCATCCTCGGTGGAAAGTGATTTTTAGCTTTAGTGGGAGTTTCTGTCAGAACAAAAAGCAACATCTCCAGTTTTTCAGCAGTTTGTCAAAAAATGCACCTAAAATCTGTCTCCTTTCCTAAATGACAGAATATCTTTTTCTGCAAGGACTGTTTCCCATGTTTGTGCAGTGAAAAACACATAAAAATAAGAGCAACATTTTTATTATTATTTTAGTCTTCCTCCCACCCCCAAGCACAAAAAGGTAGCATTTCCCAACTGGATTTAGCTGCTGAAGAGGAGAGTTGGGGAATTCACCCTTTCCTCTCACAGCATAAAGGAAGGAAAGCATTGCATCCTCTGGCAACCTTTGTCTCTTGGTTAGGCCCTCATTTCAGCCTGATGCAAACAGAAAATAAACCAGTGAAAAGGGAAGAGTTCCGACAAATCCAAGTTCTGATAGGAGCCAGTGGTGTCAGGATTGGCTGAGGAACATCAAATACAAAGCCACATCTCTGGGTTTGGGTGAGTCTGCCAGTAAAATTTAAGTGGGAGAGAAGTGTTGGGATGGGAAGGAGGATAATTCAATGTCATGGGGTGGTGCCAGGTGGGAGAAGATCTGTCCCTCTGGCTGCAGCCAGGCAAGCTGCAGAGTCTTAATGGAAGGCACACAGTTCATTGCCACAGAGACAGGGAAGGGTGTGTGCAAAGGGGAAAATTTCAAAGAGGTGCAGAAATATTCCCAAATAATAAAATATCCCATTTTCAGTGTACAAGTTCCAGGCCTCAGGTGAAATTAGCTTCCCAGAATGGGAAGAAGTTCTCCTTCTTCCCATCCAGAGGACAGGGTGCTTGGTGCTGTGGGTGTCCCCAGCACCTAAAGCTGTGGGGGACGAATCAAGGCAGAGAAGCCTGAGAGTTCAAATGTCCTGCAAGAGAGGGATTAGCAGCTTTCCATCCTCTTGACTAATTTCCACCACATTGGACATTCTTGTTATCCGCATAAATGTCCAAACTATGTTTTAATCCTGCCAAGCTCTTGAGACCTTATGGCAAAGAGCTCTAAGGGGTGGAACAAATTCTCTGGGTCAGGATTATTTATTCCTGAGGCTTCTTCTCATCCTCCAAGTGCCCTGTCCATCAGGGCCATTATTTTCCATATGTCATGTCCTATCTCCATCTTTCTTCCTATCCCTTCCCCCTGCTCATTTAAGTATTTGTTCCTCTCACTTCCTTCTACCTTTTTTTCTCCTCTGATACCTGCTTTGTTGGCTTTTTTCCTCCTATCCCAGTTACTTTCCCCTGTCTCCTGGGGAAACAACAACATTCCTATGTACGGTAGCTAATAGAGGAAATAATAGATAAAATATTGAGTGGTTTAGAGGTAGAAGGTGTGGAAACCCTGCTCTCTCTATCTCTTATCACAACAGCAATAAAAAGCAGTACATTTTTACACCAGTGCATGCTCAGGAGTTTTTGAGGACCAACATTCAGCAAGATGGAAAAAGAAATTGAACCAACACATGGATAACCCAAACCTGTCAGCCTCTGTAAATGGTAGCAACACCATCAGGCTTCCTAAAAGTCACCTGTCAGGGTGCAGGTACACCTGTAATTGTTGTAGATGAAGATGAGACTTCTGTGATGAGATTATTTTATGATTCTATAACATCTATGATTGTGTGATCAGCCAGCATGTTGCTGATAAGTGATTTTTAGGCCTGGCCAGTGCTGAGCGAGGGCTTGGGGCTTGCCAGTGCAGCACGATGCTCCTGCCAGCCCCTGCTCACCCTTGCTGGGCAGGCTCCTTGGAGAAGGATGGATGTGTGGGCATCCAAGGAAGGAAAAAGCAGCTGGGTTGTTAGCAGCAAGGCTAATTTTGCAACAGCTCTGGATCAGCTTTCCCCAACCTCTTGTGCTGTCAGCCAGCTGAGCTGTTAGATTTTGTGTGCTGGTACCAGTGACAGCACCTTGCTCCCTGTAAAACCAGCCTTCAGGGAGCAGTGAGGTGTGAGCCCCCTGTCTACCCCCCCAAAGTCCAAATCCTGCCTTGCAAAACCTGCCTCGTTAATGCAACATGAAACCCCCTCTGCTGAACTCTCTCAACCCAATGTTCCTGCTCACGGGACTGCACAAATCCCAGCGAGCCGGGTCATGCGCTGGGTGCCCTGCCGAGGGGAGCCGGGATGCACCGCGGCCGGGGGCGAGGAGGGTGGGAGGGGAAAGCTGCATTTGTGAGCCAACCATTCCTGTTTTCCAGGGGAGAAAATGGCTGGGGTGTGTTTGGGAGCAGAGAAAGGGCTGTCGCTTCCCACATGTGAGTCCCAGCTTGGAGTGTGTTGCTCCTGGGACAAGGAGCAAACCCTGGTATTTCTTGATATGAATATGAATTTGTGCCTCAGGACCAGTCCCTTCACCCAAGGGAAAGCCCCTTAGAGCAGAGCTTGTCACACTTCTGTGAAATTAGGGAAAACATGTAAAAGGGGAGAATCCCCTCAACATAGTGATGCCTGAGGCTATGTCTGAGCAGGGCTCCCACTTTCTGGGCACAGCTCCTCTGAGCCATCATTTGTCCCCACCAATATTCAGCCCGTGTACCTGACTCAGCTGCACCATCTGAGCTGTGTAAAAAGCAGATTTTCTCCTTTGCACTCACCAGCTCACTGTGGCAGGCACTGGAGGCCCCTCTCAGCGCTTCCTGGGGACAGTCCCATTGCCACCTGTTCCTATGGAGAAGGCTTTTTATCACAAACACTTGGTAAACAGCTGCCACTGGAGCCCCTTTCTGCCTGCCCAGCGTTTATTCGGAGAAAGTCAATAAGGAAAAACAAACATTCCTTGTCCTTGTGCACACACATCCCTGGGCTGCCGCGGCGCTGGCCTGCTGTGTGTGGCAGAGCCAGGGCTCCCAGATGGTGCCCAAAGCCAGGGCTGGTGGGGACAGCCCAGGCCTTGCTTTAGGGCAGCTGGGAAGCCAAGGACACACAACCTTTGTAAAGGGATTTTTCCTTTTCCCAGAGCGTGGACACACTCCCTGTAGCAAGTCCAGCAGGGTCAGAAATGAAATTCAAACGTTATGGTTCTCACCTTTCCTCTTTCCAGCAAGCTCTGGAGGTTGCAAAGTTGAGCTTTGAATCTCCCCATCACCCTCACTCATAGAGGCACCCACTCCCTTCCCACTCCCACTTCCCAAGGCAGGGGGAGAGGATGAGGGCAGACAGGATCCCCCATTGCAACAAGCACTTGCAGAGCCGCAGCCAGGAATTAACATGCTCAGGCTGTAATTAGGGCTTCAGCACCATGACACCTTCACAAGTGTCTTTATTTAAAAGCAGGTAAATTGGAGGCTTCCAGGATGGGTATGTTAGTGGGGGGAAGTTAGTGGTGATGATGGTGGGGAAGAGATGAGACAGGAGTGCATTATTTTTGGTAGCATCCTTGTGCTGTGACGGGTTCACTGTGGCCTGCATGATGGGTGGGAGATGCAGAAGCTTGAAGGAAGTTGGTTGGACTCAATGGGGAGACAGAATGTTTGTGTAGGGCCTACATCTGTCCCTCTGTTGAAACGTCTTTATGGGAGAGCAGGGAAAGGATGTGAAGCTGTATAGGTCTGAGGCCCCCACTGGGTACGGTACCAAGGCTGTGCCCCATTCAATCTACTTGCCTCTATGAGCACAATTTAGCCTCTACCTTCTTCACCAGTGACCAGACAACATTGGTTGAAGGAGGCTGGGAAGCAGCTCTGTGAGTTGAGCTGTAGCAGGAGTAGGGCTGTAGCAAGAGCAGGGAAGGTGCAAGAGCAGAAGTAGAGCAGGAGCAGATCTGGAGCAGGGCAGGAGCAGGAGCAGGGCAGGAACAGGAACAGGAGCAGGAGCAGGGCTGGGGCAGGAGCAGGAACAGGAGCAGGGCTGGGGCAGGAGCAGGAGCAAAAGCAGGGCTGGGGGGCAGCTGGCAGCAGGGACTGACCCTCCTGCAGCATCAGGCATCCCCTCCTGCCAACCCTGCTGCTTGAGACCTGCCTGCCCGGCTGCTTAGAGACACAGCTTCAACATTTGGATCCAGATGATACCACTGGCAGCCTCAAAGTTCAGGGATATTCAGATCTAGCCCAATCTCTAGCTTTTTGCGCTTTTTTTTTGCCTTTTTTTAAATATTTTTTTTTTTCCCTGACAGCTGCTGCCTCTACTTTAGGCAAGGACATTAGTGCCGAGAGGAAAAAAAATTTGATTTTAATGCAAGCCCCAGTAATCAGCTATTTGTGATGGAATTTTATCTGTCCTGGTCTCTAAGGGATGAGAAGCAAGCAGAGAGGAAAGAAGGGTCAGAAATTAGTATGCAGAAATATCTGATCAGCCAAAGTAATTTTCTTTAATAATCGTATTCATACTGGCTGCTCTCCGCTCACTAGAAGAATTAAGTATTTAATAGTAATATATTTCATCTGGCAGCAGTTCCGTTTCGTTAGGAGCTGTGATGCCTCGCCGGGGTGGGGGTGGGCAGGGAGGCAGCGGTAGGAGGGTCCCAGCGTGGGGGGACCTGCCCGAGGAACAAAAGCTGCCTCTCCCGCTGGAGCAGGAGCAGGTCCCGGGGGCTCTGCAGCCCTGCCCGGAGCCCGGCGGGGAGAGGCAGCGGATGTGGCGTGGGCAGGGTGAGCTCGTTATGGAGCTAGAATGAAAGAGGAGGGGGTTTGTCTCGCAAAGAGGGGCGAGGGGTCGGGAGCAGCCAGCGCGGACGCGGCAGGAAGGACCCGCGGTGCTTCGCGTTCGGCCCCGTGTGGGAAATCCTGTGCTGCATCCTCTGGGCTGGGCAACACGGGAGGTCACACCAGAGAGACAGCAGGTTTCTCCGTGGCCTGAAAACCTACATTTTTGTAATTGCCAGTAGATACACTAATTATTATTATTGGCATCTGTTCAGGAAAGTGTTTAAATGCTGCTTAACTTAAGCATGTCCATAAGTCCCATTGACTCTAATGGGACTTAACTACGTGCTTCAATGCTGCCCTGAATATCGGTGTTTTCCCAAATCAGTCCTTATTCACAACCACCCCACAGTAAAGGCAGGAGCCCCCCAGAAGCCCTGCACCCTGGATCTTTCCCCGTGGCTGCCACGTCCCCTGCAGTCACCCAGTGTGACACACAGACACCTCTGGTTCGAGATAACAGCATCTTCCTGCAGATTCTAACCCTGTGGCACCTCCAGTGCCTGGGTCAGAGGACAGGGGCCCAGTGACAACACCACATCTGCACCTTTTTCAGGGCAGGATTGTCCTCCCAGATGCCAGGCAGGCTGAAGGCACAGAGGAACATGTCCCTGCTTGTCATTCTCAGCCCTGTGTCCCCATCGGGGCTCCCCCAGGATATCCAAAGCAAGGGAGCAGGGTCATCTGCTCCGTGCCAGCCCTGGCTCAAACACCCACCAGGATTTGTACATCCTGGGGGTTTGGGTGAGAAATACCAAGGCAAAATTAATCCATATTTGCTAAAAAAAGAGACAGAGAAAATAAAATCTGAGTTCAAATCCTCTCTATTATTTTAAAAGCACATGATATGAACAGATGGAAAGTGGTGCTGGCAATTCAGGCCACTCAGTAGTCTGGAATGAAATACCTGTGTGTTAAACTGACACATGGAAAGGCACATGGGGATTTCAGGGTGCCTTGGCATGGTGACCTGGGAATAAACTGCCTTGAAAAGGTGGGAAATGCTCTTTTACAAGCCAAACTCTTCCAGAAATAACAACAGCAAAATAGTATCACAAACCTTGTATTGTTGTTGCTTTCTGGACTAATTACAAGCAAAATATCAATGGCAAAGAACATGTATATTGAATGATTCAAGCTGGTACACAAGGGGACAGATCTAGTCCTTTCTTTCTTTCTTTCTTTCTTTCTTTCTTTCTTTCTTTCTTTCTTTCTTTCTTTCTTTCTTTCTTTCTTTTCTTTCTTTCTTTTTTCTTTCTTTCTTTCTTTCTTTCTTTCTTTCTTTCTTTCTTTCTTTCTTTCTTTCTTTCTTTCTTTCTTTCTTTCTTTCTTTCTTTCTTTCTTTCTTTCTTTCTTTCTTTCTTTCTTTCTTTCTTTCTTTCTTTCTTTCTTTCTTTCTTTCTTTCTTTCTTTCTTTCTTTCTTTCTTTCTTTCTTTCTTTCTTTCTCTCTTTCTCTCTTTCTCTCTTTCTTTCTCTCTCTTTCCTTCTCTCTCTCTTTCTCTCTCTCTTTCTTTTCTCTCTTTTCTTTCTTTTCTTTCCAAAAGTTTGGTAGTTTTTTTTTCCCAAGTTTTCTAAGCTGAAGAAATCAGCAAACCTTCTCCTTTGCTCCCTCTGTCTCACTTTTGTCCATCCCCACTTCCATGCTCACTTTAGTGATGTGGTCTCTGCAGCAAGACCAAAAGCTGAGGTGCAAAACTGAACAGCTCAATCGAGCTTGCAAATGCTGGAAAATACCGTTCAGTTGAAAAAAGATCTAGAGAGCTGCAACTTGGCTCCTGTGATAAACACACTGTATTGTGGGACTAGTTAGCAAATAAATAGTATAGCAAGGGATTAGACTTGTCTTGTGGCAAAAATGGTGAACATTAGGGGTGTTAAAGCTCTGAAATGATGGGAAAATTCCTATGCTGATAACAGTGGGCTCCAGCTAATAAGCAGAGCAGGTGATTTAGACTTGCAGAGCTCTTGTGATCGTTCATTTAGGATTTTGTGTGGTGATCTGGGTTTGCCCAGGACACAAACACCTTCTGCTGAGGGACAAGGAAGCAACCACAGAACAATTTGGGGCTTCAGATATTTCTCAATGCTTGTTTGTGTCTGGCCAAACCTTATTCTCTCCTCCTTCACCTTCGGAATGACTGTTCAGACAGACCCCGTGTGTGTGTAGCAGAGGAAGGGGTGTCTGTCTGTACACTCTTGTCTGCACTGCTCCTGGTCCCCAAGTCACCCAGCTGACAGTGACTTGCCATGCCCATGAGAATGGTCACAGCTCAGTGCATACAACCAAGAATGCACAGAGCAGGAGAGGTGTGGGACACAGGGTCACTCACCAGCTCCCACCAAACCCGCTGATTTATCCCTTATCCAGCACGACCCCACGATGTTGACCACTCCAATGGGCAGCAGGTGCCGGCTCCTGCCTGCCCCATGGCTCCTTCTCCCTCTTTCCCAGCACCTCGTCCTGGGCAGCCCCCACCTCTCAGCCACCAGCTCTGCTCCCCTCAGTGTTCCAGCACCTTGGGGGACACCAGATACACAGCAAGAGCAAGCTCTGGTCACCCCAGCTCTGGCAAAGGCCCAACAGTCCAGCTCCTGGTGAGCACCCTCGTCCCTCTGCAGAACCACCGACCCCAGACACCAATCCCACGCGTGTCTCCCTTCCTTCTTCCCCTCCTTCCCCATCCTCCTCCTCCCCAAAGCGCGGTCTGCAGAGCGCGTGTTTGTGAGCTCACAGGGAACGGCGGGACACGGGCCTTTCTCTCGGCTCTAATGAAACCCTTTAATCATATTCAAATAGGTTACTGTTCAGGGGGAAAATAGAAATATGGATTTGATAGCAATAAATTTCCCTGGCTGGCTAAGCCCAGTTCTTAATTGTCCTGTCCCAGGGCTCGCACATTTCATTGTTCGTTAGGTGCTTAAGTCCCTGCTCTCATTTTGTGGCGGTGACATTACCGCTGATGGCTCTAATACTCTCATAATTTGAAAGGGGATTTGCATGATAGAACGCAGAGTATTAAAAGAAAAAGAAAAAAGGAGAGTTAAAAAAAAAAGAAAAAAAGGAGGGAGGGGGTGAAGAAAGAGTGGGCGGGGGGGCAGGGGAGCGGATTCAGCTTTCACTTTAAAAAAAAGACACTTTCTTCAAAGTCAAATCATTGTTTTCATTAAAGTGAAAAAAAAAAGTGTCTCTTCTGCACAGTCAGTCCGGCCTGGCGCTGGTATTATCCTTATTGTTGCTAATGGTTATTAATTATTATTATCCTGCTACACAGAGCACTGCGGACGTGATGTCCCCAATGTCCTTGGGACAAAGAAAAAAAAAAAGCAGGGTGTCCAAGCTGGGGCAGCTCCTGGCAGCGGGTGGTGTGAAGTGAGGGGGGTTTTGCCGTTGTCTCCAGTGTGATGGTATTTTGGCAGGAGCTGTGGCAGGTCCCTGCTGCCAACCAGGGGCTCAGTCCCAGCAGCTCACTTTTATTCTGGTGTGCCGGGATGTGCTACTGCCCTGTTTGGGTCAAGGGGTTCTTTGGGAAGAAAACACAAAATAAAAAGCAGGTCACCCTGCTGCCTGCCTTTATCCCCCGACTTTGGTTAATGTTTAGAGATGAGGCCAAATGTATCATTGCCCTGTGATGTCCAGAGGGACTCAGACTTGCACGCAGGTCCCGATGCTGGGACCAATGGAGCTGGGTCAGGTTGTTCCCTGCTACCTCTGAGGGGCTGGAAACCAAACCCCTCTTCAGAGCTGAATTTTCCTAGTCGCTGGCTTTTAAAGCCAAGAAGAACCATTATGATCATCTGAGCTGTAAGTACCAGATCCCCTCAGCACCTGAGGTGTCAGAAATCGTGATGTGGATTTTATAGTGGCAAACCTGTCTCTGCAGAAAAAGAGGGTCACAAGTCTCCCGGTTGTCGTTTTGCAACATAAAGACTTGGGGGAGCTGGGATTTCTGCCTCTGTGGCACAGGCAGCCCCCGGGGCCAACCTAGCACCTCTACGTTGTTGATATTGTCTGCTAAGGGGAACAGTACCCAGCTGTGGTTCCATCTCCCTTTGGTTTGGCTGGCTAGTTTTGCCCAGCCATGAAGAAATTTATCCGAACTCTTGACAGCGACTCAGTTGTTAATTTCCTGACAAAAATCTGCAGTCTCAAATCTCTTCTGAGGGATTTTGCTTCTCTCCTTGCTGGCTGGTTAAGGGGGAAAAGAAACTCACCTACATCAGAGACCAAAAAGACTTTCCTTGAACAAGCCAGAAATTGCCCAGCCTTTCCCAAGCTTGGAGCTGCCTCCACCTTATTTATGGAGTGAGCCCTTGCCAAGCACAATCACAGCCACGTCACCCAGGGTTCAGGTCCAGCTTTGGACCAACACCAGTTCACAGGCCACCAACTAACTGCCCATGTCCATGACCATGGCATGTCTTGAAAGAGGGCTTGTGCTTGTCGAGATCTCTCCAGCTTCCTTTCCCTTCCCATCTCATTCATGTGAGAGAAATGCATAGAGAGAATCCACAACCAAAAATTAGCTCTGGAGTTAAAATCCCTGTTTTCACCTCTTTGTATGGCAACCAAAGTAATATTCTGCAGTAGGTCTGAAATTTAACATTGGTGCATGGGCACACACTGCAATGTCCCTGTGCTCCAGTGCACTGGAGTCTATGGGAAGGTTTTTATCCATCACCCATTTATTTCCTAACAATAAAGTGGTAGTCAGAAATGTATTAATTACTATTATAGTGTCTGAGGCTTGCGCAGAGCTCATATTTTGTCTGCTGTTCTCCTATCTTTGCATCTTTCAAGGTGAAAAGCACCCAGTGAGTGAAAATCAGCCTAAGTCTATTGATCTCAGCAGAACTAGAGTCATTTCCCCTGGCTTGGGAAGCTGCTTTCACACTTGCCATCCTCTGTTTTCCCTGTAACTCCGTCATCTGTCCCAGGCTGTGCAGAGACCTTGGCAAAGCCCCAGGCTGTGCATCCAGACGCTTTCCTGGTTTCTCCACGTTCACACATAAGCTCTTTCCAGGCTTTTTTTCAGTGGAAAGGATCCTCTGGCAGTTAATGAAGCTAATTTTAGCCCCAGACCCACAGGCTAAACTCTCTCCCACAACATCAGGTATTTACCATCTGAATTCACCATGTGTGGGACACCAAGGTCCCCTTGCTCAGCTTGCCCCATCTCACCAAGGGCTTCCATGGGACAGGGCTTCCATCCCAGGGAGGAGTGTTGCTGTGTCTGCTCATTCTCAAGACTGTTCACCACCCATTCCTGGGAATTTCACCATTCTAATGCCCATGGGAAGGAGCCCAAAGGACTCACAAAGATCAGAGATTTGTATTTGTGTGGCTGTCTCCCACAGACACTCAGACAGGCTCAGCACCCAGCCTTCATGCTTGCAAGGAGAGCATGGTCAAATTCCAAAATTCTGATTAATTTTGCCTGCCCTTGCTACCAACAAATCCTCTGGCAAAAGCCCATCCAGGTTTCCTCATTTTGCTCAGCCCAGGTCTGGAGTGAGAGACAGGAATTAGCCACAAGCAAACCCAGAGTGCAGGAAGAGCTCCAAACCTGCCAGAGAGGTGCAGGGAGCCAGCTGGGCTGAGAGATGTCTAAATCCAGAGAGACCCTTGAGGATGAGAAGGAGCCAGTTAGTGGTGTGTTGAAGGAAGGATCCTGGTCAAAATAAGATCATCTCATCTCTCTTCTATTCTATTTCCATCTCTTGGCATTGGACCACTTCCCACTAACATATTTACCCAGCGAGGTGACTACCATCTGTCTCCTCTTTATTAAAATACTCCAGGATTTTCCCCTATGACTCGTCGTCCTTGGGAATAGGAAGAAAGGATGTCAATGAGCTGGAGGGAGGACTGGGAAGTGGGTCATACCCTTCAGGAACGCTCTCAGCCCCTCCAAACTGGGGCACGTCGTGAGTCCAGGGACGCAGAGCTGTTTGGACTCGGCCATGTGTCTGATCCCGGGGTGTTTTTTTGCCTAAAGGAGCCATTTCAAACGGTGCCATGTGCTCTGCCAGCCCCCCCGTGCAGCAACTTGTTCCCCGATTACGTCACCCTGCATAAAAGGGAATTATTCAGACCTTTGTTTCAGCTGAAACAATACTGCAAATTAGCTAAACGTGGGCTCTGCTCCCCGCTCGCCCCCCTCCCGCCCATCTTCCAAAGAACAAGGCCTGCCTGGTGCAGGTTGAAATAAGACCTGCTCTGAGGTTCAGGGGATTAAGTCACCGAAGCCGATTTTGTGGAGTTCAGAAAAACGCCCATTTCCTTTGGAAAAAAAAAAAAAAAAAAAAAAAAAAAAAAAAGGCCCTTGAAACAGGCCCCCCCGGCAGCAGCAGTTGCAGCAGCTGCCATGCACCAGGAGACCCTCCAGAGGTCCTTTCCCACCCTGGTCAGGCACAGCTGGGCTCTGCAGCCTCTTTACATCCCTTCTGCTGCCTCGTGTCCCCTTTACTCAAACCCTCCATGTTTTGCTAGCCAAGTCTATCCAGCAGTTGCCTGCACCAACCAAAGCCTCAGCAGCCTCCACCACCAGGGAGGTGGCCATGCCCTCACATTGCCATCCAGCTCTCAAGGGGGTCCTCACCACCCTCAGTTGTCCCCTGTGCACAACAGCAGCAACCCCACCCTCAGCCTGCTCTCAGGTTGATGGTGGGACACAGGACATCTCCCAGCATACCTTCACTGCTACTGTCCCAAACCCCTCTCACCCCAAAAAAGCACCAGAACCAAAGCAGAGCTTAAATATTTTTGTTCTTTCATTCACTTAGGGATGGGGGGAGAAATAAAGGGGGGAGAAGGGACAGAAAGGGGAGGGGGACAAAGGGGGTTTAATAGGCTCCAGTGACAGCACAATGTCCACATTGGGAAAAGATTAATGACGAAAATTAATCGCATGACCTTTCTTTCGAGGAGCTGGAGGTGAGGCGAGCCATTAAAGCCTCTTATGTTGTAATTAACGTTTGAGGGGAGAAAAGACTGGCTTTAGAATGGATGTGATCATTTAATTAGGGTTATGCGTCAGTGCCACAACAGGTTCAGAGAAGTCATAATTTAACTATAGCTTTAAATTACACAGTCAGAACGTGGATGGCAGGGTTTAATGGCAGGGAAGCGCTGCCACCGAGGAGCAGGGAAAACAATTAAATAAACACCTCGAATGGGAGAAGGAGCAGGGAGATGGCCACGGAGGTGAGGAGGGCACCCTGAGCAGGGGAGACACAGCCTGGGTTTGTTTGGAAGGGAATCCTGTAAAATCAGAGCAGGACAGACCTCCAGCCACCTCTGTCCAGCTCTGTGCCGTCAGCCTCGTGTCCTCCCCAATCAAGTGTTCCAGGGCAGTGGGGTCTCTTCCTCAGCCCAGTACTGATCCATCAGCCCAGATGTCCCTGTCTTTCACCCCAGCGGCCATGGGTTGGAAGCTGATTCATGCTGGGGCTCTGTGGCCTGAGCTGCTGTCTCAGCAGCATCTGATATTTGATGCTTTTTGAGGCACAAGGCACCTTGCGCTCGACACTGATGAGCAAACCCAACATACCTTCACAAATAAAATATTTTAGAAATAAGGTCAAGATTTATTTTTCCCTTTCAGGAGACTAATTCACAAAAAAAATCCAGAGAAATGCCTGCTTTTCCTTTCACCTACATAGAAACGTCCACTTGGCGCGAGCACTGGCTGCTCTAGCGCTGCTGCACAAAGTCCTTTGGGTCCAGGCAAGGGCAATGAAATGCTGCTCAGAGCCAGGCTGGGGCTGCCCAGCATGGCAGCAGCACCACGTCCTGCTGGGCTTTTTTTGGGGAAGGTTGATTGGAAAGGGAAAAGTTGGATTGTGTTTGACTTTGGCTCAGGGAACAGGCTTAACAGCTCCTCGGTGCAGCGCAGGCGGGTGTGGATGTTAGAGAGAAGGTGAAGGTGGATGTGTAGAGTCTTGGAAAATTGTATGTGAGAAATGAGTGTCATGATCAAGTGCTGCATATTGGATGGATTATTAAGGTTCAAAATTAAAACATATACAATATTGCCGATGCCAAGAGCTCTCTAATCATAAATCAGTTCCCCTGACCCCTTCATAATCATGAGATTGCCCTAAAGAGCATGAGATTTTACATAATAATAAATGTGAAAGGTTTTTTTTTTAATTGGCCTTCTGGTTTTTTGAGCCTGCAGTGGCTACATTTTTTAACTGATCTTGGCAATCAGAAGGATATTTTCTTTGTTGTTTTTTTTAATGAAAGTGGAGGGTTTTCTGTACTGCTGTATCTGTGTGACATTACACTTTAAGAAAAAAAATACACATTTGTCCCAAGCTCCTTCCTTGGCAACACAGCAAACAGAAGTGGGCAAACTGAAACTCTGAGATCCTGGTGCTAACGCTGAACTCCCTGCATGGAGTGGGCTGGGGGAGCAACCCAGGAAACAGCAGGGTAAATACTGCAAATCAGAGCTCCTTAACTTGGGGGTGAATCACAAACAATTCTTCCGCCTTTGGTATGAACAGAAATCTGGAGTAGATAGTTCTCTCAATCTAAGCAGCTGCTTAAAATCAGATGATACTCCTGCTAAAAGGGAATAATTTTTTTGACATTTTTTACATTCTCCTTTCATTATTTGCTTTGGTTTTCCTCTTGCTTTTGCTCACTGAGGGACCATGATTACTGATGTGCACCTTTCACTTTGCTTTTTATCTGCTTTGCCTTTTGGTGAAGATCCTCCTGTCTCCCCCCTGTGCTGTCTGGTTTGGGCTGACAACCGTTGCTTCTCTTTGGGGACAATCCCTGAAATTCTTACAGTACATAAAAATTGTGAAGGAAAGCCCCAAACACTAGCACATTATTAACTGTAAGCTCAGCAAAACCCTTTCACTCCTGGCACACACAGTCTGAGTGCCTCTTGCTGAACCTTTGCCACCCCACTTCACACGAGCCAGCTTTGTGTCACCACCACTGTCACCAACAGCTTCTGCACTGTTCTCTGCAAAAGGAGGATCAGGACTTTGCATGTTGATCATGGTGATGCTTTACTCTGAAACAGGGCTGAGGAGAAAAGAAAGGGAGAGTTCACAACACCCCCCACACGTTTTGCCCACTTGCCCTCGGCACCCATTTCTATGCAAAAAGCTGAGTTTTCCACCCTCTCTGTATTTTTGCAAGACCTGCTCCAGAGAGGGGAGCGTTCAGTTCCATCCAGCACAGTACAGAGCTGCATTTCATTCCCCTCTGCTGCCATCACACACCACAGTGAGCACAGCCACGCTCCAGCTCCTCGTGGTGGGACTGGTGGGTGCCTCCAGGTCCCTGGATGGCAGCTCCTGTCCTGGGGCTGGACACAGCAGGTGGCTGCGTTTGCTCTGCTGCCACAGGGGTTTCTGTGCCTCCAGTTCAGCAAAGTGCATGAGCACCTGCTTATCTCAGTGGGTAGGTGAAGCCCATCCCTGCTCAGTGAAGCACTTGAGACCAAGTGCTTTACTAAATCCAAGCCAAATGCAGTTCTGGGCTGCATGAGCAGAGGTATCCACTTGCCAGCCAGGCTGTGCACATGCCAAAGTACCTGCTTGCAAATGGCTCCAGGAACAGGGCCCCTGTCTTGGTCACCTCTGCACCTCATTGTTGAGCAGTGCGTTGAGCCAAATAGCCCCCAAATCCTACCCAGCAGCAGTGACTTGACCATACCCCAAATCCACAGAGCTTTGGATTTGGAAGAATGAATGCACAGATCACAATCTGGGCTGTGTTGTGCTCACTTCTGGACTGCATTTTGGAGAAATCCAGCAGCCTCCAGCTCTGCCTGTCCCTGTAGTCTTTATGTGTGCACCAAACCTTCCTGAGCACAAGGTTACTTCGCCCAACCAATGCAGGACTGTTCAGATGCCCAGGACGTTATTTCTGCTCTCACGTGGAATAAGAACCAGCAGATGCTGACAGAACTGGTGGGCTATTTTTCCTATGGCATAGAAATGAAAATATTTACCACTTTACTTGTGGAGAGATACAGAATAAATACCAGAAAGGTCTGCACTGGAGCAAAGGGTGCTTCATTTCTTTGGTTACCTTGTGCTCAGCTGGAGTATTTGCATGCTCAGATGTGCAGGGGGATCAAAATTCACAACAGGATCTCAAGCCTGTTGTCTGTTTCATCCCACATCCTCACACCCTTGTATGTCAAAGCAATTGCCTATTCTCCTAAACTTCTATCTCTGCAAGAAAGCCTGGGATTTGGGAAGAAACAAGAGCAAAAAAAAATACATCAGTCACTCCAAGGTGACATTATGGCAAGCCCCATCCCTGGGGACATGCCTAGACTCCTGTCACAGCTGCCCTGGGCTCTGCCCTCCCCAGTGCACTTGGTGGCCCACATGCTGCCCTGCAGAAACCTCATCAGTCCCAGTTGCCAACTGCCCCATAAACCCCAGCACCCTTGATAGGGAGAAAAAAATGGAAATGACTTCTCTCCTTCACTGAGGCCTCATGGCCTTAAAACTTAATAGTCTCTCAAATGCCATAATACAAGAGAGGACTTTTATGGACTCAACAAAGGATAATATTATTAAGGCATGTTATTATATTAATTTTGATATTTCATGAGATGGGGTGGGGGGAGAAGAGGAAGAATAAAACCTTTTACTGGGGAGTTCTGGGTTGTCTTTTCCCTCCCCAGACCTGCTCAGAGGGGTCAGTGACAGCTGCTGGGGCTCCTTGGGTAGCAATGCCACTGTCACCAAACGCATCTTCCCCTCCTTGTGTCCCCTCCCCTTGTCCCCAGGCAAACGTTGAGGGTTGTTAGGAGGTGCAGCACTGGGCAGCCCTTCATGATGGGTTTGGAGAGACAGCTGGGTAAGGCTGACTAATGACCAGCAATTGAAAGCTTGTGTCACAGGCAATGGGGAGCAGATGGAGAGGGTTTGGGAAGGAGAAACTTCCCATGGTTGGATCCAGGGATGTTCTGAGGAGGGTGAGGCTTGCACCCGGTTTTCTTGCTGGTGCTCAGCTCTGGCAGCTTCTCACCCAAGCTCTGAGAGCCAGCAAATTGGCTCTGTATGATGCAGCTGTGCTTGTGTTGCTGCAGGACACCCCACTGTTGAGCACAGCCCAGGGCTCTTGTTGGGGCCAGGCAGCAATGTGGGTGAGGCACCCTGTGCCATGACTTTCTGCACCAAAATTCTTTGAGGAAGGCCTCACCAACTGCAGTGGTTTGCCAGAGGGGGAGAGTGAATGCCTGGGGATTTCCCTGTCCAGCCAGCTCACCACAAGCAGAGATAGAGTGATCTCAGTGATCTTCCATCACCCCAACCACTAAACACCTTCACAGTCCAAACAAATGTCACTCGATTGTCTCCTTTCTTATTCCCAGCTTTTCCCTTATTTCTGTATTCCCCTCATCCCTTCTCTTCCCCTCTTTCTACCTCTCCATACTTCTCCAAGCCAAAGCGCCTGCTGGGATTTTGGAGTCCAGCCACTGCCCGGCTTTCACCGTGTGTGGGCAACACCAAACAAACAGACTGTAAATAAAATACCCTCTCTCTCACACACACACATATTTTCTCCATTACCTCCGCTAATACTGTCTTTCTTCCATCTTGAGTTCAATGTTGGTTTTTGTCTCTCCCAAACCCCTCCTCCTCCCTGCAATTTATTCCAGCTGTGAAAACCTTCCTGCCACCCCCTCTGCCACACGGTGGATAGGTGAGTGGCAGCCAGAGAAGCCCCTCTAAGCCACTGTGGCTAATCTATCCCACATGTACGACTTGGCAAACGTCCCGCGCCGCAGCCCGGCCGGACTCGGCGGCTCCTGCTGGAATCAGCCCGGCCCTTTCCAGGCTCTGGCCCAGACACTTCCCTGCCTGCACCGGACGAGAGCAGCACTGGGGATGAAAAGGGCCATCGAGGGCTTTTTTTTTTTTCAATGCATCTTCTTGTGCTCAGTTTGATGCTGTGGTCTGGTCTGAAAGGGTAAGCTAGAAGCCTATGGTGAGGAAGGAGCACTGTTAGGAGAAGAGAGGGCAAGCCATGAGCACAGCCAAGTCGCTGAGCTGAGCTGCCATGAAGCCAGTCTTTGCTCATCTCAATACCTCTAGGTAACACTTCAACATCAGCCTGTTGGGAAACAGGTACCATTATCCCCAGTGACTTCTGGGAAACAGCACTGCATGAGTTGGGTGACATGTCCTAGATCCCACCCTGATCCCTTCACGTGGCTGAGGGAAGAATTTGACATTTGTGTGCTCTGTAACCACATCCTAATTCACCCTCCACAAGCTGGGAAAGGGACCCAGGAGCCCTGATATCCCAGCTGGGTGCACTAAACTGTTCAGCTCTAACACGTTTAGATCCCTCTGTGGCTGATGGAGACAAAAACGAAGCAAACCCCACACATTATTCCAGTCCCACGACGCTGTATTAGTCAATAAACCATCCTTGTTCATAAGCACAGGCATGCATAAAAAGATCAGATCATCAAATCCTTCCATCTCTCTGTTGTTTTTTCCTTTTTTTTTTCCTTTTTTTTTTTTTTTCCTTTTAATAAATATCAAGGCTTTTGCAAAGCAGAACTGGGGAGTGTGTTTGGCAGTTGTCCTGCCTGCCAGGTCTATTTGTCTATCATCACTCAGAGCTGCCAGTCAAGGCAATGCCACCAGCACCCAGGGGATGGCTGACAGCATAAACCCTGGAGACTTGGAGGGGGAAGAGCCTCCCTAAACCTTTAAAGACCACCTGATTTAACAGCTTCAGTTAAGCAGGGGTTCCTGCTGGGCCATTTTCCTGGCTTCCCTGTGTTCTCAACACCAAACAAATAGACAGGAATTTCCCGTAGCAGCCCAGGAGTGTGGGGAGAGGAGAGGTATAATCCTCTCTTTCAAGCAGGTTTGAAGCAGGAGTGGGACATGCCCATTGTCCTACACAGCTCATTGCCATCCCTGACGTGGTCTCAAGGTTCACTGGAAGTTGTATCTGTCTGACCACGTGGCTTTGCCTGGTTTTAGGCTTTTAGGATCTTTATGTGCCCTTGTGCCTCACTATTTCCCATCCCAGGTAGCTTTTACTTGCCCAGGATGTGCTCCCACCCTCACTTGGAAATAGGGAAGATCTCAAGGAGGCCATGTCCTCCTGGTGACATCAGGTCAACCTGGAGAAATAAGCAAAATTAGGACTACCTATCCAAAATCAAGTGACCACAGGTTCTTTACAAATCTTCCACCTCTGAGAGAGAGACTCCTGCAAAAACCACATCCAGGCACATGCTCTCCCAGCACTTGGACATCTGCAGGACATGCATCCTCACCACATGCAGAGGACAAGTTATCTCTGATTGCCCAAAAATAAAGGAGGGCAGATCAACTGATGAATCGATCGACCTTTCAACCATGCTTTTCTCACCTGACTCTCACCTTAGTGCAAATGGAAAAAGAGGCAGTGTCTGTTGGAGGACTAACGTGCGGGTGAGCTCCCTTGCACTGTTTGCACCATGATGAGTTAGTTATCTGCAATGTGTGTTTTAAAATAAAGATTTTTAAAAGGCAGGAACTTGTAAAACAAATAAATAGAAGCTTTTCTTGGGGAATCTATGTCTGAGGCAGAGCAGAGGATTACTGTGCTAAAAGAAAGCCCTGTCTCCTAAATGAAGTTCATACTTGGGCCGTGCATCGCTCAGACACACCAGCAAGGTCCTGACTCCTCCAAAGTGAACATCTGCTCTATAAATGTTGTCTCCCACCTGATGGAAGCAGTTGAGTAAAGGTGTGGATTTGTTCCAGATGGGGAGCATAGGTACCATTGTCTGAATTCAAACCAAAAATCTGTGTGTTGAGCGTGGCTGAAGGAATCATCTTCCTCCTGGTTCCTGCTGCTTCCAAGCAGGAGGCAATGCTGAAAATGAGAGAGTGCAATATGAGGATACAGGGATAAACCACCAGCCTCTGCTCTCCTCCCCTGCCTCCTGTGCCTTTTTCCCTCTCTCCTTCTCCTCCAGCCCCTGTCTTCCTTTGCACAACCAAAGTGGGTTGTTGAGGTCCTTCCTCTGTACTTGGCTCTTTGTGGGGACCTCCCTGCTCACTTCAAAGAGCAAAAAAATTTAACTGCAAGATGGAGATCCCATGGCCCAGAGGAAAACAGCTCATGCAATGTGTAAAGCCCTTTTAGCACTTGTGCAAGGTTTGGTCCTCAGGAGGTGGGGAGCAGGGACAGGGAAAGACCTGAAGGGCAGAGGAGCAGAGAGGCTGCAGTAAGAGCAGGAGGGGAGTGGACCTATCCTGCCTGACTCCTGGGATATTGACTGCTGGGACATGAAGGTGGGGAGAAGAAAGGAGAATAATGGCCCTGGATTTCCCCCAGATGTGTGGTGGGCCCACATGATTGATGGCATCTGTCTTTTGCTTTATTAAACTTGTGCAGCCATGTTCAGCCAGGGATTTGCAAGCGGCTTAATGAGTATTAGGGAGGAATCTCCTGGCAGGACGGGGAGATTTCAGGGGTTTGCAGAGCCACTGGCAGGAAATGTCCTGCACGGTGCAGCACATCCTGCAGGACAGGGGCTGGGATGTCAGGAGCAAAGGGAAGGGTTGGAGGGATGATGCCTGCAGGGATGCATTGCTGGAGGTTGTTACCTCACCCTGCAGCAGCAGGACCAGGTGCTGTGGGTCCGGAGGTGGGTGGTAGCAAAGGGAGCCAGCAGCAGGCTGGGAGAAGGGCTGGTACTGTCTAAGGAAAACACACAAATGGGCCAGGACATTGACAAGAATTGGTGACAGAAGCCTTGATCTGTCAAGGTCTGAATCCAAACTCAGAACTCTGACAGGAACATCCTGAGTGACAGTTGACTAGTGTGTTTGGGGACAAGTTGGTGTGAGAGTCCCTTTTCCATAAGAGTCCCTTTTCTTTGAGGCTCAAAATGCATTTTGAGAGAAAATTAACCCAGAACCTGAGCTCTGGACTCAGCTTTGGCCTGGGATCTGCTGCTGGGTCAGACCTATCCTGTGCACAGGCTTGTCTGTGTGGGCTCTTCCTCCTCTTTTTCCCCTTTGATAGGGGATTTCAGAGAGCCAAGACCTCATCCCATGTGCTAGCTTTTCCTAGGCAGAGTAGATGAAGATGCACATGTGCATGAGTGTACATATAGATGTGTGTAATATTTGTGTGTATCTATACGCAGAGTGGGGAAGACCGATGGAAGTTTTCACCTGCAAACATTTGCAAATTAAAAGCCTGATTAAATAGAAGAGTTTCGCAGCTGCAAAGGAACATGGGGCCCTCCCCATGCCTCCCTGACCTGGGCAAACACTCCAGGATGTTTCCAAGTTGATTGTCTATCCTTATTATGTGACCCACTATGTGTGGTACCACCTGCACAGGGCACAATTGCTGTGCTAGTGCAAGGCCATGGGAAGAGTTTCCCTTTCCTCTGCCCTGAGCATTCCAGATACTTCTGCCAGCTCCTACTACCTCCCAAACCTTGCATGCTCCCTTCTTTCAGTTACCATGACCCTTTTCTGCACCATTTTAAAGCTTTTATGTGATGGAAGACACCCCTGGACTAGACTGCAAATGGTTTGCTTTTTCTTCTGCCAATCTCTCTCCTTTAATCCCTCACCTCTGTCACTCCCAGCTCCATCCACACCCTCTCCACCCTGGGCACACGTCACAATCACAAGTCTCTGCACAAACTCTGACGCACAAACAGCATTTTGAAATTAAATCAGTTTGGTTTCTTTCCATTCAAATCCTGATTTTCACTTTTTGGGATTTGGAGTCTTTTTTGTTTAAAATGTTTACCTTGGCCACAACTGCTCGAGATTTCATTGTGCATTTAAAAAAGAAAAAAGCTCTGGGTCTCGGGTGCTGCTGCCACAGTGTTCATTTCGAGGGTTTCCAAAGAACTTTAAAAAATATAAGGAAAGGGGATTTCAGGAGAAAGTCAACCCGAAGCAGCAGGTTCCCTGCGCTGGCTGTTTGCACCGCGCTGTGCCGGGCTGGCTGGGGAGTCGCAGGGAGGTGATTCCCTCCTCAAGGCCAGACCCGAGGAAGCAAAACCCGGAGCTCCAGCCCAGCCCCGCTCCGGAACGTGCCCTCTGGCCTCCCATCCCTCCTTCCTCCCCATGGCCTCCACACTCCCTCCTTCCCCAGAGCCTCCCCCTCCCTGCCTCCTCTCCTGCTCAGTTGTTTTTCTTATTTAATTTTTTTCCTTTTTTTTTTTTTTTTCCGGGATTTTTTCCCTTTTTTCCTTTTTCTTTCCTTTTTTTTTTTTTTTTTCCTTTTTTTTTTTTTTTTTTGTTGCGTCTTCTTTGTCAGAATTAGTCAGGGCTGAACTGCCTCCACTCCCCAAGGAGACCCTATTTCACCCTGCCTAAAGTTCACCGCCTTGTCAAACCGAGCTAATCTCCTGCCGGGGAAGGAAAAAGGCTCATTTCAAACTGCTGCACATTCGGGGAGCGGCTGGGGGAGGAGGAGGTCTTCCTGGCTCCAGCCTGAAAAGACCCCGGACAATAATACCCCTTTTGTTCTAGGACAGTGGGAGGGGGCTCGGCGGTAGGAATGAAAGATGGGGGATATTAAAGGAGCAGGTGAAAGACATGCGTCTTCAGCAGTCACAGATAAGAGCCGACCCCCTTCTAATCTGACTGAAGCTTATTATCTTACTGCCACAGTCATTACTATTAATATTAAATACGAAAAAAAGAAAACTGCATGAGACAACAACCTTAAAGAGGCTGCTTTAAAGCATCAGGGGACGCAGAGGTACAGCCCGTGGCAGCCGTGGGGAAGGAGCTGCTTCCACAGGGATGCTCAGCTGGCATTTGCTGGTAGAGTTGGTCTGGCTGCAAGTTATCCCTTTGGTGCAACAAAACCACCTGGGACAAAGATACTCTTCTTACTTTTCTTAGCAGAAAGCAGCAAAATGGGGGTTTCTTGGCATATGTGTGTGGGGGGTGGGAGGTGACAGAGGAGCTGGGGAGTGCCTTGCTTGGACTCTTTGAGGGGCTTTGCTGGGTGAGGCTGTGGGGCTGATGGCTGGGCTCAGTGTCATCCTCCCCAGCTGGGATGTTTTATAAGGGAGGTCAGAAAGGAGGGAGCTGTGTGTCTGTACAGCCTGGCACAGCACAGCAAAGTTTTTTTTTTTTTTTTCCTTTTTTTTTTTTTTTCTGGTGCCTCTCTTTGTCAGAATTAGTCAGGGCTGAACTGCCTCCACTCCCCAAGGAGACCCTATTTCACCCTGCCTAAAGTTCACCGCCTTGTCAAACCGAGCTAATCTCCTGCCGGGGAAGGAAAAAGGCTCATTTCAAACTGCTGCACATTCGGGGAGCGGCTGGGGGAGGAGGAGGTCTTCCTGGCTCCAGCCTGAAAAGACCCCGGACAATAATACCCCTTTTGTTCTAGGACAGTGGGAGGGGGCTCGGCGGTAGGAATGAAAGATGGGGGATATTAAAGGAGCAGGTGAAAGACATGCGTCTTCAGCAGTCACAGATAAGAGCCGACCCCCTTCTAATCTGACTGAAGCTTATTATCTTACTGCCACAGTCATTACTATTAATATTAAATACGAAAAAAAGAAAACTGCATGAGACAACAACCTTAAAGAGGCTGCTTTAAAGCATCAGGGGACGCAGAGGTACAGCCCGTGGCAGCCGTGGGGAAGGAGCTGCTTCCACAGGGATGCTCAGCTGGCATTTGCTGGTAGAGTTGGTCTGGCTGCAAGTTATCCCTTTGGTGCAACAAAACCACCTGGGACAAAGATACTCTTCTTACTTTTCTTAGCAGAAAGCAGCAAAATGGGGGTTTCTTGGCATATGTGTGTGGGGGGTGGGAGGTGACAGAGGAGCTGGGGTGTGCCTTGCTTGGACTCTTTGAGGGGCTTTGCTGGGTGAGGCTGTGGGGCTGATGGCTGGGCTCAGTGTCATCCTCCCCAGCTGGGATGTTTTATAAGGGAGGTCAGAAAGGAGGGAGCTGTGTGTCTGTACAGCCTGGCACAGCACAGCAAAGGGAAGGGGGGCTTGGGAAAAAACAGGCACATGGAGAAACTTGCTCCCTTTTCCCCCCTACATGTGCCCTCTCTGCTCACCCAGCATCTCACCAGACCTGTCTCAGCCAGGGCTGAGTCCCACCGGGTCACCAGGCTCCTGGGGGGAAGGTGGTCCCGAGCCACCCAAAGCTCAGCATTGAAGTGTCCCCCCATCTCCATCCCTGCCACAGGTGGCCTTGGGAAAAGCACTTGGCAGCTCTTTGTCCCCTTTGCCCCTCTGCGAAGGTTTCCTTTGTTCCAATTAGTCCGTAGGCTCTCCAGGGCGGGGGATGCTCCCGGAGCTGTTTGCTCAGCGCTCGCCCCAGCAGCCCCGCGCGGCCTCGGCAAACACGGAGCGCGGGCGCAGCAGCCGCGCTCCCGAGCTCCCCCTCCCACTGATGGCCTGGATGAGCAGGAGGGGAAGCAATTCCCCTCCCAGCCCGGGAGAGAGAAGCTTCCCAGCAGAGCAGAGGGCTTATTTTTGCTGTAGCCTGACAAATCTGAGGTGCTGATGCTTTCTGTGCGTGGAAGGGAATGGGTGAATTTTAGAAATGGGCTTTTTATTCTCGATGTCAGGGTGTTACCAAATGTCCACTGAACATACTTTTTGCACCAGCCCAAGAAGCAACACTCCCAGCCTGGCTCAGGGACTGAGCTCCTTTCCCAGGCAGGGCCAAATTCACTTTCCAAATCTCCCAATGAGCACAGCCCCTTCTGCCAAAACCCTGCTGAGCCAGGGGCTAGCAAAGCTGGATCTGAGCGGGCTCTTTGTGTGGCAGCTGGAGCACAAGCAGGCACAGTCAGGATGTTTGCTCTCTCTGCTGACCTCTCCCATCCACCTCCTGCCCTCCATGGCCCGGCAGGGGGGCAGTGGAGATGGACAGTGGCTCCTGCCAGATGTTTGGGGCTTTCCCTGCCAGAAAGCTTCCCGGGGGCCTTTGGAAAACTTCAGGGAGGCCTTTGGAAAACTTCAAGGGGGCCTTTGCATTCCTGGGGAAGGGATGCTGATGCCAGGCAGCAGTGCCACAGCTCCCAGCACTTGCTGGATTGTCATTGGTTAGCACTGCTGGGGCAGGAAGTACCAAAGTGGGAGAAAGCCCTCAGAGGGGATTTGCCCATTGATCTGGGGAAGTAGCTAGATACCATAACCCCCTGCCTAGCACTGATGTTGCAATGGACCCCAAGTGTGAGGATGCAAAGGGACAGGAGCTGAGTTCCTGGCATGGCCATGCCTCTGGGGAGATGCAACCCACTCCATCACAGGAAAGGACCAGCATGGTCAGGCCTTTCATCCAAAGGCTCACGGGTCTGCACTTGAACCCTACCAACCTCACTGCAACAAAAGGGCCTCTGAAAAGCCAGCCAGGGCCCTTTCCCCCAGCAGCTGCACCTGCAATGCAGCAGAGCCGGGCACTGCAGCCTTTCCCAGGGCACGGGGACTGCCCGACGCAGTGGGAGAGCTCCCACCCGGCTCAGGCACCCAGGAGGAATGTTTGCAGCGGCCTCCTTCCCCTACAGTAAACATGAACGGATGACCCCGGAGCGACAAGCTAGGGTTGAAATAGTCTGTCTGTGCACTGGAGAGCCGTGGGAATGCAGCGGCCGTTACGTCAGGCCGGGGAGACAACGTGGCCTTGGGGACAGCGGGTGCAGCCGCAGCCTCTGCGAGCTGGGGTTGAGGGGTCTCTGGTCTGGCCAGGCCCTGGGTGGCAAACGCAGGCAAGTTGCCAGACCTTGTTTTGGCAAGGAGGAAAAGACAACGTGCTTATTTATTATCATCGGCTGGGTAGGATGGATTGAACTGACAACAGCTGCGTGGCAGGATGCTAAGATGCATCAGCTAAACTATATCAAAATATAACTCATCCCTCAGCATCTACAGCTGGAAAAACTGGGGAGGATCCATCAGGGAATAACCTTTGCATGGCAGTCTGGCTTTCTTGTTTCCATCCAAGACAAGCTCCTGGAAAGAGATGGGGAAACTCCCTGCAGGGAAATAGCTCAAAGCCTTGCAAAAGTTTGCTAGGATGGAGCAAAATGGGAAATGTCTGTTCTTCAAGCCAACAGGCAGGTCCAGAAAGCAACAAACAGGGCTCATTCTGTTACACTTTAATATATTGTGGGTTTTTAAGAGGGCTTTTCCAGGATGCCAAAGACCTCTGAGCAGTTTTTTACCCTTTGCACCCAAAGCAGGTAGATGTAGTCCTGCTCTGGAGGATGCAGGAGCCTTGGGGGTTAAATGCAGGGGGTGACATCTTAGTGGCATGACCACAGTGTGCACCAAGGGAAGCCAAACCACACTGACCAGTACAGCCTGATTTACCTCCTGTTTGGCTCCAGAACAAGAAGTGAGGATTAAAGTCCCTATGCGGGAGCAAGCCCACAAATTGGAGATTGACACCTCCAAAAAGAAAAGGTCTGGCTGTTGTCACCTGTAACTCCCTCTTCTAACTCTATTATATGACTTTGCCCTCCTACAGACATAGAAAATTAATCATATTTATATTATGGGCCCACAATATTATGCATTGAGGACTAGATACCTGTGGACACTGCCTCTGCATTTTTGCCCCAAGTGGTCTTGGGGCTCTTACTAAGTCAGACATGGAAGGGTGACTTGTTGCTTAGTTTCAGACCGGTGGGTCTTTTCATCAAATCAGTCCATTGAAGCAGGGATGGAGGCCATGACAATATCATGCATGCCAGCAATTTTCCACTCCTGTTTTTCAAAGCTAGGTTGTGGGGTTTTTTTTCCCTCTCTAGACAGCCTGAATGTGCTGTTCCTTATCTAATCTTGTATTGATGTGTCTGTTAGACAAGGTATGCAGCATGTGTCATTCTGAATACCAGCATTCAGGCCCAGCAAGCTGCTCTGGATAAGCTATTAATATTTTTGCATTTCGCACCGCACGAGGCTTTTTCTTTGCAGATCTTCAAGCACTCAGTTAGTTAGTCAGTTCATTATTCTTCCAGTTTATAAAACAGCAATAAGTGGTGTCTATAGAGACAAGCCAGCCTTTGACACACACATGAAACCACATCAAGTGAGGGGAAATGGCAACACCACACGTACAACAATAGCAGAGAACCAGACAGCCCCAAAAAATAAACCCAATTCCCCACGGTGCGTTAAGCGCTGCCTGATAATGTTCAGCTCAAAACAGGCAGGACACCCTGCAGTTCATGAGATGTGAGCTAGTTTGGTCTTAACAAATATTAATTAAGCCTCTGAGGATGGCTATTTGTTGTATCTTTCGCTCTTGACACAACAAAAATAATCTGAAGAAGCTACAAGAGCAGACAAATAACTGTGTTTACTAAATATATGCAGATATCCCAGCCCAGCTGGATGTACTGGGATGTTTTACCCTCCTCTCCTGCACAGGCTGTGCCCAGTGTGGTGCTGTCCTGGTGATGGAAACAGACACATTTCCAAGAAAAACTGGGCTTTTCTCCATACCTTTAATTAAACATTGGGATGAGAAAAACCAGCCTCCTTCCCAGGAGCCCCAAACTTCTCATCCTTGGGCAACAGAACTTAAGTGGCCAAAATTTCTCCAACTCAGGAGCCTGAATTTGGGCTCACAAATCCATATTTAAGCAGTTGAACAGGAATCCTCTGAAGTCCCTAACTCCTGGGGGCATGGAGATGTGCTGTGGTTAATGCTGTGGTTGTTGTTATCATCACCAGCCCCCAGACAGGGTGTTGGGTACTTTATAGCTGGTTAGAAGGAAGAGTCTCTTCTCTGAGGAGAGTGAGATCTGTCTCTGTAATTAATGGTAGGAGCTGTGGGTGTGGGAGATAGCAGGCAGACATGTGTACGTACTCGTATTTGCACGGCAGTAGGACAGGAAATGGGGTTTTTCTCGGCTGAAAACGTGGGCTTTTTTTTTCAGGGGAGAAGACAAATCAGGCTCAGAGCTGCACTGAAACGTGGCAGTGGGAGGAGAGCAGGGGGATGCGCCTGGACCCCTGGATTTCTTAGGGTGGCCACTGAGTTTCTGGAAGAGAAGGGGGGCCCAGCTCCGGAATGGTTTGGTTTTCAAGGAAAATTCATGTGATTCCTGGGGAAAAAGGCACATTTCACACACAGAAGCCCTTACCACCCCTACTGGCACAGAAGAAAACCCGTTTTCCATTGAAACCCCCCTTGGAGGCGGTTTCTAGCTGAGAGGAGGTTTATACATATCCACCCTTGGGCCATAGGAGCTGAACTGCAGGGCTCAAACTTTTCCAACCTGGGGGCCCAGATCTGAATTTGGTCCCTGACTTTTGGAGGAACTGAAGTGTCACAAATCCCATCAGTGCTGGACCTGTACTGGGCAGGTTGGCACCAACCCTCGTGGGGTTGGTACATGTCTGGGTGGAAAATGGGACAGAATTCTTTGGTTTTGTCCATATGGGCTGAGCCACTGGATTTTCTAGCTGATCCTCACCAAAAATGAAAGAAGAAAAAAAAAGCAGGAGGGGGCAGGGAAGGTGGAATTAATAAAAGAACAGGATTAAAAAAAGAATGGAGAAGAAAGTTTAAAAAAAAAGAAAGAGAGAGAGAGAAAAAGGAGAAGTAGCTTCAATAAGTGACACTTAATTCGAAGCTTTTACTTTGGCTTTTCCACCTTGGAAGCATGAAAGCAGCTAAATTAGCAAAACAGAAGTAAACTGTTGACTGCTTCATTGCAGGATTAAGTGTGATAAATGGAGGTTTTGTTCAGCCTCTGTCCAGATGTTGTGTCTACGCTGGGTGTTTTTTTTCTTTTTTTCCTTCTTCTTCTTCTTCTTTTTTTTTTTTTTTTTTTTTTTTACATTCTTGGCCTAAGGCCCATATATATTTTGGATACTGCAGGGAGTATATAATATCATTGGAAAATGATGTGGTCTGGTAACCTTTTAAATAACATTTCCTCCCTCCTCTCTTTTCTAATAGTTTGTTTTTCTTTCCATGTTTTCCTTTTATTGGGGGGAAATTTTTTTTGGAAATTAATGAGGCCAAAGTTTTAAAACAAACAAAACAAACAACCCCCCCAAACAAACCCAAGCAAAAAAACACATAATTTCCCTCCCAATTTAGGGGAGAAAAAAAGAGTTAAGGGACTTTTAAGGGCGCAGGCTAAGGATGTGTTTGGGACTTTTTTTTTTTCCTGTCTAGAAAACCTTCCTGATTATTTTTTAACATTCCCAGCACACTTGGCCCAGAAGCCAGTCTGGGTTTGGGACAGCAATTTCAGTTCCTTGGTCTGTTTGCATTGTCAGAGCCCCCCTACCCCAAAAGCACCTTTTATTTTTTTGCTTTGCATTTCATGAATTGTAAGTACCTGTCGCTCCTGGAAGTGCTGGGAGGTGGAGGCCAGTGTCTGGCCTTTCCTGAATCCCAAACAGCAG
>NW_009970727.1:390096-414300 GCF_000747805.2 Chaetura pelagica | reverse complement strand
ACCAAATTTAAGCCAAAAAAGGCTGGGACAGTGGTGAGGGCAGAGCCCGTGGAGCTGAGTGGCCGCAGGGCAGCTGTCCTGGTGGCACCACTGAAAGGGGTGAGGTTGCCAACCCTTTCTCTATGGCCAGGCAACATTCCCTGGGATTTTAGCATCTCCCCCCAAAAAACAGCAAAGCCCTATTTTTGCATCTCCTCCATGCTGGGTGTTTTCCAAGTGGCCAGGTGCTGTCTGGAGCTGCTTTACCTGACCACGCCAGCTTGTCTGCTGAGGGTGGCATCTGGGCTCTGCATTCCTCTCTTGCCTCCTGTGCTCCCTGAGGGGATCCCAGTTTTTTTTTTTCCAGAGTCCACCTTAAAATCCCATCTCAGTGATGGCTGTGCCTCCCTTGGCTCAGCCTGGCCTTGGGAGAGGAGCCCAGCCCAGGCTAAAATTGTGCTGTTGACTCACCCGCTGGCATGGGCTGGGCGGCCGGCACACCACTTCAAGGCAGTTTAAAGAGCATTTGGGGTCTCGCCCCACGGAGGAAGGACCACAGGACCCCACTGGCTTAACCCTGTGAGGACAGAGCCCTGGACTCTGGGGTGCAGCCTTCTTGGGTGTGCTGTGGATGAAGGGGGAGAAAAGGGGGAGCAGCATGAATGGTAACGAGGGGCACCACAATGGGTTGGTTTAACCCATTTATAGCAGCCAGCATGGGCAGGACAAAACACGTGTGTTCACTGCCCAAACATGGGGTTTTCCCCCTTGGAGCAGGGCCTGGAACTCAGCACTACATGACTTAGGACTAGATTTGCAGTGACTTTAACAACCCTTATTGCTTCCCATTCTGCCAGTGCAAAGGGCAAACCCGCTGGCTCCATCCAGTTGGATGCCAGGGCTGTTGTGCTCGTAAACCTCTGTGAAGGGGTGGGGAAGCATCCCCAGGGTAGTGCCATGAGAATGACCAGCATGGAAACCCACCCAGGGCTCTTGGATGCTGCCCTGGTCAAGGCAGAGAGCCCAGGTACTCCCTTCCTGGGATGGCTGGGTTGTCCTGGCATTCCTGCTGGCACTGATTGGCCATGCCACCGGGTACACACTGGGCTGCAGTAGGAAAAGTCCTCGTTGCCCAGCACAGCCCCCTGTCCTGTGTGTTTTATTTTTTCCAGGGTGGTGTTAAACAAACTGAACCACTTCTCCCCCAGAAAAATAGAAGGTGAGAATTTCAGCAGATAAAAGCACAAAGCAGCAGCCACTCGCAGCAGTAAACACCTTGGAAAGTCGCTCTCAATTTTTCTCCCCACCGCCACCTCCCTGCCTCCCCTCCTCTCATTCTCCTTCCCTCTCTCTCTCTCTCTTAAGGTAGCAGCGTGGGAGCTTTGCCAAAACATTGTGGTCCCGTGGGGAAGCTTTCCTCTCACTGAAAGAGCCCTTGCGCCTGCCAGCCCAATTAAAACAACGTGAAAGGAAAGCAGCATCTGGAATTGCGCTGCCTCTCACAGCCAAGTCACAATTGTTTAGTCTGAAAGTCGTTTCAGGGAGAGCGGGGCTGGCTGGCTGTGCAGTGGCCCCCACATCTGGATTTGCGGCTAGACAGCCTCTTTGGCTGCAGTCCTGTGTGCATGTGCATTTTTAACTTTAGGATATGCTGACAAGTTAAGAAGTCAGAAAGTCAGTCACAGTAACAGCCTCCGCGGCCCCTTCCTCCCTCCGCCCCTTTCTAACACACACACGCAGTTGACTAAATACAATTTTCTGACATCCTTTCATCTGGAGAGAGTTTCTTCCCCTTCCAGCCTGCAGCTCGGGTCCCCGATGAGTTATTTGAGCTGAGCCAACACATGTGAACAAAAAGTCTTCTCTTCGGTTTGTACTCAAGGGCCCGTCTGTGCTACCCACGTTTTGCCGGCAGCGGGGCTGGATTGTGCTCACACCACGACTGTCCCACACGGGGACCACTGTGGCCACTGGGGTGGCCTGTGGGGTCTTCCTCATGGCCAGGAGATAGTGTTGGGAGAGGGGCTGGGATGTGTTTGAGGTTGAGCTGCCCATCAGGGCATGCAGCCCGATGGGGAGGGCAGGGATGTGCACGAAAACGAGCTACCGATCCCAAGCGGCGCGGTGGGGTCGCTTCCAAGCCAGCCTTGCTGTGCTTTGGTCAAAGCTTTTTCCTGCATTTGTTTTTTTCCTCCAAAGTCCTGGCTGTGGCTGAGATGTCAGGGTGTTGGTCATTCATTTGGCAGGCAGGATCCCCCCCAAAAAGGGATGGAGAGGGCTTTTATGGACACAACTAAGGAAAGGCCACTGACCATGCTGCCATTTTAGAGTCATAATGTCCCAGACTGGTTTGAGTTGGAAGGGACCTTAAAGATCATCCTGTTCTAAACCCCTGCCATGGACAGGGACACCTCCCACTAGGCCAGGTTGCCCCATCCAACCTGGCCTTGAACACTTCCAGGGATGGGACAGCCACAGCTTCTCTAGGCAACCTGTGCCTGTGTCTCATCACCCTCACAGCTTTGCTTTTCTTCACACAGAGCCCAGAAACACCCCAAGACCCCAGCAGTGTAGTTTTGCCGTCCCAGGAGCTGATGCCCAGATGGCACCAAGGCAGCCACTGTGCCACATGATCCAGCCCCAACAGCTGGCCAAAATGCTGCTGGGTGAACCCGTTGGGATGGGTGCACATCCCATCCTCCTGCAGGACCAATACAGCAGGGAGAGGCTTCAGAGAAAGCCCTTTTTATAATGAATTACTTCCCTCCAAGAAACAGCACAACCGAGCTAGCAGGGTCTCACCTGGCTCCTGCTTCCATCCCTCCCCGTGCCCGGCTGCGCAGTGTCCGGCTGCGCGCTGTGCTGGGGCAGGAAAGTGGTGATAAAATAAGGGAAGGTTTCCATTTGAAGGGAGCTGGCTGTTAAGAGCTGGGGGCCCCTGCTACCACCTGGACCCTGGCTGGGCTCTGCTCTCAGACCCGTGCTGACTGCTCAAAGACTGCTATACATTACGTCCACAAGTTTTCAGAACTGGCTACTGATGTGGGGGCTGAGCGCTGGCAGGGTTTGGTGCAGAGATCCCAAGCACCCCAGGCTTGCAGATTCCCATGGAGAAACACCTACCCACCCCATTAAAGCAAATGTCATAAAACCATGGTCTGAAAAGCCCAGAGGCAAAGCTCTGAGGTTTTCCCAAGCACAGGAAAGGTCAGGACCAAGCAGCTCTTTGTTTTTTCCCTTGGTTTCCAGCTAGAGCTAAGCTAATCCTGCCCCTCACCCTAGCATCAGGCCACGTTGCTTGGCCTTTGCTTAGCCCAGCTTAACCAGCACCCACAAACATGGTTCCCCCCTGCACTAGAAACAAGATGGGGAGATCCTATGCAGCAGCCAGCTGCCATGAGCCCCCCCCAGGATCTGGGGTGAGTTACTGTGCCCCGGTGCATGGCTGCCTTTCCAGCTGCCCCGCTGCATGCCCTCCTAGGTGTCCCTGGTGCTGCCTGTGCCCCTGCCCTGTGCAGGAGTGTCGCTACCAAACTGGTTTAGCAGCTCTGTAGGGCGAGTTCTGTTGTTTCGAAAGGTTCCCAAATACATGTTGTTCACACAGCTCTCCTGTATAAATAAATACCAGCATTTCTCTCCTGACCTTTGCTCTTTTGCCGGGTTTCTCCTAAATGCAGAGCATACAAAACTGGCTTTTATCCTCAGAGAAGCCCAGATCACCCTATCTCCATGTCTCTGTGTGGTGCAGAGAGAATTGTCTTCATCCTCCTCCCTCCTGGCAGCTTCAGACATTGGGCTCATGGGAGACCCAGAAGCATCAGAGCTTCTCCTGTCTTGAGCTGAGGGGCTGGAGGAGGGATGGAAAAGCAGTACCATCAATGCCTGTATTCACAAATCCTATGTGAGACCTCCAGCTTATTCCAAAACCACCTGAAAGCCCATGCCACCATGCTGCAATGGCTGTCCTCAGTAAATGTATTGGAGTGCTTTTTATTTGTGTTCTGCTTTCCAGGCCTGCCAGGGTAGAGAGGTTGTATCTCCAAGTGTGGCTGGGTGGCTTTGGCAATTTTATCAGGAGTCTCGTGTTTACTCTGAAACCTGTCATGTGGCTTTGTTCGCTCCAGCTTGCTAAAACACCAGGAGATCCAGAGAGCTAGTGAGCCACAGAGAAGAAAAAAACATTCATATAGCAAGAAAAGTAAATAAAACCTTTAGGAGCCTAGAGCTGATTGCAGCCCTGCAGGGCCTGCATCATAGGTTGTTGATTTTTGGCTGTGCAAGTGGACACACTTGTCCTCTGCAGGCAAGACCCCAAGGGTATTGGGTGACAGCCTGTGCTGGCTCTGAGCTCTCACCCACCGTGAGGTTGTTCTTGCTATTGGAAAGCAGTGCCTGGTATTGATAACTCCCTGAGTGATGGCTGGGTAAACACACCTTGTTTACCAATGTGGGTGTCATACTGACAACAAGCAGGTCTCTTCCTGAGTGTGTCATAAGCGAGGGAGGACGGTAAATAAGAAATGACACGTAATGCTGCAAAGCCTGGGGCTGTTGGAGACAAGGGAACAGATTCCTCCACTGCATGGCACATTGCAGCAGAAGTAAATCGAAGGCTCAGTCATCTCCTTGGAAAACATTGGAGAAAATGTAAACTGCTTGGAAAAAAAGGAGAAAGAATCTCCTCATTTCACTGCTGTGGGTGCCGGGCAAAGCCACAGCTTCAGTGAGATTAGACTGGGCTTCAACAGAAAGCCCATCAAAGTCTGTAGAAAAGGCCTTAGTGAAGCTTCTAGCCTGGCTATACACAGGTACAGGTGAGAAAAGCTCTGCCCGTTGCAGATCAGCTGGACAAACCCTCCTAAACTGTGTGAGGACCTTTGGATTTGGTTGAAACTTGGAACAGTCACTGCAAAGCCATGGGCGAGACACAAAAGGCTATAGTTAAAATCAAGGTGTGATTTCTAAGCACTGTGGGCAAATGCTCTTCCCACTGAATGGTTCAGCTCCTCCAAAAGCACACTCAGTCTGTCTTCTCCCATTTCTTGTTCTTGCATTGGAGTCAGAAGTAGCAGATCAGCCTTACTCGAAGCAGGACCATCTAGTATTTAAACTCAGGTCCAACTCCTCCCATTTACTTCCCAAATGTCCTTGAACACAGCATTTCCCTCTGCCTCAGGTTCCCCACCTGTGAAATGGGGCTGAAAATGCACCAAGATAATACAAAGTGCCTCAGGCTGCACAGACACCCTCGCTGCTCTGGCAGGAACTTGGATGTCTTTAGTTTTTTGCTGGTGGTTTAGTGAAAGCTGCTCCACAAACCCATCGGCGTGAGGGCAGCATGTCCCATGGAGGTGCTGAGCTGTCTGTCATGGGTGTTGCTGAGAGCTGCTGGAAATCTATAATCTCAGGGAACCCCAAACCAATTGCTGGGATGAAAAATT
Source organism: Chaetura pelagica (assembly GCF_000747805.2). Classification (NCBI taxonomy): domain Eukaryota; kingdom Metazoa; phylum Chordata; class Aves; order Apodiformes; family Apodidae; genus Chaetura; species Chaetura pelagica. Next base: position 408,880 of record NW_009970727.1, on the reverse strand, counting down.
TCATAGGAATAATATACACCACGGGATAACAACATGGGATGCTGGAGCCACAGACCAGAGATACTGAACAAGGACAAAACTTTTCATTCACTCCTCCCTGCCTGGTCCCCTGCACCCATCACACACACACACATGCACACACAGGCACATACAGGCTTTCAGGGTTTATTTTATATTTTCCCTCGTAAAGATTTGTGTCCGTGCTGCTCTCGTATCAAAGCCAGCAGTGGCCCCTAGGATAAACATGCGGTCAGAAGACAGAAAACCCCAGGCTAAAACACTATTCGTTTCACCCATAGCAGCATAAACTGAGAGGCTTTTAAGAAGGGCGAATGGTTTTCAGTAAATCTCTCATATCAGCAGAAACCTTTGAAAGAGTTTGTTTAAAGGCTGTGGAGATAAACAGCCCAGCCAAGTGTTTGTTTAAGATGTATGTACTCTGTGTCGACTGGTAGGCTGGTATTTATATCACGGGGGGGAAAGGAGAGCGAGGATCTTTTTGACCCTTTGCTAGCTCTGGCTGTGTGAACTGGGGTGTTTGGAGAGCCAGAGGGGCTGGGCTGGGTGCAGGCTGGGTGTCACACAGGGCTGCAGCTGGGGACAAAGCCAGGCGGGCGTGCGAGGGTGTGCGAGGGCTTTGGGCGAGCGTCAGCATTTCCCTGCTGTGCAGAGGCCCGCGGGGTCCTGGCTGGGATGGCCGTGCCAGGCACTGGGGAGATAAATGTCTGGTGAGGGATTCCCCACCTTGGACAGCTTGCAAGCTAAATAAACTCCACAGAGGGAAGAGGAGGAAGGAAGGATGCACAACCCCGGGAAGCAGACAGATGAAGAGAAACTCAGATTGCCCTTGGCCGTGCGGCAGCCCCAGACTGACCTGGGAGCTCAAAGCCAATGAGCCCCATGTGGTGCCTTCAGCTGCAGCTAGAAATGGCCCTTCACAGCTCAGCAGAAGGCCAGTTGAGTAAAGGTGTGTTGTGTTCCAAGTGGCATTGGCTGTAGGAGGTTAGCAGCACAATGGCATGTCCCCACCACAGTGATCCCGGAGATGGGACCATCCTGGGAGAGCTGAGGGGCCAGAGGGCTCTTGCAGCACCCCAGAGGAGCAGCAGTCCAGGCTGGGGACGTGCATCCTCACTCTGGCTGGTCTCAGAGAGACCCGAGAGCAGCTCTGCTGCTTCCCATTCCAGGCACATACACATCCCAATGCCATAGCTCAGGACCTGTGGAGACCCCTCCTGCACCCCTGCAAGGGACAGGGGGCCAGTCTACCCTTACCTGCCCATCTGGGAGAGCACCCCAGCAAGAAGGGGAACAGAGACTTCCCTGGTGACAAGCCGGTTCTGTCACCTTCCCTTTCAGCCTTGCCCCTATAAATAATCTGCATGTTTTTTTCCCCCCTAAACTAAACAAAATGTGGATGCTTAGCAGCCTGTCCTTGGGTAGGAGGTGCAGTCAGAAGGGACTTGCTCTAGATTTATACCCTTGTGTAACAAGGAGCAGAATTTGGCCTGTTTCCTGAACTGGGAGGGTATGCGATACTGATCAGCAGAGCTGGGCATATGAGTGACACTTTATAGCATCTTCCCTAATCCCAAGGGATCCCAGTTGGACTTACAAATCTTCCAGGTGTGCCCAATGCACCTTCTGCCACTTCTAGGACAGATCCTAGGGTCAGGATCAGAGCATCCTGCACATCTGCTGGACATGGGAAATGAAGGGAAAATGCTGCAAACAGCTGACTCTGCCAGGTGGGGATTAAAGGCCGAGAGCTCAGAGCTCAGCTGGTTTAAATCAGCATCTTAACACTGGTGCTGGTAGAGTAGCACCAATTTACACTGCCTGGTTTGGCCCAGAGTGTTTTGAAATGCAGCCAATGCTCGAAGCTCCCACCCCAGGCAGCCCGGGGGCACCTGGATAAAAGGGGCTCAGTCCTGAGCTTGTGCTTCCCTGGTAAGATGGAGCCTCCCTCCCTGCAGTGGTATTTCCACCCTCTGGGGCAGTTTGTTGGCACTGTGTTTCATAATTCCTCGTATGATGGATGAGGTCTATGTGTGTATCCCGGGAACATCTGATCTGGAAGGTGAATCTTGACTTGGGTAACAAGTCGGATTGTATGTGCTGTTTTAGAGCCAGAAAAGTACCCAGGCTGCTCTTCCAACCTGTTGTGTTTGGAGTCTTCAAGCTGTTGGGGCCCCAAGCTCTTGGAGGCATCACATAGATTCACAATCAGTGCCAATGCCACAATTTAAAAATAAAATCTATTCACAAGTAGAATTGTAACTTTTTTTTTTTTCTAATTAGCATGAACTGGAGTTCAGAAGGAAAAAAAAAACAACCCTTCAACTGACTGAGGGTTTTGTTTACAGAAAATCTGATGATCATGTTTTGAGCTTTTAAAACTGTTGTCATATTTTTACATGTTAGAGGCACTAAATGTTCTCCAAACAAATCTGTTCGCAACTGCCCCCCCATTTTTGACCTGCACAAATGAGATGCTCTCAGCCTGCTTCTGTTTCCTTATTTCTACTCTGAAAGATTGCTAAAGCTGACCTCCTTTAGAAGTGTTTTGATTCAGCCAAAACCAGCTAGTTTTGTTGCATTTCCCCTCATTGCTCACTGAACTGCCTGCTCAAGTCACCTGGCTAGTGAAGCACCTTGAAATTTGTTATGGAAATCCTGGTTTTAGTCCTACCACAAACATTAACTTCCAAGACAAGTTTAGGGTGAGCACCCAATGCTTCTCTGCTGGAGTCTGGAGCCTGAGCTTCCCCAGATTGTCATAGAATTATGGAATGGTTTGGGTTAGATGGGACCTTCAAGATCATCTAGTCCTAACCCCCCTGCATGGGCAGAGGACACATCCCACTAGTCCAGGCTTGAATTCAGTGCAGTGCTGCCTGGGAGAGGATGCTCAGAGGGTTGGGTCTTTCTTGCAGGTGGCATTGACACCTCCCTCTCATCTCTTTTAAGTTTTGTTATAAAAAGGATTGTGACCTCCCTCGATCAGATATTGCAGAACATCTGTACAAAGTTTTTCCTGTCTCAGAACCGCAAGCGAAGCCCCTTCCTGTTCCTCCTGTGCTGGGAATCTGGAGAGCAGTTGATCCCTGTGCTCCTCACAGCGCCCTTTTATACTGGAAGGCTGTTATCAGCTGCCCTCTTTAGCTTGCTGTGGGCTAGACTAAACAGACCCAGCTCCTCCAGTCACTCCTCACGGGTCATGTTTTCCAAACCTCTTATCATTGCCTCTGTGCTCATCTTTGAACTCCCTCCAGTTCACCCATGTCCCTTCTGACCTGCAGCAGGCAGGGTGGGCTGGGTACCCAGCCCTGTGAGCAGAGCCCCACAGCATCCCCGGCACCAGACTCCCTTGCTCCATCTGCACAGGGCAATTTGTTGGTTCATACCAAGCTTGTGACCAAGTGTCCATCTCTCTGTCCATGGCACTGCTGCCTTGCCAGACTTGCACAAAGCTGGTGTTCAGCTTTTTGCTTTTCACTGCCTGTCCTTTTGGCCTGACTGCAACTCATGAGGTGATTCATTCCTTTATCAAGATGGTTTGGAACACCAGTCCAGGGCCTCCAAATGGCAGCACCTCTCCAGGGTGCTCTCACAGATCTTGTCCATGTATTCTCTGCTTGCAGCCTAACTGACCATCCAAAATATTAACCAGGCCTGGTCAAGGGACAGTCCCTCCTGCCCCAGCCTTGAAAAAGTCCTTACAATTCAATAGCAGCTGCTGATAACTCCTCATGTAGTTTCCCACCTGGCTGTGCCTCTGCAGGATGATGATTTCATCTTGAGACTATGTTACCTTTATTTGCTTAGGAGAATATCAGGGAGGCTGCACCAAAGCCTTCCCCCAGGCAGTCTGTGCTGTGTGTGCTGCTCTCCCCACTTAGCCAGGCCAACTGCCTGGGTGCAAAAAAAAAAAAAATGGCCTTGATGCAGGTTTGTAGACAAGCCCAGCTCCTCACCATTATCTTTTAGCTCCTTACAAATTGATTGCTTAATAATCTATTTGTGTATTTTTCTGATTATCAATTTATTCTGACTAATCCCCCCCCCTCCTTTAGTCATAGATGTTGTGATTGTTTTCCAGTCCTCTGGGGATTCACCCTCTGAGTTTCTGTAGATGCAAACTAATGGATCAGAGAGGGTTTTAGTCCCTCCTTACATATGAGAGGAAACCACAGAGGTTTCTCCAAGACCATTCCCACTTGGGCATGCCCCACTTGGAGTGGTGACAGTATCTGAGGAGGAGTTTGTGATCCCTCAGCTTTGGGACTCTGCCTGAAGAGCCCCTAGGTCAGGTGCTGTGGCAGTGGCAGCTGGTGGGGCACAGGGCTTGGCTTCGTACTGTCACACTGCTCCTGCAGAAGGGCAGATGTGCCAGCCTCACAGCTGACCTCTCTGCAAGGACATCTCCCTTCTGCTCTTTGCCATGCCCATCCCCTCACTATGTATCATGAAACAAATCCTGAAAAGCCACTTTCCTCACTTGGTGGGAATTTGGAGCTTCTCAGTTCTTTATCCAGGCAATAAAACACCCATTCCCCTCCCTGGCTGGGTTCTCCTCCACCCCCTTCTAATTTCTGTGCAAAGGAAAGCCCTGTGTGAGATACTGATTTAAAACTCAGAAGCCAATACTTTTCAAATATCAGCATTTCATCTTTCCTCTAAGAAGGAAGGAAGCCCCTTTTGTTGAGTACACAGCCTGTAATTTCCCTGTCAGATCCTAGCAGCAGGTCAGTGTTGTGACTGACTGAGTGTGGATCGCTCCCTTGAGGGTAATTACACCAAATTTCCTTTGGAAGGGCAGCTTTCTCTGGATATGATACAAGGAACCTGCTTTTTTCCATTCACTTAAATTCATTAATTCAACTACTGTCACCAAGTGTGCAGCACTTGGGGACTTAGACCCCTTCCAGAGCCAAGGCACAACCTGAGGAGGTGGCAATGGGGACACGTTGCAGAGCCCCCACTGCAACCCAGTGCAGAACTTTAGCTGGGATGGACTGTGCTGGGCACAGGAGCTCATCGTTGATCCAGAGATTGGAAGAGGACTGCAGACCCATCTGGGATTTCTCTGCCCACCTCTGTGCATCATCTCCCTGCTCTTCCCTTCCTTCCACCTGGGTGGCATCGCAAGGCTTCATCCATTACTTTCTGGCATCTCGATTGCTCCTGTGAGCTCACCCACCATGTGTCTGGGAGTCACTCATCAACAACAAACAGTTAAAAGGAAGAAAATAGGCTGGAAATATCAATGCACTTTGGTAACAATAAACCCTGCTTTTAATTTATGCTAATATGTAGGGTTGTGGTGACAGTAAGAACAAAATTACAGAGTGGCTTTCTAGCTGGTAATTATCCCTCCATTTTCGTTGCTCGGGAAGATGGACACACAATTATGCTCTCTTGCTGTATATTAATACGGATTCTTGACATCTTCAGCAGACCTGGAGCTGTCATCGGGCTTTTTGTCTACTTTAATTGAAAATTAATGGTTACTGTGTTACCACGGAAACCGTGGCAATGGACGCCAATAGCGCTCACATATCAAACAGGCACTGGTGGCATTGTCTGTCCGTGTTGACCTTGAAAGTTAAAAGAAAAACTTAAATAAAATTTTAAAAAAAAAGAGAGGAGAGGGGTAGGAAAGAAGGGGGGGAAAAAAACACCTGAAAAGCAGAGGGTTGGACACTGCGAATCAAGGGAAAGGAAGAAGGGGAAAGAGGACTGTGAAGGAAAAACTTGGTGCCTTTTGTGTCTCGACGGGGAGAAAGAGGGAGCTTCAAAATTAGAGAGTCAGAGTGACAAAGTAGAGAAGGATGTTTGAGTAGATGAACCATAGGGGTGTCTTGTGAGCAGGTCTGGGGGATTCTGTGTCCTTTGGTCACTGTGCAAGGGGTGCACGTGGGGCTGTCGGTGTAAGCAATGAGAAAAGCACGTAAAGGAGCCCTGAGGAAGGGAGAGAGGAAGGATGGGAAGCAATGGGGGGGCAGTTAATGGTCTATGTGGAGATAAGAGAGAGGGAAAAAAGAAAAAAGGCAGGAAAGAGGGAGAGAAGTAAACTGAAGGGAAGAGAGTCCAGATTTGCTTTGACTGGAAACATTGCTGGGGCAGTGGGTGGCTGCAGAGCTCGTGGATGAAAGCAGCCCTGCTGGGGCTCTGGAGAGTGTTTGGGACCTGTCGGCTCCTCCGGCTGAGCCGCACGGGGGGGAACCTGCAGCCCCTTCCCTCCCCCAGAGATAAGAGTGGGAGGAGTGGGCTGGGGGCACGTGGGGGTCCCTGCTCCGGCGCCTGGGATCACTCAGCTATGGGGAGGGCTGGAAGAAATGGAGCCAGGGACCCTCAGCCTCCTCCATCTGGGTCAGAGGCAGGTGGGACTCTTGGAAATGCAATTTTAAGTAGCATCAAACTTTCTCCATCTCTTCTCTTCCCCAGGGGAAGTGCAACAGCTCCTGCCTTTTGGGGCTGCTCCATACCCTTTGGCAGGGCTGCAACAGGGGCAGGAGGACCCCAGAGCAGCCTTTGAGGAGGTGGACCTCTGCTCATCTTGCCAGCGTGCAAATGGGTGGCAGCCCCTTTCTGGGGAAGAGGTGGGGGAAGTAGAGCAAAGTTGCGAGCAGTTTGGTCAGGAAGTGAATCAGTGCAAAAGTGGGTATTTGCCAGGCACCCATGGCTGCTCAGGGCTGCTCAATGCATCCCCTCATGGGACAGCACTTGGTCCACCCAGCCTCTCCCTGCTGCTCCTGGTTCATCTGCACCAGGGACAGCAGAACATGTCCACTGCATCCTCAGTCCCCTCACAGACATCTTCAGATGCAGCATCAAGGTGAGCCCCAGCCCCTTCAGGAGTGTGATCTGGGGCCTTTTAAAGCCAGGAGCCCGTCCTCCCCAGCAAACAAGAAGGCAAACACGGCGGAGGCGCGTCTGAAAGCCGGAGTCTTTTTTCATTTTCCCTGCATCCCTGATCCCAACCCAGCTCCTGCCTTTTGGGGCGGCTCCATACCCTTTGGCAGGGCTGCAACAGGGGCAGGAGGACCCCAGAGCAGCCTTTGAGGAGGTGGACCTCTGCTCATCTTGCCAGCGTGCAAATGGGTGGCAGCCCCTTTCTGGGGAAGAGGTGGGGGAAGTAGAGCAAAGTTGCGAGCAGTTTGGTCAGGAAGTGAATCAGTGCAAAAGTGGGTATTTGCCAGGCACCCATGGCTGCTCAGGGCTGCTCAATGCATCCCCTCATGGGACAGCACTTGGTCCACCCAGCCTCTCCCTGCTGCTCCTGGTTCATCTGCACCAGGGACAGCAGAACATGTCCACTGCATCCTCAGTCCCCTCACAGACATCTTCAGATGCAGCATCAAGGTGAGCCCCAGCCCCTTCAGGAGTGTGATCTGGGGCCTTTTAAAGCCAGGAGCCCGTCCTCCCCAGCAAACAAGAAGGCAAACACGGCGGAGGCGCGTCTGAAAGCCGGAGTCTTTTTTCATTTTCCCTGCATCCCTGATCCCAACCTTAATCCCCACTCTGAATCCTGTCAGCTCGGCTGTTCTAGCACTGACATTGCTGCAGGCATCATCTCCGCTGCCTTCCTTCAGATCTGCCTCCTCCTGGGACGCCTAAAGAGGACTCTGAGATTTCTGTGTTACTGGCTGATTCACTCTGTGCCCTCTAGCAAAGCGCCGGAGCTCCCTGGGGAAGGAGGCAGGCAGAGGGGGGACAGAGGGATGTGATGCTGTGCTGGGGGATGTGGTGCTGTGCTGGGGATTGGATGCTGTGCTGCTGGATGCTCCAGAGCCACAGCTGGGGCTTGGGACCCGTGCACTGTGGCCATCTCCTGAGGGTCAGCCAAAATCAAGAGCAAAGGGTGGGCAGGGAAAGGGTGCTGCTGCCTTGTGCTCGTGTCCAGTGGTGGAGATGAAGCCATCACCCCTGGACAGCATCCACCAATTTTGCTGTCAGGTCATTACAGTAACGATGCGCTGGAGTATTTTGCCCAACCCGCCATCGATCGGAGGCTGGAAACACTCAGTGATAAACACATCAGTGGGCCAGGGGCTGCTGTGGAGGAGCAGCTCTGGAGCAGCCTGCCTGCCTCTCCCCTTGCCCACCCACACAGCCAGCCTTGGCGTCAGCGAGCCCACGGCCTGGCTGGGATAAACTGCAGGAGAGCAAAGGGGTTTCTCTAGGGTGGGTCTCCTGGCCCCTGTGTTCAGAGAGGGGCAGATGCCCCCAACCCCACCCCTGTTTGTATGACCCTGGGAGCAACTACTCCCAGCAATGGTGCAGAGACTTGGGCTAAGCCCATCTTTCTTGAACCTCTGAGATGAGGAAGGAAAGGAAAAAAAAATCTGTAGGCTGAAATCTTGCTTGGCCACTCCAGTTGCAGCAACAGCACATGGTCTGGATCACTGTTTGGGGGCTTCTGCCTCCAGAGCTTGGGTGGCACCAATTCCCAGATCCAAACACCATCTGCCTCTGGGTGGGTGGAAAACTAAGACTGTTCCCTGACTGCAAGTCACAGGCTCCCCATTCAAGTAGGTTTCCTCAATAAAAGCCACCCAAGCTGAACTGCAAGTTCCCAGCAGGTATTGCACGTGCCTTTGGAAGAGATGATGGTTTGTCACACCCACCCTCAGGCTCTGTGGCCCCTTCCACACTCCCCATCAGCTCCTGTTGGGGAAGCAGTGGAGTAGGACTGAGACTGGCAGCCCCTGGGATCCCAGATGTTGTAAGTCCCCATGATACCCCAACCATGAACCTGTTGTGCTTTGCAGTAGGGAAAGGAATCTTCAAGTATCTGATGGACCTTAAAGCTGGAAAAAAGACAGAGCTCCAATATTAGGTCACAGGTAGGGTCTGTCCCACCACTGGGCACTGTGAAGGGGGTCTGTCCCTCTGGTAAACCCACCTGGGACACCCTCAGGCACTGGCACCCTCTTTCCATTCTTTAATCACTGTTGCTGCCCACATCTGAGGGGGTGTCTGTGCAGCAGCATAAAGCTTTTACTGGATTTTATGTGGGCACTTGGAACACAGGCTGCAGGTGGCTTTTTTTTATTCTGTATGTGAGGACTTTAATAGTACATGTTTGGATTTTATGAGCCTGCGTACATGGGTTTTATGATAGGAAAGGTGGGCATTTTAATGAACTGCTCAAGATATAGAAACAAGAAATGGAAAGATATTTTCAATGGCCCCTTAATAAATAACAAAGGGCCCATCCATTTAAATGGTGTAAGCAATAAAATATATATATATTTATTGTTGAACATACATAGTACCTGTGAAGTTATATCCATTATTAACCTAAAAAGCTAACTGTGCCTGCTGTTAATATTTTTACTTTTGGGGTTGGTGATGCAGGATGCTCTGAGATCTTCTGCACACCTGGGCCAGGATGTACCAGTGCCAGGGTCTGTCCCTCAAAGCTAAACAGAGGTGTTGAGGGAGCTGCTTTTGCCCCCACACCCCCTGGAGCAGCCCAGCAGCGTGTTGTGGCTGGAGAGGTTCATCTCTGAGCACCTCTGAGCCATATGGAGGATTCTGGGATGTCTAGAGGAAAGAACTGTCTGTCTGGGACCATAAAGGCATTTTCTCCCCTGGGAAATTCCCCTTGCTGCCCCGTTCCAGCCTTGCCCTTGGCTCTTCCCTTCTCCCCACGGGCAGGAAGGTGGGTGAGGGCAGAGCATCCCGGGGGGTCCAGAGGGTGCTCTGCGGGGTGTCTGGCTGTTGCCAAGGTGGTTGCAAAAATCTAAGTGCTGTCTTTTGGCTTAAGTTCTCCTGGGTTTTTTGAGTACCCACAGATGAACATAAAGGGGGCTGCAAACCCCGCTCAATCCTGCAGTAACCCGACGCGGGGCAGGGGGGAGGGCTGGATTCCTGCAAGAGCCTGAAAATATCTTTCTTTTTTGAAATGTTTGTATAGCATGACTTGGCCGATTTACCTCATAATATCTCACGTTGGCCTAGAGCCGAGGGCATTAGCAAAACTGTGAGCCAGATAAATGATTCTAGCGCTTTTTCTCCTTCGTATCTGCTGTTACAATAAAAAAAAAAAAAAGGCCTTTTCCATCCAAGTGCCTCCCATTAACCCAGGCAGTGCTGGGCTGGGCAGCAGGAGCATGAGCAGTGGGGAGGCAGAGGGGGATATGGAGGTGAACGCAGCCAGTGGGAGCAGGGGTTGGGTGTTTGCACAGCCAAGAGTGGAAAAAGTCAAAGAGCCTTGATGCTATCTAGCACGGGCACCATCCAGTGTTGCTGCAGAGGTGGGGGCTGGAAGCCTGGAGACACAAGATCTGTGGGTAGAAATGTTACCCAGAAGGAGCTGGTTTGATATTCCCATGCAGTTGCATTTGCTGTGGTTCCCAGCTGATGGACATCATCTCCAAAGGCTTGAGACTCCCTCCGGATGCCATCTAGGTGGTCTCCAGGATGGCATCTGCACCTGTGTTCAACATGGGGCAAGATGATTTGGGCTTTGTCACCTCCTGCCTGCTGTGAGTCACAGAGGAGGGGACACAGGTTAAGAGGTGGTGTCCATTCCACATTGGCCAGGAGAGTCACTTGGGACTGCAGGAGCTGATGGGGGAAGCATCCACATCTCCTTTGCAGAGCACAGACCCTCTCTGTGCCAAGAAAGGTGTAATAAGACACATCAAAACCACCAATGTTCTGCAGCAAAAGTTTGGTTTACAGAGGCAAAGGGGCTTTTATATGAAATAACCCCAATTAACCTGCAACAAATTCCCAGCCCTTATTTTTTTTTGTGCTTGCAGGTAGAGGAACAGGACCTGGAGGCCTGAGAAGTGGGTTTGGGCTCTGTGGAAGGCTGTAAAAATTGCTGGGGCAGGAGAAGGGTCAGGGGAACCAACAAGGTCTGTTTTCCCACAGTCTCCAGCTCAAGACCTGCATTGAGAGCTCTCTGTAACCTCAAGCATGAAGATACTAATTTTGCTCGGTTAAATTGCTTTTACAAAGGACATCTACATCACCACCAAGGTGTCCAGACACTCAGTGTATGGTTCAGACCTGGAGCTGGGCTGGTTTTGCTGGGCCATGGTAATTCCAGTCTGGGTAACATCTGGATTTGCACCTTTTGGGTAAATTTGAGCACATTTTTAGCAACAATCTTGCTGGTGTGACCTCACCTCTAAGACTTGAAGAATGCTGGTGCAGCAGGTGAAATGCCAGACCAGTCGCACTGGCGATGTAGAAACTAGTGAAGCAAAGTGCTGTGCAAATGTGTGTGTGAGGCATCATGTGCACGTGTGTGTGTGTGTGTGTGTGCAGGGCTAGGGGAGCAGAGGATGATCTTCTCCCTTTCAGGCACACTGGGATTATTACCCACAAAACCTCTGGAGAAATGGTTTTCATAGGTTTTAAAGAATGCTCAGCCAAATGAGGAGGTGTGTTTGCTAAATTTAATTGAAGCAATTCAAACAGAGCGCAGGCCTTGGGATTCTGGTAGCAGAGATTAGGTATCGTGGCTATAACATCATGTACACACAGTGATTACACAGTGGGGAAGGGGACCTGGACCCCACCGGAGGCAGGCGGAGCGATTGGGTCAGTGGGTCTTGTTTCAGGAGGTCTGTGTGAGGGAGATATGGGAGATATGACACTCCGTGTGATTTTAGGACAAAGGGGCACATTCAGTCCCTGCGCAGCTCTCCTGAAGCCCATGACAGTGCCTCGGGCAGGGATCATCAAATGGTTTGGGTTGAAAGTGACCTTAAAGATCATCTAGTTTCAAACCCCCTGCATGGGCAGGGACGCCTCCCACTGGACCAGGTTCTCTCAGGATGTGCAGAGATAATGGTAATCGGTGCCACTCAGGCTCTTACACCCAACCAACCACTGCCACATCTCCACTCGAGCACCTGATTTGGCCCCTGGGAATTGTGCCACAATTAATTGCCAGTTTCCTCAGCGATGGCATCGGGCTCTGGAGTGAGCCCAAATGCCAGCTGGGGATGAGCCGAGCTCCCCGGCACACCCGTTTGGAGAGGGCTAGGTGTGCACCTCCCCGAACGTTGGTGACCTCATGCAGCAGACATGGATGAGGTCACTCGGATAATTGCTCTCCCAAAACGATGTATCTTGCGGGAAGAGGATGTTATGAAGCCGGAGAACTTGCTAGGGCAAAAAAATACATTGCACGCCCCTGGCCGAGAGCGCTCCGAGGGGAAACTCATCAGCAGAGCGTGCCAAGAGCTCCAAACAATAGAGTGCAGCTCCAGGGGCATGGCAGGAGAAGAGACACCAGCAGCCGAGATGTGGCGCTTGGGGAAGCCAGGGGGTAATTGTAGGAGGAAGATGCAGGAGGTACCTGGCGGGAAGGGAGGGGGGCCTTGCAGGGACCTGCCCTCCCCAGGGCACACACGGCGGGCGGGCAGAGCAGGGTATGCTCACCAAGCAACCCCCAACACTGATCCGGGCTGTACAGTGAACTCCAAGAGCTTTCTTTTCCTTGGGGAAAGAACCATGCTCAGCTGAGATCTTTTCCTATGCCTGCCAGGCTGCCTCCTTCCCCCACCCCCTCCTTCTCCCCCCAGTTAAAACTCTTCTTCTGCCGCTCCGGCTCAGATCAATGCCAGTGGTTGGGGGTGCATGGGGTGCTCAGCTCTGCCACTACAGGTTCACCTCAGCAGCACACCGTGCCTCAGTTTCCCTACCTGCAAAACCACAGGAGCGATGCCCTATTACCTTTAAAGCCCTCAGAGAACCTTGCTTTCAAAAATGTTCTGGTTATCTAAACCTCCTTTCCCTTGCCAGGGAAAACTCCAATATGTTTTACCCTCTGCTATAAAGTTGCTGCAGCCCGAGAGAGACACTGGCTCAGCTCTTCTCACAGGCCTCACTCAGGGTGGTTTTCCTCCTCCTCTGTTTTCAGCTGTTTCTTCTCCCCGCAGCCCCATGACAGGTATTTGAAAAGAAGCTGAGAATAGTCCTATCAAACCTCTACAGTTATTGGGACAAGCCAGACTTTAAGGAGACTGAGTCTGAGTGAGTTTCACAGGAAAACAAACAGAAATACTTTTGACGCTGCACCAGAAAAAAGGGAAAAGGAAAGTTAAAGGGGAAAAGAAGAGCTACTCTATGGAAAAAAAAATCAACTCTTTCCTGAATAAAGAAGAAAAAAATGCTGCCGTATTGAGCTGTGACATATGGTTACACAAATAGAAACCACAGAGGGGAAAATCATGTTTTCTCTTTCATTATTTATCACTTTCTAACTGTCTCCAGCTGGGTGAGTAAACAGCCTCATTGGGCTGTAATGAGAACAGCCTGCTGCTGCCACTGTGCTCCGGGCTGCCGCGGCCCGACGGTGCGTGCGGGACTCGGCGTGTGCGTGTGTGACACACCAGCCCCCCGGCTGGCCCTGCTGGCACTGCCACCACTGCCACCACTGCCACCAGCCCCGGGGGTCCGGCCCCGGCAGCATCCTGCCCTCAGCGAGCGCTAACGATGTGCAGACTGGGGGGAGAAATGAAGCGGGGCTGCTCCCGGTTATTGTTCAGGGGAATTATGTGCCCAATTTCCCCCCTGAGCCGCGTTGCAAATTGACTCCTAAGTGTCCCGTGAAATGGCTGCATAATTTGCACATTTGAGGAGCGGTGGCAGGAAGGCGTGTGTGAGCCGGGTGCTTTGCTTCCTTCTCCACCTCACTCGGTTTTTAGCTGGTTTTATTGCCAGTTTTCGCCCATCCCGCGGCTCCTGCAGGGTTTAATCACAGGGTCCACAGGCTCTGCCACTCTCTGAATGTAACTTCCTTCTTATTCCGTCTTGAACGGCTTCAAAAAGTGAAGTTTTGCAGCTCTTACCTCTCCAGGGATCAAACCCGAGGCCACAGCCCCTTCCTGCACCCTGAGCCCTGGTTGGTCCCCAGAAGCCCCAGTGAGGGGTCTCTGTGGATGCTCAGCAGCTGGTCCCCAGCTCCCCAGTCCCACTCCGTTTTCCCATTTGCTTCTCTGGGAGCACAGGGATCAGACTTTAAGATTCAGATCCCTCTGATTAGGGCAGGCTTTGGATTAGGTTCTGAATTAGGTCAGAGGATGGGATGTTTCTGCTTCCCAGTTGCTTTTGTGTTTCCCTTCCACATCTTTCCTGGGGCACGGCTGAGCTCGAGCTTCCCTGGCCCACACGAAGCTTGGACACTTGAACAAGCTGCTTACACACAATGTGGGCACAACCACCACAGCCCAGCTTCAAGCAGCCCATCTCCTCCTGGTCCCTGCACCCAGCACAGCACCCTCAGGAAGGTGCAGGCACCAAGGCACCACATCCATCTGAGCCTTCCTTGGAAGAACAGTTTTAGCCAAGAGCCAGAAAGTCCTTGAGCATCAAGAGCAGTGATGAGTGATTTCCCATGAAGATTAACCTATTTCTCAAGTCAAGAAGGGCAGCCATCCCCTTTGTGCCAAGTGGTGTTTTGAATGGATGTGAGTCCTTCCGACAAATGAAAAACTATTAGTAAATTGAAGCCTTTTTCATGAAAACTGACCCAATTTTGAATGCCACTTCTGCTCCCACCTCAGGAATAGGCTGTGCCAGAGTTTGAGTGAAATTAGGTCATTGTTGAACAAAGGTCATGAAAGAACACGAAAAGCTTCTCAATGGGAAACCCCAGATGTTATGGCTTTTTAGTGGAAATCCCCTCCCAAATAAAACTATTGAGTGACAAAAAAGTGCATAGAGCAAATCATCCCTGTTTTTACCAAATATGCCCAGTTGGGTACTGTTAAAAACCCAGCTTGAAGCAACTGCAGACTTCACTCCCTCCCAACTTGTAGAGAGTTTGAGGAAGAAAAAGAAACCAACTGGTGAGAACTTGGCTTTTTTCCCTACTAAATCTTTGCATCCCTCAAATCTGGCCTTCCTGCAGGGTGAGGATTTGGGTGTATGTCCTGAGAGAGCTCAGGGCTGAGGGCAAGGAAGGCTTGGACATGCCTCTGATTCCACTCAGTGCAGAAGGACAAACTCTCAACCCCTTGACTTAGCACTTAAACACCCTCCTTGCTGAATCAAAGCCCTCTTACAGTAAATATTCACTCAGCTTTCACAATCACCATCTGATGATCTAATCCCTGCCCATTTCCCTGGGAAGGGATTGCAGAGGCAGCTCCATTCTGCAGAAAACTGGTGCTGATGAACACCAGATTTGGAGTCACAGGGAAAGATTTCCAAATGACTAAGTACAAGTGAAAGCTTAGGGTTATGCTCACCCAGGAAGGTTTTCTGTAGTGCAAAGGATAACTGAGGAGGTCTCCTGTGGGATTAGAGCTCCCTCAATGCCTGCTCAAGCACCAACAAGGTGAATGCAAATGGAGCAGCAGCCTGAGAAACTTCTGCTTTTGATTTTTGGAATGAGATGGGGAACAAGGAGGCCTGATCCTGTGACAGATGTGACCCTGATCCACTGTTTGACTTGATTTTTAAAGGCTCCTAGGCCTGTGTGAGTACACACACATTTATACCCATCTGAAAATGCAACACTTAGGGTTATTTTCCCCTCTTTAATGGAAGTTTGGTCTCAATTCCATCTGGTTTGGGTGGTGGCTCAAGGTGCTGGTGGCAACTTCCTCACCTGGTCTGCTGCCCATCCCTGCTCCTGCACACGTGGAGTTCAAAGCCCTGTGGCCATTCCATCCCCATCCATGGCTCCTCTGCAGCAGCCTGGGAGCCAGCCCGAGGGCACAGCAAGAACAGGAATGGGCTGCACCAAAGCTCGTGACACAAGTCCCCGTTGTCCCTGAGCTCCCAGGAGCTGCTCTGTGGGCAGGATCCTGGGCTGGTCAGACCCAGTGATGCTGCAGCAGAGGAGCCCTTGTGGGGGGAAGCAGCACGAGAAGCCAAACCCCGGCCCCAAACAAAGCGCTTTTGTGCTCCCACCGGAGAGCGAGCGGGAATGTCTTCCTGCTGCCAGCTTCTGGGGGCTGCTTCCTTCTTCTTCTGTGTCCTGTCCCACTGCTGGTGCATTAAACAGGCCAAATCCTGACTTCCAGAGCCTTCCTCCAGACCCACGTTTCCATCCAAACACATCACCACCTCAGCACAGGCAGCTTCACCACCTTGCCCTCCCCTCCTCCCAGCCATGCCGTTAGCCTCCTCCCTGTGTAAATTTTAATGAATTGTCATCAGACCAAAGTAATCACTGGGTAGCAAAACTTAATTTTACAAAAAGACAAAAAGAGGCTTCGCTCTAATTGATGGAAAATTGGTCATTTCTTGTCAGGTTATTGTTCATTTCCCCACTGCTAATGAGCCTGCTCCTGCCAGCCATGCTGGGCCCAGCAGCCCAGGCAGCATCACAGCTGCCCTGCAGAGCAGCCCCAGCAGCCCTTACCCTAAATGGACCCATTACAAACCTGTAATGAAGAGGAATATCTTCATGGATAAACTTTCAAAAGGCAATGTGATGGAAACTTCAGAAAGGAGAGAAGAAGATGAGCCCATGCCCTGCCCAGCAGCACCAGGGGAAGCAGCAGGAGCGATGGGAAGCACCCAGGTGCTTTCATCAGGGCACACAAACAAGTAAACAAGACAAGAGAGAGATGAGAACATGTTTGGATTCCTCTCTGTTTTCATCACCCAAGGTGAAAGCCAGGTAAATGAGGCTGGAGCCCTGGTGCAAATCATAGGATCATAGAACCACAGAATGGATTGGATTGGAAGGGACCTATAAAGGTCATCTAGTCCAAATCCAGCAGAGCTTTGCTGAATTTGAGGACTCAGACATCAGAACTGTATTTTAATGAACCACACACTGCCCCTTTATCATGATGTTCTTGAGATGGGGGGAAAAAAAAAAAAAAGATGGATCATTTTCTTTCCCTTCAAATATTGGCAGCCTAGAGGAAAACAGACCTGCCTCACGCTATCCCAACCACTTCTCTTTTCAGATCATATTGCAGTAGTGCCCACGGTCCTGGACTGGTCCCATCTTGTTCTGTATCATCCCAACACACTCCTGGAGTACCTGGAGTCATGTCCCTGGTGTGAGGCAGCCCCAGCCTCCCCGTGTGGCTCCACGGGCTTGGTCTACACAGGCTATTACGGTAATTTGATAAGCCAGTTCTTCGTGATATGAATCTTCGGCTTCGTTAAAGGGAGGAAAAAAAACAAACCCACCATTGCATTTTGATGGCTCGTGGGGACAGTTCATTAAGCAATCAACTCTTTTAATGAAATATTTCTTTGTTAAAATATTCATTGATCTGCCGCAGGTTTTCATGGAGAAAGGGAAGGACCGTGTCCCACGTTTTCCTGTTGAGTCTTCCAAGCAGGCACTTAAACCACTGGTTGTGCCCCAGCCTTGCAAACACAGCAATTCCCACCTCAGCCCTTGACTGGCACCCTCCAGGGAGCCCAGCCAAGCCCCTGGGCTGGAACAAGGATCTAGGGCTTTCCTGGTATTCCCCCAACTCTTTATCACACTGTTATGGCTGATGATGGCTGAGGTTTTACACACCAGGTCAGGGGCTTCTTTGGAGGAAGTGATGGGGAGACACTGGGATCAGCTCTTGTCCCAGCTTGGGCTGAGTGGTTTGTGCTGCAGTGGCCACGTGGGGACATCATGGCCAAGATATGGGGAAAGTTGGGCCAAGAGTGAGTGAAAATGGGCAACTGTGGAGCGGGCAGAGCCGGCAGCACTGGGCAGCGTGGGAAAAGGGAGGTCCCAAAAGGTTCTGCCAGGTGGGTGCAAGGGGATGGGGACCCTTTTGCAGTGCAGCAAAGGTTGTTTTACATCCAGCAGGGACTTGGTCAGATGCTCTGGCCCTGGTGTAAGAGCAAGGAGGAGGGAGCTCAAAGAGCCAGGATGGAGAATATTGGCAGAAGAAGAAAGAGAGGAGGGGAAAATAAAAATTAAAAAAAAAAATAAATATCAAAGGGTGAGAAATGAACAACTGCAGACAAAGCACCGAATCTGGCCTCCCCCCTCCTTTCTCAAACCTTACACCGTGAGTAATCCCCGCCGCTCGGCACCGTGACGACTCAGACAAGTCAGTCACCGCGTGCGGGTGAGCATCTCCCGAAGGAAACAAAGCAGACAAACCCTGCGAGCGGTGCCTGCCGACGGCCTGCCCGGGATGAGTAACGTTACTGGAGAAACAGAGGGGGGAAAAAAAAAAAGAAGAGGTGAAAGAAAACAATCCCAAACCACGGGTCACGTTCGGGTGGGGAGAGAGAAGCCGGGTGTCCGTGTCTCGGTGAGCTGCGGGCACGGCTCGGTGTGTGGGCTATGGAGAAGGGGTACTCGGGGTGCCACGGGGCCCTGCAGCAGGGTGATCTGCAGCCCCTCCGCTCACAGGCTCCTTCCTCTCCTGCTCTGAGGCTTTGCAGGCACAGGGGGAAATTGGTCACTGTCTGGAGACCCCCCGCACCACATCTTCTCCTCCGTGTGTGGGAGCAGCACACCCAGGCGCCGGGGTTTTCGCCTCCCTGCTGTCTCTCCTTTACCCGTGAGCTTCAGCTCCCTAAAGCCCAGCGAAGCCCCGGCTGTCTGATCCTTTTCTGACCGTGCAAGTAAGGGAAACTGAGGCACGGCACAACCAGAAGCCAGAGAAGCTGCAGAGCCCCTGTCTGGGCTCTGGGGCTGCGCTTGGGATGCTGCAGCCCCCCTGTAATATTTCCCTAACATCCCCCCTCTATGTGCAGCTCAAAAGCAGAGCCCCAGCCCCGGGTGTCCGGATCCCCCCTCCCTGGGGGGGGCTGCTCTCCAGGGGAAACGCCGCGGGGGTTTTTGGCCGCGGGGTCACCCCGACGGGGGCAGAGGGGGAGC
>NW_009970727.1:385526-390081 GCF_000747805.2 Chaetura pelagica | reverse complement strand
GCCCCCCCCCCCCCCCCCCCCCGGGGGCTCCTTGGGACCCCCGGCCTCTCCAGCCCTGTGCTGGAGCAGGATGCAGTTCCCAGAGCTGGGGGTTTATCCCGGGAGGACTGATCCTGCACCCTTCTCTGCCGGTGGGTGGATCCTGCAGCGATGCCCGGGTTGAGCCCCCAGAGCTCCGGGCTCTGCCGGGCTCCGCAGCTCCACGGGGCGCTGCAGGAGCAATGGCTGGGGGATTTGGGGTGGGAAAACAGCTTTTTTACACCTCTATTGAAATTTACACCTTGAATGGGAAGGGAATTTTGGGGCTTAGCCGTGTCAACACACAGCTCCCTCCCCAAACCACTGCTCTGGAAGGGAAAAAGTAACTTTCTTCCCTTGTTCTCCCTATTTTCCCATTCCCAATTTTATTCTTTCTCTTCTTTCCATGTTTTTTTCTTTTATTTGCCTTGAAAGAAGGAGGAAGAGAATCCAAGGCAAGGCAGGAAGCAAAGAAGTTCAGGGGAATTGTTCACATCATCAAATACAGATTTTTCAAAATAGCATCTTTAGAAAAGTTTTCTTCTTGAAGTTCCTCTTCTCATAGAAAAAATGCAAAACCAAACAGAAAACAAATGAGATGTTTTCCACCACCCTTTTGCCAAAAATGGCCAATCCATAACCTGGGGAAAATAGGCTTTGGATCTGGCTTGGAGGTGACTTTCCTGGAAGGATGAGGATGCTGCCCAGTTTAGAACTGCTTTGCCTTGAGTGGGATTTAGGGCAAATCCAAACTGACCTTTTCCACAGAAGATTTCAGCTTTCTGTCAGCCTTACAGCAAACTGAGAATGTTTCCATTCCAGGCAGGCACAAGATTGAAAATCTTTGGTTGAAAATGTTCAGTTTTTAAAGATTTTTCAATATCCTGGTTAGAAGAGCAAACGTTCTGGAGGGAAAAAAACAAAACACCAACTTTGCCAGGAAAAACAATTTCCCACAAATAAGAGTTCAGGGATCAGTTGCAGAGGTGTAAGAGTGAGGATGAGCTTGGAAGAGCTGAAATGTAATTTTCCTAGAAGAGACAAAGGACACTATGTTTAGGACCTGTCACTTACCCCACACTAACTCCAGGTCCTGCATCTGCATGTCTCAGCACTTTATCACTAGACATTATGCAAAATGCTTAATCCAAGAGCTATAAATCCTGCTGCCTTTGCTACACCCTTTTGGAGGTGATACATGCCCAAAGCTTTGCCCATTCCAGAAGAAAAGGTAGTTTTTCCCTTCCTTTTTTCCCTTCTCTCTCTCAGGAATTTACCACTGTAGCACAAGCACCCATGGTCTCTCTTGTCACCTTCCTGGAAATCTTCCAGCCACCCCTGCAGCATTCCTGGTGTCCCCACAACCATCAGCTTTCCAGTTGTGGCAGGAGCAAGGTGACCCCTGGGAGACCAGACCCAGTCAGACTGGGTGCTGCACAAAATCACAACCAAAGCCCAGCCAGGCCACGTCTCCTCACCCAGATTCCTGCTCACTCTTACTATTATATCTTTTTCCTGGCTGACACAGATGAACAAAGAGGGATCTTTGGGCCACGCTCAATTCACAAACTCCCCTTGGTGGAAAGCTGCCCATGTCTTTTTGTGCAAATCCTTCCCGTTCAGGTGCTATTTGATGTCTTCAAAGGGGCTATTCTTATGTTGAGAAAAGAGGGCAAGTGCAGGTTTGACGAGGCTCGTCACTCAAAGCTGCTTTTCCTTCAGAAAAGTGCCAGTTTGGGAAGAAAAAAATGTATCTTCTGTTTTTCATAGGCTGGTATTTGGGTGAATAATGCATCAAGTCAGAACACCAGGTCTGTATTTGACTGCAAATTTGGGGAGATGAGTGAGAAAACAGCTTTTATGTACCTGGGAGGAAAATAAAACTCCTTAAACCCACAAAAATGCCTGAAGAGAATCATCTCGGCCAAGCCAGGGGCAGGCAGTGGCTTGCAGTGCCTGTGTTTGGCTGTGGTGGGTCAAGGCTTCCTCTGGGAATGATGGTGGGACACAGAAGGGCAGGGTATCTCGGTGGGGGCTGCCCCTCCACGTGTGGGGAGCAAACTCAAGGCAGTGGGCTCAGAGCTGCCAGCATCTCCCAGGTTTGCAGTGTGCCAGGGGGGGCTGCTCTGAGCTGGGGCGAATCGAAGGCACTTCCCATGTGGTCCCTGGCACTGAAGTGCTTTTTGGTGTCCTGTATCCCACCACAGGCACAGAAAGGGCTCTCAACACTTTCACCCTTTCCAGTGTTTTCTTGAAAATTTCCTTATGAGCAAATAATAGAATCACAGAATCCCAGACTGGTTTGGGTTGGATGAGACCTTAAAGATCATCTATTTCCAATCCCCCTGCACGGGCAGGGACACCTCCCACCAGCCCAGGTTGCTCCAAGCCCCATCCAACCTGCCCTTCAACACTGCCAGGGATGGGGCAGCCACAGCTTCCCTGGGCAACCTGGGCCAGGCTCTCACCACCCTCACGGGAAAGAATTTCTTTCTAACATTTAACTTGAATCTCCCCTCTCCCAGTTAAAAGTCATTCCCCCTTGTCTTGTCACTCTTTGTAAAAAGTCCCTCCCCAGCTTTCTTTTAGGCCCCCTTCAGGTACTGGAAGGCCACTAAGATAGGGAAATAAAGGGGAAAATGCTTTTGCAGTGATGGCTGTGGGGCCCTGGGAGGCAGCAGACCTGCTGATTTGGCTGGTCCCCATGGGAGCTCACCTGAACAATGCTCAGCCACCCCAGCCATGGATCTGAGGGGCCACCTGGTCACCTTCCTGCAGCACATCACTGTGGCTGCCAGCAGAGGCTGGAGGACATTTGGGATGGGAGGGAAGGCTTATCCCGTGCTGTGGATGCCAGGCTGGTGTTTGCTGGGTGGGGAGCATGGTGCTGCCCACCAGTATGTCCCACCCTTGCAGGAAATCCCCTGCCTGCCATGGAGAAAACACCACGGAAGCCAGGGAGCATGAAGAGGGATGGCTGGAGGGTTTATCTTCTGGGGTTTTTTTGCATTGCAAGGGAGATGGGAAAGCTGTCCCTCCCCAAAGGAAAGTGTGCTGGTATGAAGCAGAACCTTCCTGTGCCTGCAGCACCGGAGGTGGTGCACTGTGCTTCTGAGAAACAGGTCCTGGGGAACCTCTTCCAAGAAAGTCAGGCTCCTGCCACCAGGACCTGATCTGCAGAAGCAGGTTTGCAGCAAACGCTCATCTGACGGGAGCCCCGGAGCTGCCTGAAAACAAACCAAGCCCTTTGGAAAATCTCAGGCCTCCAAAAGGGTTGGGTTAGGACGTGGCTTAGCCTAGGGGCCAGCCCAGCACTCCCAGTGCTCACAGCCCAGCACTCCCAGTGCTCACAGCCCAGCTCTCCCAGTGCTCGCAGCCTGCTCCATCCTCACCCTTGTCCTGTTTGTCTCCTCAGGGGAGAAGTTTTTGGGAGGCAAAACTAATGGGTTTGCTGGGATCATTGCTAGAGCCACCAGAGCTTGTACCCAAGGAGAATGAGCTTTTCCATCACGCAGCACTTCCCAGATGCAGACTTTTTATTCAAGGAAGGATGGGGGTTTTTTTAAATAGTTTTTCTGTAAAAAATGAAATTATAGAAAAAAAAATATCCAGGTGGGTTGAAATACTTTTCATTCCACTTGCACCTTTTAAAACGATTTTATCTGTCCATAAAATGGAAATTTCAAAAAAACCCTACTTTTGAAGTAATACAAAAAAAAAAAGGAGAATGTGGCACTTTGGTGCTATTGAAACATACTGGTTTGGGCATGAAGCAAAAAACCTTTATTTCACTACTTCCACGTGAGATTTGGACCATCCATCCCCAACCCACACAGGTCCCTGTGGCAGGTGAGAATGTCACCTCCCAAACTGCTGCCCTGAGCCAGCCTCAGTGGCAAGGCTGGAGTGCCAAGCCCTCCTCCCACAGCCACCGGTGGCTCCACGACCTGCTCAGAGGAGCCCAGAGCACCCAGGTGGTGCTTTTGGATCCTGCACTTCAGAGCTGGTTTAGGTCCAGCATCCTCAGGGGGCGGGGGGGCTTGGAGCCTCCATCCAGAAGATATTTGGGTCTTTCACCCGGGTGTCCGTTTGGGTCCAATATCCACAGGGAGGTCTGAGCTGTCCATCCAGATGTTTGGGTCCAGCACCCTGATGCGGTTTCTGCTCACCCAGAAGCTCTGGGAACCCTCTCCCTCGACAGGACGTCGAGGTTTCACAGCTATAGCTGTGGGGCGACCAGCTCAGGTTCCCTTCTGTAAAACGGGGTCAGTGACTCTGCCCGGCGCGCGCTGCGGGTGGGTGCGCGTGTCCCCCCACGGCCCCCCCCTGCCTCAGTTTCCCTCCCAGCCCCAAGGCACCGCTTTACTCGGGGGACCAAACGCAGCAGAAACCAATTAGCGCAGGCGTTAATGAGCAAAAGGCGGAGGGGGGGAGAGACGGAGTCACATCGCACCGCCCGGGGCGGGGGGGATGAGGACACTTTCTTTTCCCCCCTCCCCAAAAAAAAAACCCAACAACACCCCAACAAACCAAAGGG
>NW_009970727.1:381143-382504 GCF_000747805.2 Chaetura pelagica | reverse complement strand
GGGGTTCTGGGGTTCTGCGCTCCCGGCAGCGGGGGGCTTAGCAGCGAGGAGGGGGCACAGCCCCCCCCCCAGCCCTCCCTGCGCTCCCTTTGTTGGTGCTTCCCATTTCCCACACCCCTCTTTCTTTTCTCCCGAGCCAGTTTTTATTTTAATTCCAGCTGCTGAGGGGGGGCTCGGGTGGGTTTGTTGTGTGTTGTTTGGGGTTTTTTTTTCCCCCCCTTCTCCCCCTCCCGTTGCATTTTAACTCGGCCCCAGCCCCGCTGCTCTGCGCTGAAGAGCAGCCCAGCGGGCGCGATTCCTTCCTTGGAGAGAAATAAGTAAGTCATTCCCAAGTTTTGAAATTGCTGGGAGAAGCAGCCGCCGCCGTCCCCGTCAACCTGCAGCCAGACCGGCCGTCGCTCCGGCAGCGCCCCGGGAAATCCTCCGCCGTGTCTAAAATAATAACCTAAACTGCAAGGTGAGGGGAGAGGAGGACAAATGCGAGGCTTCGGATGGAGCTGGAGGATATTCCCAACCAATTCCTGCAGGTTTGGATTCCGGAGAGGGGGGTTAGGGCAGCGCGGTGCAGCCCCTGCCCCGCGTTTCGTCTGCGTCTCACCCGGTTGCAAAGTTGGAGAGGCTTTGGTGTGTCTTTGTTTGGAAGGGGAGCAAGGTTAGGTGGGCTTTCCAAGGATTTTTGGGGGGGTCTTTTTAACTTCGACACGGTGCCCGCTGCCTGCGGGAGGTCTCGGTGGGCTGGCTGGGATCCTGCCGGCGCTGACTACTAATAATACCAGGGATCATAACGTGTTTGGGAAGAGTTTTTATTATGGAGCTGTTGTCTTCTGGGAGTTGAGAAATTCCCGGGCAAATATTGTTTAGGGAAGCTGGCAGCGGGTCACTGGAAGCCCTAGATCAGCCTCTTTCATCCCATTCCCACCTCAGTGTCCGTCTTCGTTGCAAGATGCTCTCCCAACCCCGGCGCTGGCAAAGTTCAGATATTTCTATTCTTCCCTGATCCATCTCCCTCGTCAGTGTGATAAACAAACGCGCCTCTGTCTCTTCTCCCCTCTCCCCCTCTCTCCCACTAAAAAAGAAAGGCACTTGGGAAAGTGCAGCGTTAGCAGCCGATTGCTCAGAATATTTCTTTTGCTGGTAGAAAATCTGTTTTGAGTTGGCAGGCGCGTTTCGAAGGTGCGGAGAGGAGAGAACAAGTGGAGTGTAATTGGTTTTTCTTTTTCCATTTGGGAGTGATTCTTTTTTTGTTTTGTTTTCCTTTTTCTTTCCCCTTTTTTTAAAAAAAAAATAATAAAAAATCAGTGCAGGGCTGTGTCCCTCACCCCCTTCCTGTGCACTTTTTAATACGTACGAAAAATGTGAGT
>NW_009970727.1:360632-380656 GCF_000747805.2 Chaetura pelagica | reverse complement strand
TAGGGAAAGGCAGGAATAATTCACAGGCATCTGCAAAACTCCACTTTGCTCGGAGTAGTGGTCAGGAAGTGCTCGCTTTGAAAACTTGCACTGATGGGGTTGCTAGTTTGGTTTGTTGTTTTGTTTTGGGTTTGTTGTTTTTTTCTCTTAATATAGTCCTAGAGGAATTTGTGTCCAAATTCCTCCCTAGGATCACTCATCGGCTTCAGGGAGCTCCTCCATCCCATCGGTCTTCCTGGGAGACCACAATGCCCAGAGATTTGCCTTTTACCACACTCTGAACCAACTTAGCATCGAATTAAGACCTCACTTTTCCACCAGCATTGTAAAGCTGTGGGGCATACAATAAAAATGTTATTAGTTTCTGTATTAAAAGGTTGGGTTGTTTTTAACCCAAACCAGAAGTAGGATTTACTTTACAAATTTCTTCTTGTGCGTTAAAAAATTTACACGAGAAATGTGTTGTGCTGCAGAACAGGCATTTGATGTTAAATCAGCCCAACATGTGTGTGACCCTGGTCCTGGTGTGTTTGTGGGGACGTGTTCCCTTTCGTGCCTCCCCGTCTCCTCAATTAAATACAGCAAAGTCTCAGGCTCTTGTGAAATCCAACTCTTTATTTTTATTCTTTTTTTTTTTTTTTTAATTCCTACCCCACCTTAAAGTCAGTCGAAAAATCCAACAAGCAGTGGGTGGATGGAGAAAATAAGCTTTGAAAAATTTACCCCATTCCCCTGGTGTTTTTTTTTTTTCCTGTTTTTTTTTTTCTTTGCCCCCTTTCAGGTTGCTTAAATCAAAGCGGGAAGGGGGAGATCTATGGGTGAGAAGGGACAAAATTTCCTGTGCTGAGTCAGGGAGCTTTTGTCCAGGTTGTGAAGCCCTGGATGGCTCCTGCTTTTCTTCTGCCCTTTGTGGTGCCGGGGGTGAGGCGGGGAAGAGCCTTCCCGAGCCCTCCTGCTCCCTCTGCGTAAATAATGGTCTGGAGCTCCTGTTTTGTGATGCTCCCTATTTTTATTCTTATTTTAATTTATTAGTTGTGTCGGGTTTTGGGGGATTCCCACCCCAAGCTCCTTTAATTGGGGTGTTTGGCGTGGGAATGGGGGTGACCCCCACTCCCAGCATCGCTCCCGTGATCAAAGCCAAACCGCTCCCAAAAACTCAGCGCTAAGTTGGACTCGGTGTGGGGGAGAAGTGTGGGAGAACGGGATCAACATGGGAAAATCTAACTTCTATCTCCCCTTTAACCTGTGCACCCAACGGATGTGTCGCCCCGTGGGGTCCCAGACCCCAGTGTGGGGTGGGGGGAGCGGTGAGGAAGGGGTGAGGGAAGGAGGATGCGATGGAAAACGGCTGGGTGAGGGGAGGGCTGGGACTTTGTGTGCTGGGGGGGACAGAAGGCTGAGCAAACAGAGCAAAATGAAAGAAAAGGGATTAAAGTTGCTGCTGGGGGGAGGTGGCTGATACTCAAACCTGGAAAAAAAAAATAGAATAAAAAAATATCTTTACGTGCCATGTCCAGCCCTGGTCACCTCCCTGCCCTCTGGGAAAGACGAGCAGCCGTGGGTTTTACATCCTCCTTGGCAAGGGCAGAGCAGGGCACGTTGAGAAAAAAAATAAATCTGTGCAATGTATAAAATCAAGTGACACTAAAATATCTACTCCAGGCCCTCGCCCTTTCTCTCCTAGGAATGCGAGTGCACTCAGTTGTGAAGTTGCTGCCCGGAGATCCCGGGAGCTTTTCTTTTCTGCCGCTGGAGAGGGGGATGCTTTGAGTCTCCTGATGTTTGTGTCTCGCTGTGGGGCTGGAGGAAAGGGGGGTGGTGAGGCGCTGCCTTTCAGGTTTTTCTCTCCTTTTATTTTTTTTTATATTTTTTTTTCTTCTCCTCCTTCCCCCTTTTCTTGTTGTTCTGAAGGGGAGGGTGGAAGGGGGGAGCGAGGCTGGAGGAGGAGAGAGGTGCTGGCTTTGCCTTTGTAGCAGCAAGGTGGGGGGCAAAGCCTTCCCCCCAGCCAGGATGGGGCTCCTTCTTCCAACTGGAGAAAAGCGGGAGAGCCCAGTGGTCTCCAGCTTTTCTTTGCTCATTTAAAAGTAATACAAATTTATTGCGTTTCCCGCTGCCGGGTGGGATGTGGGAGCGTGAAGTATTTAGGGAAATTCTCTGATTTATGGAAGGGAAAAGCTGGGGCGGTTTTCCCCCTTCGTCCTGCTTCCTCGGGGTGGTTTGGAAGCCTGGGAGAGCTCCTGGGTTGTGGCTGGCAGGTGGCTTGTGGAGGTTTCAGGGGGATGCACCCCTGCATTTCTCTGGGTGTATGGAGGGAGAGGTCCCACCTCCTCCTTGGGGCCATCGTGGCTTCATCCTCTGCTCTGCTCCGAGGCTCCTGAAATGACCCTGTTGCCACCTCGGCGTCACCTGCCACTTCTGGAAGTGGAAACTTGAAATTTCCTGTCCTGTTCTCTTAGATTTCCAGCTCCTCCAGCGGCGGTCATGTGGAGGGGCCGGTGGGCACCTTGCAAACCCAGCTGAGGGGGCTCAGTCCTACCCTGGACATCCTCCCTGTGGAGGGATGAGCTCTGTGTTAGCGGGAAGGAGAGGGGAAAAGAGGGCAAAAATAAAACAAATGCGCTTGGAGCTTGGAAACCCCTGTTTTTGCCTCGAAAGATATAAAAGTCCTCCACGTGCCATGTCTGGAGACCCCTGGGCACCTGAGAGAGAAATAAATTTTATTGCAAATAAG
Organism: Chaetura pelagica; assembly: GCF_000747805.2. Lineage (NCBI taxonomy): Eukaryota > Metazoa > Chordata > Aves > Apodiformes > Apodidae > Chaetura > Chaetura pelagica. The sequence continues at coordinate 377,925 of NW_009970727.1, read as the reverse complement.
ACCCAGGGCAGTGAGTTGCCATCCAGCTTGTGGCCCTGAGAGGCAGCTGCGGGGTCAGCGGCCGGGGAAGCTCCCGGCTCTGCCTCCGACGGGAGAGCGGCGTGAGGAAGGACTCGCACCCATTTTATCATCTTGCAGAACCTTCCCCTTCCCCCTGCTCGCTGTGCTGCACCTTTTAAAGTCAAATATAACTTGGAGATCAAGAAGGAGTTGGGCACAGCTTGAAAAACTTCCTAATTTTTTTCTTCCCCCCCCCCACTGCAAGTGTTTGTTGTGTAAAATACAGCAAAGACGCTGCTCCAGGGGTTTTATTTTAACTTTTCCTAATTTAAACCCCTTTTTGGCAATCGCCTGGGCAAGTCTCTGTGATAAAACATGTTACTGATGGTTGGACTGCTTGTGACAAAAACGTGTGTGTGAGAGGAAACGGCATCAGGGCAAGGGAAGAATGAAGAGGCAGGAGGAGAGCTGCTCCCTTCCGAGGTCGGCAGCGCGATGCGGCAGAGGGAAACACAAACCCTCCCTGCACCACGTTTTATTTTAGAAAGATCCTGCTGGAGGAGAGATTAGATCTGGGGATGGAGCTGGAGGGAAGTCATTAAGGGATTACGATGCCTTGCGCCGGCAGCGCAGACAGTGGGCACCGGGCTGGCTGTAACGGTATCTGGATACCCCGGCAAACCAGCCCTGTGTGTGCCTTGGCACAGGGAGTCGGGATCCTCTTTCCTTGTTTTTTAGGAGGGGAAAAAACCAAAATAACGAGCCTATGTTTGCAATCTGCTCTGCTGAGCAAAGCGAGCCAGTGCCGGTGTATGCCAGCCCCAGGCGACACGTGCTGCCCGGCTCTCCTGCCCTGGCAAGTTGGCAAAATAAGTCTCTTGTGGCGTGTTCCTGGGAAACCTCCTCCTGCAGGTCCAGGTCCAGTTGAGCAGCAAAAACATGGTTATTTTTGAGGAAAACAGGGAGTGGAGGGTGGCTGTGCGAGGGAATTCCTTGCGGTCGCTGTTGCTCAGCTCTGCCGAGGGCTCCTGGGTGTGTTTGTTGGAAGCAAAAGATGCAATAATAGTCAAACTTTTTATCAGGAAGATTACTTTCAAAACCATGGGAAGGTGAAAAGATAAGTAAACTGTATTTTATGGTTTTACAGGAGGAAAAAAAAATAATCCTGTGGAGGGGCCCCGGTTTGGAGGTAATTTGAAAGCTGGTTTTTTTGCCTCATTGGCAAACTCCTTCACATGTTCGGCTTCATTAGTGAGCTGGTACCTTCTGGCAAAAGTGCGAATGAGGCTGGGGAGCACTGGGATAATGCTGGGGCTGGTGAGGAGCTGGGAACTCCAGCCCCTTGGGGAGGAGGAGGAGGAAGGCCCCTGTGCAATGGGTATGTGCTTTGTGTCTTGTGTGGGCTTTTTGGAAGCTCCTGGGGCTCAGGGTGATGCCATCTGTCCCTGAGGGTGTTTTTCCTTGGGCACCGATGTTCCCGTTTAACTCAGGACTGGAGACGGGCTGTGGTTGGGATCAGCTGGAATGAGCCGCTCACCCGGAGCAGACAGTGTTGAAACAACTTATTTCAAGCGACACGTGCTGCCCGGCTCTCCTGCCCTGGCAAGTTGGCAAAATAAGTCTCTTGTGGCGTGTTCCTGGGAAACCTCCTCCTGCAGGTCCAGGTCCAGTTGAGCAGCAAAAACATGGTTATTTTTGAGGAAAACAGGGAGTGGAGGGTGGCTGTGCGAGGGAATTCCTTGCGGTCGCTGTTGCTCAGCTCTGCCGAGGGCTCCTGGGTGTGTTTGTTGGAAGCAAAAGATGCAATAATAGTCAAACTTTTTATCAGGAAGATTACTTTCAAAACCATGGGAAGGTGAAAAGATAAGTAAACTGTATTTTATGGTTTTACAGGAGGAAAAAAAAATAATCCTGTGGAGGGGCCCCGGTTTGGAGGTAATTTGAAAGCTGGTTTTTTTGCCTCATTGGCAAACTCCTTCACATGTTCAGCTTCATTAGTGAGCTGGTACCTTCTGGCAAAAGTGCGAATGAGGCTGGGGAGCACTGGGATAATGCTGGGGCTGGTGAGGAGCTGGGAACTCCAGCCCCTTGGGGAGGAGGAGGAGGAAGGCCCCTGTGCAATGGGTATGTGCTTTGTGTCTTGTGTGGGCTTTTTGGAAGCTCCTGGGGCTCAGGGTGATGCCATCTGTCCCTGAGGGTGTTTTTCCTTGGGCACCGATGTTCCCGTTTAAACTAACTCAGGACTGGAGACGGGCTGTGGTTGGGATCAGCTGGAATGAGCCGCTCACCCGGAGCAGACAGTGTTGAAACAACTTATTTCAACACACCTTTGCCAGGTTGCCAGCAGATCCGGGTTTATCTACCAGGATTTAACTGCGCCGAGGATAATAAAGGCATAAAACACCAACGGTGCCGTCAGGGCAGCGAGTGCTTCCTGGGCACTGGGGCAGGGAGAGTAGAGCATCGTACTGCGGAGCCACCTCAGGGGCCAGAAGCCATCAAAGCCCTGACCCCGAACCCTCTGGCCGTTCACTTGCTGCTTCTGAGTCTCAGTTTACTCCATAAAATGATTTTAGGTGAGTGTCATCTTTTTGCCTGCTTGTTATGAATCTGTGAGCTGGGGATGGGCCTTAATTTTTTTTACTGTGGTGAGATCTGGATGAAGACCACCAAGAGAAGCTGTGGTGGGCTTGTTAAAAAATATCTTCAGCCTTAGGACAGTAGAGGAAGGCTCGAGGTAGGTTTCTTAATGCAGAATACGAGACTAGGATTTGTGCTTGTGAGCAAAGGATGTGCTGGGATCCCATCTGCCCAGGAGCACCTCTCAGTGACACCTTGGCTTTAGTTCTCTGCCTGTGAGTTGACTGCTGCTGCCTGTTGGTGGGACTGTGTTTGTCCAGTGATTTTCTGGTCTGGGCCACAGTTTGCTCATGTGCTGGAGCTTGTGCCAGGCTCATGGCTTGGTTGGGTGCCACATGTCACTTGCTGGGATCACAGCACGTTGGTTGGGTTGGCCACCATGAAATGGGGATTCCAGCACAGGCCATCCTGCTTCAGCCATGTGGTCCTGGGTGCTCCTGGCTGCACCAAACCCTGCAGGGACATGGGGCTTCAGGGGCTCCTCAGGCCCTGGCTTCCTTAATGGTTTCATCCCCAGCTCCTGGGGGGATGGAGATGCCTGGCTGGGATGGCAGGGGACATCTTGCTGCCTCCTGGGGTGGGGGGAAGATGTCCCCTGCACCAGTGGCAGGAGGGTCCGAGTGCCTGGTGGAGGTGGAGAAGTTTCTTGTTGAGCATTGGGAGTTTTTGTCTGAACTGGACTAGGGCTGGTGGCTAGAGATACTGTACTGGGGAAGGAAAAACCCTCTCCTGTGGCCTGAGGCTTCCCATGTGGTGTCTGTCCCCTCTGGGTGCCCTTTGTGGGGCTGTGTCCTGGCTGCTGCCTTGCCACGGAGCTGTGCAGCACCCAGAGCGTGTGTGCAAGGGCTGTGCTGGCTTTTGGGCTGGAGAAGTGCACCCCAAAACCTGCTGCTCTGAAGCACAGTGGTGGGGAAGTAGTGCGGGACCCCGGAGCCTTCAACAAAACCAAAACACCCTTAAACAGCTCAGATTTGCTTGGACATCTCCCCACTTCTCCCAGGGAAGCTCTGTGCACCCAGCCAGGGGCCAGTGCTGCCGAGCATCCTGTCCCTGTCCCAGCTCCTGACTGGGAGAGGCAGGAGGAGGCTGGGAGATACTTTGTGCCACTGGGGGGGGGTTTCTGGTGGGCTACTGTCACCCAGTGAGCTGGTTCCTTCCTTCGGAGTCCAAAGTCTCTCCAGCTGATCCCTCCTGATGTGGTGGGAGGAAAATTTCCCAGAGCACTGGGTAGCTTGGATCTGGAATAAAAATACGGCATCATTTGGCCTATTAGAAGAAGAAGAGAAAATAAAGGTGGGGCAGGGGAAAGGGTGTCCTGTAACTTTTGTGGCAGGACACATGGATTTTGAAACTGTGCTTATTTTACCGAGATGGATTTGGGTGAGGGCAAAGCCACAGCTTTTATAAAGTGCCATCTCCAGCTTTGCCCTTCTCTGAGGTTATTTCCAAAGTATTTCTCCTTTTACTTCCCGACCTTCTTTCCCCACAGTGAAGTAGTTTCCAGAGTAGATCGGGGCTGCTTTTATTCTGCATTTCTGCAGCAGGGGCCCAGCGGGATGTGGTTTGTTTTATGGGCAGGGGAGGGTCTCCCCCTCCCCACCTCCTCCTGGTGCTCCTGTGCTTGGCTTGGGCTCTGCTGGGAGCGGGGTTTGGGGGGGCCAGGCTGCGACTGCTCTGCCTGGCACAGATGTTCACCCTTAATAAATTAAAACCTCAAAATCGACATGATTTCTCATTTGGAAAACAAAAGGGGCATTTGTCCCCTGCTGCGTGGGTAAATCTGGGGCTGGGGGGAGGAGGAGGAGGGTGCTGCTGTGCGTCCCATCACTCCCAATTTGTCTCAGCCTCTCGGCACCCGTGCAGAGCTGCCTGGAATCAGAGCTATCCAGGTTTCTGCAGCAGATCCCAATGGATGGAATCAAAAGCACCGAAAGCACCTGCAGAGCGAAATGTCTTGGGAAAGGCTCCGAAGCCACTGGCATGGGGGGGTTGCTGGTGCAGGGTTCCCTCTGTCCTCGGAGCTCAGCCACCTCCTGGAAGGGGTCAGGATCAGGCGCTTGCTCCTCGAGTTCTTGCAGCTCTCTGGCAGATCCTGTGCTGCATCAACAGGGGGTTCGGGTGGTGGTGCACATCTCTCCTGGCTGATGGAGCCTGGAGATTGCTGACGAGGACTAGGGGCTGTGCAAGGGAGAAGAGAAAATGTTCCTGATGTGCACTGGGTGCAGGTGGACCTGGATGTGGATTTCCTTGTTTTCTGGCTCCTCTAGGCAGGGTTTCTACAAAGGAACGTGAGGGCTGCAGTGCTTGGGTGTCGCTGCTGTGTGCAGGGTGGGTGAGCAAGTGCCAGCCCTCAAGTGCCCCTCAGAGCTTGTCCTGCCTGTGGAGGCATCTGTGTGGTCTTGGGGAAAATTCCCCCAAATTTGAGATTTACTGTGTATTTTGGGGAAGGGATGATGCCCAGTCAATGTGTTCCTAAGGAAAAAAGGTGAAGGAAGATGTCCTAAAATCCGTCCTGGTGATGGGAGGGTGTGAATGTGCTTGAGAAACCCCCAGGGAGGGATTTCTGCTCGAACTCCTCTCCCGTGGTGCGACACAAGGTTAGTTTCATCCCTTTTTTGCTATAGTCACTGGTGGAAGATTTGTGCTGAAATCTGGATCTGAGTTTCCCTGATTCTTCCACCCACCCTGGCAGTGGGTTTGGTGCTGTGGGGACCAGCCTGGCTCCTCTTAACAGGATGATCCCTGGGACCGGGCTCTGTCTGCCCTGGAGGATGCTCAGGGCTCTGTGGATGCAGTGGGCAGGTTGGGGTCAGCACCGCTCTGTTCAAGTTATTAATACTTCTCCTTTTCAACCAGGTTCTTATTGATACCTAGCGAGGCAGAGCCTGCTTTTAGGGCTTTTTCCAAAATCCCTTGAAGTCTTTCCCTTGATGCTGGCAGGCTTGAGCCCTGAACAAATGTCCTTTTCCCTGGGAAGTGGAGCCACGGCTCCGAATCTGGGTCAAACTTCAGGACTGTCGGAGCAGCCTCGTCTGTGCATCAAACGCCGTCTTGTTCCCGCGCCGCACGGGTACCGCAGCGGAGCTGACAGTGGCATGGCCTGAGCAGAACAGCTTCAGTGCCAGAGTGAGTTCCCTCTGGGTTATAGAGCTCGTGGTTTTAAAATACTCCCTGGTGAAAAGGCCAGTCCATTGAGAAATGCAAAGAGATGAAGTTTAATGGGCCAGGGAGCTTGTTTGGGGATTGATGCTGATTTTGGGGAAGGTCAGTGCCACCCACTGTACCTAAGCAGGGGATGCTGTGGTGGGGATTGTTGGTGCTGCTGAATTTTCCAGCTGTAGATTGGGGCTGCTGCAGGGGGAGATGGTGGCTGTGCCCATCCATCTGGGAGAGGGACAGACCTCTGTCCTTGGAGGGGTTTCACATCTCCATTCATTCTAGGGTTGGTCCTTTCTGACTGCAGCAGACATCTCTGCTGGTCCTCACAGATACAAATGCTCTGGGAATTGCTCTGGAGCTGGGAACGAGCTGGGAGTCACTAGTTTTAGCTGGAGGTTTAAAATAATAATAATAATTTTTAAATTCCTGGCAGGAGCTGTTGTCTGCATTGGGGCTCGCTGGGGCATGGAGCTGGGGCTGCCAGTATGGGCTGGTACTGGGGACTTGTCAGCTGGGCATGGGATTTATCCCTAGGGGAGTAGGTGACATGGTCTTTGTCAGTTTCATGTCTTGCCTGATGCTGTGTCCTGGTGGTGTTGTCCTCCCTCAGCCTGATGCATTGAGTTTTGGTCCAGGGAGGAAGGGGGACATGCCCTCAGTTGATGCCCTGCCTGGGGTGGCGAGTGCTGGACCCCATGGCACCATGTCCTGCGACCACTGATCACAGTGTGCTTGCTCTCCATCCAGGGGATGCACTTTGGGGACAGGGGAACAGGGTTGCGTGTGACCCTGTCTCAGCAGGAGATGTGGAAAGATGATGTGACCTGATTGTGAGGAAGCAATGCCAGTGGGGAGCCTGCAGCCCTGGTGAGACTCATGCTGGAACTCCCCGTGCCTGCTGCCATCCCAGGGTGGGCACTGTCACCTGTGTCCCCATTCTGAGATGCTGCTGGGGTCCCTTGCTCCACTTCCCATCAGAGTCCTCTAGGGGGGCACATCAGGGCACTGGGTACCCTGAGCCCCTCTGCTCAGGCACCCATGAGTGCTCACAGGGCCATGGACTTGCTAGCTAAGAGCTGTGTGCCTGGGTGGGGTGTGGGGTGTTAGGGTTTGAAATCAGTGAATAATAACAAATATTTTAAAGAATTCTTAAGAAGGATGGAAGTGGGGAAGAAGCACGATTTTTAAAGTGTGTTTTGCAATGAGGCTGTATTTTGGCACCACGGTAATAGTAACAATCCCCTGGGTTCACACAGTGCCAGCTGTCCCATGGCACTGGGAAGGTGTTAGTGGCCTCCAGCCACTCTGTCTGGGAGCCTGGGCAGCCCCCTGTGCTGCTCTGGGCTGGCTTTGCACCCTGAACCTGTGCTTGTTCAGAGATCTTGCTGTTCTCAGGTGGAAGCATCACCTGCTGCCTGGGATGAGCAGCGACTCAGGAGCTGCAGATCACCTCTGCCACATGTTTGCTGCTCAACCTCTGTTGATTCACTCCATGCTTCCATAGCTCTGTCCCAGCCCATAAAGCCAGGATGTGCTGCCCAGATCCAGGAAAGTGCCATGTCCCCATATGTGGTCTGGTAAGGGCTGAGCTCTGGGGATGGACAGGGCTTGAGAGCCTGGATGGATTGGCCTGACCTGGGAATGCCATGGGTGACACCAAAGTGATTCTGTGGGACCAGGTCACCTTCCCATGTGGCCTGGCAGTGGTTTAGAGGGATACTGGATCCATGGAGTCTGCTGCCATCCTGCTGGGAACGGAGGGGAGGAAGAGCTGTAGGCACACTGGGCAAAGTGTCACCCTCCCAGACTCCCCAGCAAAGGCTGCTAGAGAGGCATGCTTTCCCTGGGGAGAGGATGTGGCAGCTGAAGGTGGCTCATCCAGAGCACCCGGAGAAAGAGCATGGGGGACCCAGACCATCTCTTGGCTTCAGCACAAGTTCTGAGTGGGCAAACACTTCCCCCAGCCAGAGAGATGCTCCGTGCTGAGCTTCAGTCTCTTCCCTAACACCCAAAATATTAAATGCACCTTCCCAATCCCCACCACGGGCATATGATCACCATTCCCAGAGCAAGACCCCAGGACAGCCCAGCCTCTCTGCTGAGCGTGCTGCTTCCCAGCTTTCCTAAAAGCACCAGGGAAGTTGCTCTTGCTATTCCAGTGGCAGCTCAAAGCAGGGATGTCAGGGCTGTCGGAGCCGTGTTTGTCTCCGGGGCTGTGGTTGGCTCCGTGGGGGTGCTGGGTGCCTGGGCAGAGCAGGAGATGTTGAGTCGATGTGAGATGGAGCCAAGCTGTGCAGAAAGAAAATCAGGAAGGTTGGTTGAAAGCACCAAGACTGGCAGTGGCTTCGAGATGCAGCCGGCCTCGGGTCATGCTTGTCTCTGATTGGGATGCAAGAAAATGGACTTCAGACCAGGAGTTTGAAAATGCCCAAGGATAGTTCTCCCCCCCCATTGCCTTTTTTCTTTTCCCTCCTCGTGAGCAGCATAATTTTTGGATGGAAACCAGGCCTCTTCCTGCATAGAAATGGGATTTGCAGTGCAAAGCATCAATGTGCAGCAGGGAATGTGTTAAATAGAGCATTTTCTGGAGGAATTTTTGCAGAAACATGATGGAGTCTGGGAAAACTTGTGACACCTGAGTTCTTCCCTCCTGTTCGGTAGGCACTGTGACTGTTTCTTCCTTCCTTCTGGTTTATTTAAAGGCCAGAAGATACTTTTAGCAACCCCTAGTCTGACTTTGTGCAAACTCAGCTGGAAAATTTCCCTCGGGGTGTGACATCAGAGCTGGTGTCCCAGTACTAGGTCCTTCACACCGATGGCCCTTGCTCCTTATCCTATTCAGCTTTGTCCCTCATCTGCTCCAGGACATTTTCTTCCTCCAGGCTCTGCCATGGCCCTTTGCAGCCTTGCCGAAGGGGTAAAGCACAGGGAGCTCCTGCAGCTTGGTTTTATTTTAATTTCAGAGTTTCCCTCATACACACCCCTCTGCTGGGAGCATTCCTCTACCCCAGCACTGCCTTCACCATTCCCAGCGGTGCTGGGTGCCAGTGTCATGGGACAGCAGACACCCTTCTCCAAGGCACTTGGGACGCTTCCTCGTGAACCTCCTCTTCCTTGGTGTGGGGCAGTGTCCTTCCTGGCTCTATCTGAGAGGAGGAACCCTCTTCTTCCTTGGGTGCCTGAAGTTCTGGTAGGTGGGTGCCTTGTTGGGGACACCCATGAGCACAGGGTTGTGCTCAGGCTGTCTGCGCGCTGCGGGGATGGAAGGGATGTTGCGTGTGCTCCGGGTGGGCTCTGACACTGGTGAGATGCTGCAAATACATCCCACCCCAGTAATAGGAAGTGCTTTTAATTATTTTATAGGATATATATATATATATGGGGGGGGCTGTTCATGCTGAAAATCTCCTGCATCTTAAAACTCCATCCCCTGTGGAAGTGCGGAGCGGCTCTTGACAGCAAGTTGTGCAGGTCTGGGAAATCACACGTTCTTCCTCCTGGCTTTTTTTTTTTTCCTGGGAGTTGAGAGTATTTTTTTTTTATTCCCTATAAATTTTTCCCTACCCTGTTCATTATCATTTTTGTTAATTAGATTGTGATGGGCATTGGTCTCTATTTGAAAGAAAACCCTCTGAAATACATTGTTACAAGTGCCTCTGCTTTTCGGCTCTTGGTGGGTGGGTGGGGGGGGGCTGTGGGGAGCAAAGATGCTTGAAAGAAATAATTTTTAAAATAATTTCTTCATAAAGCTCTTTAAAAAAAAAAACCCAGGTCCCCTTCCCCCACCACGGCCACCTCCCCTTGGCCCCCCCTAATTAAACGATTTGAATTTTCACGTTAACCGCTTGGTGCTTCCTCGGCGCCTCAGATGATTAGAAAGGGATATTCATTTATGCCTTTTAAACGCCGCCCCGATTAAAATCAGAGAGATTTTTTCCTTCATCAAAATCTAACATCCTTGAAAAATTAATTTGATGCCTCTTGTTATCAATTAATTGAATCTCGTTGGGAGAGAGGCTTGTACGGCGGCTGGATGGAGCTGGCCCTTCTGTTCTTAGTTGCTTTCCCCCCTCTCTTCTCCCTTCTGCTGCTTCCAAACACTGTGACATTATAAAACTCTGCCTTTTTTAGATATATTATTTTTACTCATCTCATAAAATAAAATAAATGAATAAAACTTGCTCTCTCTTCCCACCCTCCTCCCCCATTCCCTTGCATTCCTCTTGTATGAAATACCCTTTTTTTTTCCCCCTTCCTTTCTCTCATCCCTCTTTCCTATAACTTCCGAGGCAGGGGGAGAGAAAAGAAAGTTGGGGTTTTAGCAATTTCTCAGCGCAGCAAAGCGGCCGGGGTCCGTCTTTCTTCCTTTCTTTAACAGGGGATATTGGATATTTCATTTGAATCTCCCTCTTTTCAATTAAAAGTGCACAACTCCTTCTCTTAAAGCTGCTTTATTCTCCTCCTCTGTCTCGGCAACCGGAGAAGCGATTTTCCTTTCTTTAATATTTCAACTCTTCCCCTGAGACGGGCTGCCTGCATTTTTTTTTTAATAGACTTTTTCTCCCTCTATTAAACTTTTCCAATCTCCATTCCTTTTTTTTTTCCTTCCCACCTCTTTAAACAAAAAAAGAGAGAGAGAGGAAAAGTTATAATATTTGAAGAACTGGGTCATTCAGGAAGGTATTGAAATAACTTAAAGGCGTTTGCTTCATTTGTACTCGCCTTGGAGTGAATTTACCTGGTTAGTTTTAGATCCAGATTTTTCCCTGGTGCCTTCCTTATTTATGTCCCATCATGAACCTGGAGCTGGAGGATTTGGAGGAGTTTGAGTGCTGGGGTGTCCCTGCTTGGGGATGGGGAGGTGCTTTTGTGTTTTCCAAAGAATTCATCTGCACCAGACACTCACTGGTGCCTGTGGGGTGCAGGGATAAGGGATTACGTGGGTATTTTCTCCATGGGCTCCTCCTGGCTGATGGGGACAATTCCCCCACGTCCAGTGCCCTGGGCAAGGGGGATTTGATACATGGGTGTTCCCCCTTGCCTGGTGCTGTTCCATCTGACTTATCCCATTGTGGTGAAGGGGTTTTTGCCAAGCTGGATTCGGGGTCCTACAGGTGAGAGATGCCATTGCCTGTTTCCAGCCCTGCTTGTCCTCACCCTGGTGCCTCTTTTATTCCTGTCTGGGTTGCTGAATATTTTTATTTCCCTTGGAATTCCCATTTGCAACTTACTGGGTGAAAGAAAAGCAAGGTTTTTTTGAGGATTAGGATTTTGGACCTGCTTTAACCTCCCTCCCTGTTTCCAGGGCTGGATCCTGGCACCGTGGTGGCAAGTGTAGCTCCACAGGAGCTTCCTGGACTTCTGGCTTTGGTGCATCATCTGCTGGGGTGCAGATGCTGGACCTGCATCCCGACCCACTGGGGTGCTCTGTCACAGCAATGCTGAGCCATGCGGGGTGCAGACCTGCTCTGGGTCCCCCTGGGCCCACCCGTGTGGCTCCGGAGCAGCCAGGCAGGAGTGCCCCCCTCCCTGTGCACCACGTCACTATTTAATTAGACGTCCCTGATTAACAAAACTTGGCGTTCGGCTTCCTCCTGCCCTCATCTTTCCTGGCTCCGAATCAATGGCTTTGATATGCTAATTAGGGAGTAATTTAATTTCAAAAGGCCGCAATTAACAAGGGTGTTGTGGACATGCTGTAGTTAAGCGGCGTAATCTAATTTGCATTAGTAACAAGCAGGGACTAATTAGAAGCTTAATTAGACACTTAGACGGCTCTTGTGTTTACTTTCTTAATGAGATGGAGTGGGGCTCTTTTTTTTTTTTAATCTTTTCAAGAGCACAGCAAGGGAAGCTCAGGATGGAGCAGCAGCCCTGGCACCCGCCACGTGCCGGGCACCCGCCTTGGCACCGCCCGGCACCGCCCCCGTAATTAGGGAGTAATTTAATTTCAAAAGGCCGCAATTAACAAGGGTGTTGTGGACATGCTGTAGTTAAGCGGCGTAATCTAATTTGCATTAGTAACAAGCAGGGACTAATTAGAAGCTTAATTAGACACTTAGACGGCTCTTGTGTTTACTTTCTTAATGAGATGGAGTGGGGCTCTTTTTTTTTTTTAATCTTTTCAAGAGCACAGCAAGGGAAGCTCAGGATGGAGCAGCAGCCCTGGCACCCGCCACGTGCCGGGCACCCGCCTTGGCACCGCCCGGCACCGCCCCAGCCGGACCCACATCCATGCTGGAAGGGATTTTGTTTTCCATGAAGCTTGGCAGGGAATGGCTGACGTGCCAGCCAGCCATCGTGTCTCTGATGCCCCATGTGGGGTGGCACAGTGGTGGAGGATCTCCCGCAGGGTTGGCTACAGTTGGGATGTCTACTCCAAGGATACTCCAAGAGGTGTAGTTGGAAGAGGCAGGTGGGCTCGCCAGGATTCAAGCAGGAGTAGTGCCACGTCCTGTTGACTGGCACAGCACAGTCCTGAGGGCTTCTCCATTGGTGGTGCTCATGTTTCCAGGTGATCTCCAGGCACTTTCAGTGAGGTGACCCACCTTTTCTTGGAGAAGAAACCCCTTGGAGTTGTTCTTAATTTCTGTGAAGCACCAAATGGTCTCCACTGCCTAATGGTCACCAGGTTAGCGATGGCATCGCAGTGGGCAGGTGAGGAGAGCCACAGGGGGTAAAGGTGAGTGCCTGGAGGTTGGTTCTTCCCAAAGAAGTTGCTGGGAGTGAGATGAAAGTGAGAGATGAAAGTGCCCAGAGGTGAGAGCCCATTAAATCGGTGCCTGGGCTTAGCCAGTCCTCAGTTCCTTAAATCTCTTCTAATTTACAGTAATGCTCCAGATTCGTTTCAGCTCCCCCCGACTTTTATTTTAATCCCCTTTCCACATTTCCATGTGTTTATGTGTTAATTAAAGGGTAAAAAGCTACTCTCGGAGCAATCCTGGCTGCTGCTTCTCTTGAAGCCGAAGCCTTTTAAGATTAGTGAGCCACTTCCTAAAGCCTGATCCGGACAGGCAGGTTGCTCAACTTTCCATAGCTCAGAGCAGATCTGGTGCCTGGGATTGAGCTTCCCTGAGTCCTCATCTCCTCCCAGCTGTGCAGAGGAGCATCCCGCAGGACTTCTGGCAGATTTGGGGGGATTTGCCTTGTTTATACTCCTGCATCTTCTGCTGGTGCCCACAGGAGAGGCTGCCAGCAAGCCTGGCTCCTGCTGCAGGAGTGAAAGCTCTCACCGTGCTGCAGGGCAGCCCTCTGCTTCCCTTCAGTTTCTGGCAAGGCTGGAGCTGGGAGAAAGGGTCTGGAAAATCATTTTGGGGCTGGGATGTGGTGGGAAGGGTGGAAAAAGCCTCTGGAGCATGGTGGTAGCGAGCTGCTTGCAACCGCGCGGTGTCACCTGCCTCTTCTGTGGTTTGGTGCCGGGGACTTGCTCGGCTCACGGAGACGTGGGGGGAGTGTTTTCATCCCGGTGTTTCCCACTGTTCCTCCTTCTCGCTCCCTGTGGTCATTTTGTGCTGCGGATGCTTTTTGGTTTTGCATTTAGGGAAACTGAGGCCAAGGGGCACCCGCTGCCCTCGGTGTGAGGATGGGGGCTTGGAGACAGGGACCCGTGGTGCTGGGTCTGGACACGGCCCCGGCCCTGCCGGCAGCCCGCGAAGGGCAGCCCAAAGTTATGGAGCCCCTGAGGATCGTGGTATTGGGGGTGTTTAAAAATAGGAGAAGCAACTGAAATAGGTGTTCAGGCAGTTGCTGCTCAGGAGCTTGTGGTCCTGGCTGTACCTGCTTCTGCGAGTCCCAGGGGCTGAGAAGCTTCATTTAACTTTCAGGTCTGTGGAGCTCAACTGGGAAGAGAAGCAGCAGCTCTTTGGGTGGTGCTGGATGCCCTAAAGTTCATCGGGAGCGTTTGGGCAGAAATTGCTCTGGAAAGGCTCCTAAAGACCCTGCATCCTTCGGTGCAAATCTTTGCTTTGCGTCTGTCAGCTTGCTCACTTCTGCATTCATCCTCTCCTTTCTGCCAGGGCTGGGAAAAGTGCCGTGGAGATGCTGGGATCCGTGACAGTGCGGGGATCCATGGCAGTGTTGGGCTCCCGACATGGGACACCTGTGGTGCTCTGGTGGGATCCCGGGGAGCACAGCACACCCGTGGCAGGCACACGCGTGGCAGGAGCTGTGTCTGACAGCCTGGCCAGCTGATCTGCACTCTCCCTGGCAGGGAAGCTCTGGGCATCCATCAGTCTGTTAATTGTGCTAATTAAAGAGTGTGGAGGTGTTAATTGGAAAGCCCTGGTATCATGCCTGTTTGGGGGGGTGTCAATAAAAATGAATTGATGACTTTGGCGTGGCGCGTGCACTTCCCAGGTTAGCGGCAAGTCAGGGGGTGTCAAGGAAATGTTACTGCTCAGATTAAGCAATTGTTAATTAAAAAGCAACATAATTAATATACTCTCATTGCCATATGGTACATCTAAAGGCAAGGGGATTCTTTACTTCATTTGTAATTGTTTCTTTTTCTTTGTCCTGTGAAAGGTGTGCATTTAAGTAAAAGAGGGGGGGAAGGCAGGGTGCGTATTCAGTGAAGTGATTTTGAGTCTGAAATGGTAATTAGCAATCCATTTGTGCAGCTTCTGGTGCTCATTGCCATTAGAGGGGTCTCCTCCCCTCCTCTTTTAAGTAAAACCATCCTTTTCCACTTTATCTGGGTGATATCTTCTGCGATGACTGAGTGGGCAGGACCTTTGTGCCTGGAAGAAGGTCTGATCTTGATTAGACCCTCTGGATACCAGGGTATGGAGGATCCCAAAAAGAGTGGATGTGTTTGAACTAGGAGATGAAAAGCTGGAGCTGCGATGGTGCAGAGCTCCTGTCTGTGCACAGGGATGCACGTGTGCTTCAGCACTCAGCAGCCAGGTTTTGCTCTTCCCAACCCAGCTTCAGCTGTCCTAGATCAGTCCTGGCTGGAAAAGTGCTTTTTCCTAATTTAAATCGACTTTATAACATTGCAGACACTGGCTTCATTTTTTTTATATTTTTTTCTTTAAGGTTTTGTAAAACTTTTATATGAATGGAAATATTTTCATTATTATTATTACTTTCTTTTATGACTTCCCGTGCAGTGTTGGGAACCCAGACACACCAGCATCCCAGTAGGGTTTGTGAACGGGAAGTCGAGTTTTACTAGACTTGGAGAGGGAACCCAACTGGCCTGGTGTCCCAGGCTGGGGGAATCACCCGACTGTTTCATCTGCTCCAGCATCCCTGCTCTGGCAGGGGCTGGGACCAGCAGAGCAAGCCCACACTTACGGCTCCTGCACCAGAAGAGATTTCCTCCCAATTCCCAATAGTTAAGCTTCAATTTATGCCCTGAAGCCAGGAAAGTTTTATATCCTTTCCAAAACCTTTTTCTTTTTTCTTTTTTTTTTCTTTTTTTTTTTCTTTTTTTTTCCATTTTTAATACTTCCTGTTGTAACTCTGGATATTCTTGTTCTCCGTATAAAAGTCAAATCCCTTTTTGAATCCTGCCGAGTTTCTGGCTGTGGTGATGCCTTGTGACTGCCGGACACGGGCAGATCCCGGCGTTCCCTGCCTGGTCGAAATGTGGAGGAGGAGGTGGAGTTTTGGAAGGAAAAGGAGAAAAGGAATAATCTAATATTTCTGCAGGGTCTTTTTTTGACATCCAAGAGGGGAAGGAGCAAATGTAGTTTTTGAGGGCCAAAGGTGTTTTCTTTCTTCCAGCTTTTTTGCTCTTAATGCAGCATCTGTAGGAAAGTATCCCGTCCTTTCCCGATCCCGTCTCGGGAAGCTGCTCTGCCCACGCTGTGCTCCCAGCCCAGCACCCAGCTCCTGTGCCTCAAACACAACCAAAACCCAATAATCCCCTTAACCTTGAACTCCTGCAGCCAGTAACGTGTCACCCCATGCACGGGTTTGGTAGTGCCAGGACGGCGGGAGGGAGGGAACCGGCAGCTCCACATGGGAATTAATGTCAGTCATATACCCTGCGGAAATGACTTTTGAAATGCATATAATCTCAAACATGCAAATGAGAAGCTTGCTTCACCCTGTTTAATATGAATGATCAGCTTCTGAATAGCTATTATTACACGCCACATTTCAGCAATTATGTTGTTCGCGGTTTGTCTTTCTGTCTTTTGGGGCGGGAGGGGAGCATGGGGGAAAAAGGAGGAGAAAAAAGGAGAAACTATTTCTTCTCCTCATCCCTCTTTCTTTATTCCCCTTCGGTTTTTAACTCATGGGTTTAGCTGTGAGTAGTAGTGGGTGAATGTGGATTCTGCTCTGGCACCCACCAGTGCTCCGGCACTGTGTCTTCTGCTTTTCCACAGAGGAAAGTGCGTGTTGGGAAGGAGGGAGAGCCCCTCGGTTCAGCTGGAGCTTCCCATGCCCCTGTCCTGATTTGGTGTCAGGCTGGATGTGGCCCCAGAGGCCTCAGCAGTCGCTGGCTGCGGCAGCTGGGTTTGGGGCTGGAAGTGGTGGTTTCTTTTCCTCTGATGTCAGCCCGGATCTGGGAGTTTCTCCCAGAAAATGGGACCTTTGGGTTTACAGCTGACAACCTGCCTGCAAATTAAACCCAACTGAGCAAAGATTCTTCATCTTGATCCTTTGAAACCAAGCCCTGTAGGTCCTCAGGAGTCCCTCCCCTGGCCCACTAGCCTTAATTTAACCCGTATTTAAGATCAGAGGGGTGAGGGAAGTAGGAGGGGTAGTGCTGAGCCCCCAGCTCTCCTGCAGCTGCCCGTGTGCTGGGCTGCAAGCAGCACCCGAGTTGCTTCTCCCAGGGCATCTGAGAGGGCATCTAAGAGCCATAAAGTTTTCTTGGCCTGGTGGAAAACTTTCTGCCAGGTGGTTTTTCCTGCTGGGAAGTGCCGGTTTGCTGGGAGCTGAAACACTGTGGAAACATGTCAACTTTGTGGAGGTTCATGGTGAACTGCATGGCCCAGGCTCCACATGCTTGGTGAAAGTTTCTGACTTAGCTATCTCCAGCATGTCAAAGTGAAGTATTTTGGGGATTGTGTGAAAAATGCCTAGATTCCTGAGGTTTATCTCTTCTATTGGGCTGGGAGAAAACAGAAAACGTGGTGTTTTCCTAAGGGACTGGTTGCACTTGCTTTGCCCTGGTGCCGCACAAGCCCAGCAGCGTGTTCGTGGCAGCTCAGGGTGAGCTGCATGTTTATTTTTTTGGAGCAAGTTGAACCCAGCTAAAACTTCCCAGGATTTGAAATCCTCATCCCTGCATCTCCTTTCAGACCTCCCGGGGATCGGAGCCGAGGCAGGATGAGGGCAGGAGGTGGGGATGCCAGCCCAGGGATTTTAAGCTTCTCTTCTCAACCTCTTCTCTCTCTCCTCTTCCTCAGGTCCTGCTAGCAAGTCATGATGGTTGAATCTGCCTCGGAGACGATACGCTCCACTCCCTCTGGCCAGAACGGGGTCAGCAGCCTCAGCAACCAGCCCGATGGCGGCGGGGGCGGCGCGGGCGGCGGAG